>NC_060138.1:1253411517-1253778911 GCF_021461385.2 Schistocerca piceifrons
CTGAGGACATCAGAGAGTAAAAAACTGATTAAGAACACGGATGGTGCGAAAATCACGTGGCCTATCCGGTTGCATCCCCCCCCCCCCCCTCTCTCTCCCTTAACTGGGAAGAACTAATGTGATCGGACAACCGATTGTTACACACAGATCTAAGACAAGCATTTATGGCTCGCCCGAGTTGTCTGGAGTTTACACTACTTATGCCGTGTTGAGCTACATGACAGTATAAAAATTCGGCGGCACTATGTACTGGACTAATTTTTGTTTGTTTGTTTGTACAGAAACATTTTCCAGGAAATTTTAGATCGCTTGTACGCAAGAATGTGATTTCCATCGTATTGTGACAGTTTCTTCTTCCCAGCTCACTCATTCTAAATTATGTACAGATCATTTTCTGTTTCTGATAGGGTAACTGGATACCATTAAGGAGTGTAGGAGAAATTGTTTCACGAAACTGTTCACTAGTCATCATACAGTGTGATACGAAAATAGCCTTTGAATTCTCAGGGTTAAGTGTAAGACCCATGTTTTTTGCCTATTTGAAGTAAGATTTCGGCACCTATACAGTGTTCGAACATCATGAAATACCTCGAAGAAAACGATCTATTGATACACAGAGAGCACGGATTCAGAAAAAAAAGTTCTTATAAAAAACAATTAGCCCTTTATTCACACGAAATAATGATTGATGTCGACCTGAGATCTCAAATTGACGCTATGTTACAGATTTCCAAAAGACTTTTGACACCGTTCCTCGAAAGCGACTTTTCTTGAAATTGCGTGCCTATGGAATATCGCTTCAGACGTGCGACTGTGTTCCTGGGTTTTCTATAGAAAAGTCACAGCTCGTAGTAATTGTTGGAAAGTCATCGCGTAAAACAGACGAGACATCTGGCGTTCCAAAAGGAAGTACTGTAGCCCCTCTGTTGTTACTAATCTGTATAAACGAGGTAGCAGACAATCATGCTGTCATTCAGCGTCTAATAAAGTCGTTGGTGGATCAAAACCAATTGCAAAATGATTTAGACAAGATACCTGTATGGTGCGAGAAACAGCGAATGACCATAATTAATGACAAGTGTGAGGTCATCCACGTGAGTAATACAATGAATCCGTTAAATTTCGGTTGTACGATAAATCGTACAAATTTAAAGGCTGTAAATTCAACCTAATATCTGGAGATTACGAATTACTTAAACCGGAAAGATTCTGTGGGAACTGACTGAGTTTTATTGCCAGAACTCTTACAAGATACAACAAACCCACTAAAGAGGCAGCCTACACTACCCTTTTCTGTCCTCTGATAATTGTATTGCGGTACAGTGTACTTACCAGACAGGATTAACAGCAAAAGTTCAGAAAAGTGCTGTTCGTTTTGTATGACTATCGCGAAATACGGGAGAGTGTATAACGGATATGATATGTGAGTTGGGGTGTCAGTCATTAAAAAAAGGTGTTTTTCTTTGAGGCTATATATTTTTACAAAATTTCAATCCTGAGCTTTCTCCTCCGAATGTGAAAATATTCTGATGATGCCCAACTATGGGAGAAATGTCATCGTAATGGTTCAAATGGCTCTGAGCACTATGGGACTTAACATCTATGGTCATCAGCCCCCTAGAACTTAGAACTACTTAAACCTAACTAACCTAAGGACGTCAATGTCATCGTAATAAAATGAGAGAAATCAGAGCTCGCACGGCGAGATTTAAGTGTTCGTCTTTGTTTGCCGTTCGTGAATGAAACGCTAGAGAAATAGTGTGAAAGTGGTTCTATGTAGCCCCTGACAGACATTGAAGTGTAGTACAGAGTAGTCATGTAGATATAGTTGTAGATCGCGATATTTAACCAAGGTTATCGCTAATACTTGACACTGCAGCACCAATATTCATAGGGCTGGCGCTTAGATATAACTGAATGTCATCAGCAAATAAGTGGCAGTTACAGTAACTTAGTACTGATACAGTGTCATTGATACACAGCGATAAAATCAGTGTACCAAGAAGTAAACCCTGAAAGATTTCTCAGAGCACATATTTCCGTGACGAACTCTCCGATCCACAGACGATTCACTGATATCTGTTTTTAAGGCAGGTGTCCAACCACATTATTGCATTGTCTGAGAAATTCAAATGTGTCATTTTCGTAAGTAGTATACAGAAATCAGCCGTATCAAAGTCTCGATGAGATCGAGCAGTTTTACAATGGTCGCTTCATAATTGTTTACAGGCACTTGAAGATTACAAACTACAGTCGAAATTCACCCACTGAAATATTTTAAAAGAGTACATGTGATGAAAAATCATTATTTGTCATTTAGCTATATGTGCTTAATTTTTCATCTGACGGCTGGCCATGAACGTAACATACGTAACGTACTGCAACATCAATTAGAGGTGGAAATTTTCACTCGCCTCATTAACAATTTACCTGTGGCCGCCTGCGAACTTTTTCCTTTCGCGTTGCACCAGCCACACGCTCTGCGAACGCAGTACACGCATTCCTAACGAGCGCAGAAATTAACGAGTGACTGCATAGCGGATAAAATTAACTCATCTGTCTCACGCAATTATAAATGCGAGGTTTGAGCAATAATTTTTTTAAAAATTTTAATATAATTTAAAAAGTTATTAAGGGAATGTAGGGTGATAAATTTTAATTTACAATTTAATTTTTCTGTACGAAATTTAACTAACTGTGCTGCCGTCTGTTTCCGTGTTCTTCGTACGCTCTGTTTGGCAGAAATATTGTACACCGCTTGTGCCGGAGCGGAAAGCGGGTAAAGTTTGCGTCGGAGCTACACACAGCGTTTATCACGAGGCGCTAAGCATCTGCGAACACGTTTCTCTTTTATCATCTGTTTCTCTGTTCCATTTACGGTTCTCATAGTATTTACCCAAACGTAAATTAGTGGATATCGTTATCGTGTTTGCTGCACAATATTGTTTCCATTACTTTTGTAAGACGATTTATAGCTCGCTTTTGTGTCGTTACTGCTTTTATAATTGCTAGCTTCTGTTCTTCCCTGAATGTTATTCATGAAGATAAGAGCCATTTTTAGGTAGGATCACTGATAACTGTAAATACATAATTTACCTCGCAATTAAAAGTACAGTGAGCACATAAACCTAACTGTAGCGACGCTATATACCAGACTGAGAAGGAAGGAAGACTGGGGCTTAACATACCGTCGACATCGAGGTCAACGGTGACGGAGCACGCGCTCGGCATGTTTCATGGGTGGGGAAGGACAGCAGCCGTGCCCTTTGAAAGGAACCATCCCGGCATTTGCCTGGAGCGATTTAGGGAAATCACAGAAGGCCTAAATCTGAATGGGCGGACGCGGATTTGAAGCGCAGCCCTCCCGAGTGCGGGTGTACTGAGAGTCACTACAAGAGTCATACAGTAATTCCGACTACTGCGAATGTTAAAATAATCAGTAAAATAAACGTGTTGTGTAAATAACGTGCGTGCCTGGAATTGAGAATCATTAGCATTTTAAGTGACCAAACAGTTTGGATAATATTACTCTGCATTTCATACTTAAGTGCTTGGCGGAACGCGCACGACTATCACTCATTTTTCTACCGTTTCACGCTAAGAATAGCAGTTGGTAAAAAACAAGAGCCGGCCAGTGTGGCTGAGAGGTTCTAGGCGTTTCAGTCTGGAACCGCGCTACCGCTACGGTCGCAGGTTCGAATCCTGCCTCGGGCATGGATGTGTGTGATGTCCTTAGGTTAGTTAGGTTTAAGTAGTTCTAAGATCTAGGGGACTGATGGCCTCAGACGTTAAGTCCCATAGTGCTCACAGCCATTTGAACCGTTTGAAAAAACAAGACCTAAATCTTTCCCTGTGAGCTCCAGTTTCTCTTACGTTAACACCGTGGCCATTCTTGTCCTTGTAAGAGTGGAACAACAAAACAAACTGCTCGAACGTTTTGCATCGCCCCCAAGACTTGCACAGTATGTGTTGCTTCTTTTCTTATAGGAATTTTTTTCCAGTATTCTTTTGATCACAGGAAATGGCTCTACTTGTAATGGAGATAAATGAAATCCTGCATTATTGGAGCAGTTTAGTGTCTCAAGCCGTAAATGGGACAACGTGACTTGCGTACATTTTTGTCTGGCAACATGCCTCGAAAGGTCGTCTCAAGCTTTGACCGTGCGCGCTCGAGTACTTAGCATCAAGAAGCGCTGTCAGCAAGGTAGTTTTCCCGCCGAATTGTTGTACACCACAGCCGCTTCATTTGAACGTACAACCGATGTCGTGAGACATCAAACAATGAAGATCTGCCTCACGGTGATCGCCTACGGTCAGCGACACTACCTGACAATCGCTGCCTACTTACTTTGGCTCGTACAGCCAACGGGCTAGCCTCGTTCAATACCGTGGTTCCAGTCAGATCACCGAAGTTAAGCAACGCCCGACGTGGTCGGTGCTTGGATGGGTGACCGCACGGGTACGTCACGCGCTGTTGGCAATTTTCCATTTGGTGTACTGTCAAAGGGAAGGATGACTGGTGGAGAAAATTTCCTGATCACCAGACCGAGCGCAGATGCCTTTCATCCCTCCGTCGGATGGGACGTTATCCTCTGCGGGCCCCTTGGTGCTATTCTAGAGGAGTAGGCCACGTGTCAGCATCGAGTTTCATCTCATACAATGCAAGCATGACACTACACTACACACCTATTACCATTATCTATACGTATCAGATTCTCTTAAAGACTAATCTCACACTGTAAGCGTATTGTCATATCGCTGGCTTAGTTGTGGAGTATCTTTGCGGGCAGCCGCGTCTGTAGAGAGTCGAGCGCGGGACACGGTACTGTTATGTTGTGTAGTGTGTAGCTCTGCATGTGAGAGGCTTTTTTTAGTATTCAGGTTGAAGTGTTGCTACAAGTTCTATAACAGTAAAGTGATGAAATATGGAAATGGTTCAGAGGAAAGTGCGTCAAGAAGTAATTAAAAATGAGCAGTGCCGCCGTAACGCATTTGTGTATCCTCTCGTTGCGTGTCGCACAGCATCGACCATCCGCGCCGTGTTCGGTCTCCCAGAATGAACTGATGTGAATCATAAAAGAGTGCAGTCAAGTGCCAGTGTCTTGTAGCGAGTGTGAGGACGTGCGTTCGATCATCGTGTTTCCTCATTATCAGCAATAAGCCGCGCCGCGACGGTTACGCGCACGCTCGTACAGGTGAGAAATGAGAACTGAAAAATTAACTCTACGAACAGTGTTATATCATCACTAGTGACAAGGTGGACTATTACCAGATATCTGTATGTGTGACCAGCGTAAGGACTTTCGTTCGATCATTCGGCTTCCGCATCATCAGCAATCATCCGCGTCGTGTCGGTTACGCGTACGCTCGTCTGAGTTGTAGTTTGGACTGTTAATCATCAAGATTGTTTATTGGGATAAACATTTACGATTTAGAGTGTAAACAGTGCAACCTGTGATTTCCATATCGTCTCAGAATATAGATGTTCATACCAGACATACGACAGTGTTGTGTTTAAACGTTGAGTGGCTCCCCTAAACCCGCTTGCATATTTCGATAGATAATTTCAGGCAAGCCAACAGCAGTGTGGAGCAGAACAGTACGACCGCCGCGGGATTACCAGGTACGTGGTGTTGACAGGGGGCACGGTCAAGAAAAGCAACGGTCACGAAACGAGAAATCAGTTTAAATGCACAACCCCCCCACCCATTCGTACTCTCGGGCGTGTTACAACACTTCCTACGGAAAAGGCAAAACCTTTCCATTTAGGTAGCTGAACCTGTTCCTCTGAGTCTGCCATCCAATAGTGGCACACGACTTTACTTTTTTTGTAGCTCCTACTGATCATGAGTAATAGTAAACAGAACTCTGCACTGCCTTTTTGGACGCACCTAGGAAGTCTGTGTCGGCTCATATAATACGCAACCGTCTCCAGACGACCAAACTGGTCCCTAGAAGTCCACTGCGAACAACTTTACTAACCCCAGAGCCGCTATGCCTGTCTGTATACCGTTGCTGATACAGAAGAAGTGCTCGTTGCATAAAACGAATCGGTAGGGGCAACAAAACCACCCTGTTTATGTATAGGATCGCAGCAGCAAATCTTGAATAATAATGGACTAATCTACATCTACCACTTCACCTATCAATCTTCATGTCACGGTGTGTGGTGAAGGGTACTTCATATGCGACTGTCACTTCCCCCACCCCAGTTGTGACAGCCGCACAGAAAAGCCACTGTTGAAAAGCTTTCGTGGAAGATCGTCTCTCGCCAATTTTACTTCCACGGTATTTTTTCGAGACATATGCAGGAGAAATCATAATATTGATTTACTCTTCTGAGAACCTTTGGCCAAGGAAAATTAACAAAAAACCTCACTATGATGCCCAACGCTTTCTTGAAACGATTACAACTGCAGTTGATTGAGTATCTCCGTAACACCTGCCAAACGATGCCGTGACGAAATGTGCTCCTTATCCTTGCAGCTTCTCTGTTTCCTCTATCACTCAATCAAGGGTGCCCAACTGATGAACAATACTCAAGTATTGGTCAGACGAGGGTCCTGTAAGCTACCTCCTCATAGGTGGACTATTCTTTCTGAGGTGGTATACCAATGGATCTCAGTCTGACACCTGTCTTTCCTTCGATTAGTGTAACGAGGTTGTTCCACTTTAAACCGTTCCGTAATCATACTCCCGGATGAAGCTTTTTCCACTGATTGTTCGGCAATCGTTTAATCAAACAAAACTGGTCTTTCCGCTTATTTACGCACAATATACATACGTTGTTGTCAATAAAAATATAAATTGCTTTTTCAATTGTTGTTTAAATTCCCTGTTCACAGTAAACTGTGGCTCTGAATTTCCCTGTTAGTATAATCAGCATCTCTGTACAACTGTCATCACGTAAAAAGGTTTTCACATTTCTGTGTTACTGTTATCTTATTCTACTGTTGTTGTTGTCTACAGTCTGAAGACTACTTCTGTCCTTCTCTCCACGCTAGTCTTCTCTACGCAAGCCTTTTCATCTCTGCGTAACTGTTACGATCTGCATCCACACAGACCAATTCCTGATTCTCTCTAAAATTGTAACCCCCTGCGCTACCCGCTATTATGAAATTATGTTTTCCTTCATGCTGCAGAATGTGTCGTATCGTCAGATCACTCCTTTATATCAAGTTGCGCCATAAATTTCTTTTCTCACCAGTTCGTTTCAGAACCTCTTCGTTAGTTATCCTATATACCCATTTAATCTTCATCACTCTTCTGTAACGCCATTTTTCAAAAGGTTATATCGTCTTCTTGTGTGTACTGCTCATTGTCCACATTTCACTTCTGTCCAAGACTATATCCAGACAAATAATTTCAAAAGAGACTTCCTAACGCCTGTACAGTACTTACGTTCGATGTTAACAAATTTCTCTTTGTCCTAAACGCTTTTCTTACTGTTGCCGGTCTGCATATTATATACTCACTACTTCTGCCACTGTCAGTTACTCTTCCGCCAACTATTTTGTGTCTCATTTACTAAACAATTTCCCTCAGCATTCGCTGTTCGTGTTTTAACATTGTACACTACGATAAACTACTTGTCAAAGGTCTTTGCCATCACTGGTAGAATGTCAGTGTCATAAATTTCTCATTGGGTTACTTTATTGTTTGTTCAATGGACAAACTGGATGACATGGTGGTTAGGCTGCAACCCTCTCTCATTCGGTTATTGCTTCCATATGACCTACTAATATAACTTCGGTGTGGTTTCCGTACAAATTATAAATAACCTTCCGTTTGCATCATTAGAACCTTTTAAAGGAACCTGTATTAATTTTCGGAACACGTTATCCTTGTTATTCGTTCGGATTTGCTGTGGTACTGCTGCAGAGTGAAAGCTCGTCGCTGTGAAGTGACGACATGTAAGATGAAACGCACAGGCCTGGGATTACGACCCTACTGGACCGCCGGCTTTGGTAGTCACCCAGCTTGCGACAACTGCGAGGGTCCTTAAGCCAGCGGAGCGACTACACCCGATCTACCCGTGGGCGCTTTGAGGATCCGGCGTGTCTCTCTCATCCCTCACTGTGATACACCTCGCCTACCCTGTTTCATCCGGGCAGTTCCTCGACCAACTGCACATCGAGGCCGCAACGCATATATATCTCAATATAATTTCAGCAACCGTCACTTTTTTGTTTTTATGTAGTAGAGTAACGCGAAAACTACAATATTAATAGCAAACACAAAGTGAGGGAGCTAAGTAGCCCACCCCAAATACATACACAATGAATAAATACATCGAGGTGCGGTTTTCGCCATGTTATAGCGGACAATATGGCGAATTTCCTGACGTTTGCAAGCAATTTTTATCGTTTATAACCGCCGAATTACGTAACCTACTTTGCTTTTTTATGGTGGAACCATACACTTTTCTGTGACATTTGAAAAAAGGTTCTAGGAGGACTTCAACGACATAACCTGTATGCGACTTCATCAAACAGCATCAAGATAGCGCCGCAATCCACTGTCATCAGGAGACGAGGTTCCACAAACGTCTGCCCGATAATACCAAATGTCAGGGAAGCCTTAAATCAGGTACGTTTCTTGTGTTTACCTGTGCGCTTGAAGCCCATCACTCTGTATTCTAGTGTTGTAGCAGTCAGATAACTTGCTCGTAAGGCTATTGAGAAGTTCACAATGCATATGACAGTCGAAAGAGTGAATATCGTTCTTGGCGAAAGTCGCTAAATTATTAGAACAGCGATACGGTTGTGTGACGAAGCTAAGCACTCGCGATTTCTCTATGCAAACAACACAAAAAAGTTCTAGTAACTAGAAGTGTGGAGAATCAGATACGCCAAGGAAAAAGAAGAGCAACTGATGAAAGAAATGAAACCAACATTTAAGCAGCAATAACACACGATTGATCACTAAGAGGCATCTCGGAAGCATGATAGTGCACGAGTGTACGAGTCTTTTGCGAACGCTACATTCCTTCGTATTCATCATCTTCACATTTCAGTAAATCAAAAGCTTCATGGCAGTCACTTCCAAAATTGCTTTCATGTAAAGTTGTAGGAAGAAGAGGGGAAGGGAAAGAATGGGTGGGTAATCGTGACGGCTAACAGCATAGGATACTGTCGTAATGCACTGGCGAAAGTTGAAAATTTGTGCCGGGATCGGGACTAGAGCCCGGATTTATTATTTATTGAAAACGCACACATGCTGTACAAAGAATTACCTTCACATTACATTATATTCACATTACTTGTCTTTTTCTATAACCTACGGTGAATTTCTGTCTATTCCTACATTTAATAATATGGTATCAATCACAAAATTCCAAGCACACCTCACACACACAATCGTCATTTTGGTTGTGAAAAAGTTTGTTGCAACACACCTTGTGCTGAAAACCATGGGTTGCCAGTCTCGTCGTCACGCGTCGCATTTCATGGTCAGCTTCCATCCAGGCCCTGTCTTGCATGGCAGACATTGCATAGAAATTCTCTCTTATGTTGTTTTTATTGTCATGCAGATCTTACAGAAGCTGTCTGAAGTCGACACTAGAGGGGAGTTTGAATTGGCATCTTAGATCCTCTATCAGGGGGGTCTCCTTGGTAAGCTAGTACACTAGCCTCGATCTGTGTTCCGCGGGACACCTAAAATTCTCTTCAGGTATCTAGCCTTTACTCGCTCCAATTCTTGCAGCTGTTTGTTTGTAATGGATTCTCCCACTGATTCTAGGCCATACGTCAGAACAGGTAGTATCTTTAGCCTAAACAGGTCCATAGCTGTGCTGTACGGTAGTTGTGTGATATTTCTGATTTGATTTATAGCTCTAATGGCCGCCACTGTAGCGCCCGGGTTTAACTCTTCTCTTGGGCGTTTGCCTTGACCGCTTCGATCTTCCCAACATGGCCCTTCACTGACTAAATTTTCCAACTTATCGTACGCTGCAATGCTGCCTCCGTTGTCCATTAAACTCTCTACATGCAAATTTCGACTCCTGTAGGAGCATCGGACGATATTTGTACGTTCGCACTGAAACAAACGTTGAGGAGCCGTTACCTTCTTTTTAAGAAATTTATATAGCTGAGCGATGTATTTTCCATCTGACATGTTCGATAGGACGGACATCATTCATACTTAAAAAACTGTTTGTAGTTCTCTGAATGTTACCCATAAAAAGTACAAAGTGGCGTGCGTATGTATGCAAAATTTTATTTAAGGAAGAAATATCGTTTACAAATCAAGGACTAGTTAATGTTCGCCATACGCACTACTCATCAGTTGGAAATCCACCTAGACTCAAATATCAACGTTTGGTGCATGTTTTTCTAGATCCATATCATTGGTCTACATTTTATTGATGGGAACCCAAATACAGTCAAATGTCTATAGTTCGTAAGAGATGTTGCTGCCACAGCTATAGGAAGACATACTACTGGACATGACGCAATCATCTTGGTGATAATATGACGGCTGTCCTTCTCATCCTACACATGTGACGAGAGACCCTCTTAAGAGAACATTTGTAACATTGAAACGCTCGTTCAGGAAACGAAAAATATTCTACACGGCCACCAAACTTAACACTTTCATACTTTTATCTGTGGCGAAGTTTGAAACAAGATGTCTACTAGAAAACACCAATACCATAGGCTTGCGGTGCCGTTAATTTCAATATGCAGTATTGTTGCTTCAATGCTCAAGATTAACATTCTGAGTACTTGGTGTGACAGTCGTGATAATAAATACACGAACGGTATCTGAGTTACATGTTTGCTTATATTTGCATAATAGGGTAAACTGTTGTGGAACCTCTTCTCCTGACGTCGCGACAGTGATTTCCGGGACTTTTATTTTGATACTGTTTGACAAAGTCCTATACATGTTATGTCGTAGAAGTTCTCTTGGAAACTTCTTTTACGTGCAGAAAAAACTACATAGCTCCATTAGAAAAAAAAGAAAAAAAACTCGCTGACGTAGTTCGGTAACTATAAATGATAAAAATTACTTGCGCAAATCGGTAAATCCCCTTTATTATCTGCTATAACTTGGCGAAAACCTCACACAGATATATTTATTGGACCGAGCGAGGTGGTGCAGTGGTTAGCACACTGGACTCGCATTCGGGAGGACGACGGTTCAATCCCGTCTCCAACCATCCTGATTTAGGTTTTCCGTGATTTCCCTAAATCGTTTCAGGCAAATGCCGGGATGGTTCCTTTGAAAGGGCACGGCCGATTTCCTTCCCAGTCCTTCCCTAACCCGAGCTTGCGCTCCGTCTCTAATGACCTCGTTGTCGACGGGACGTTAAACACTAACTACCTACCTACCTACCAGATATATTTATTCGCGCTGGATGTCTTTTTGGTGGCTTCTCTAAGCTGCCTCACCCTGCCGACACATATCAGTGGATAGAGTATTACTCTAAGTTCTTAACTCAAATCGCATGTATTCAAATGGGCACCGTTTGTGACCTAGCAAACACCAATACGGACGGAAGAGCCCATGTGTGCGTTTCATTGAAGTTGCCGCTGCCCGGGAAGGTGCAACGACAGCAGACCGCTGTGGAAATGTGTTAATTGGGTTGCCTATCTGCAGGCGATAACTAATCCCATGTGACAATAAGGAGGGAACGATTCGTCTATATATTCTGACACGCATGCCCCCTAGGGGTGCCCTCTGCAACTACGCCCCTGTGTGTATTGCTAATCAAAACTTAGAGAGATGTTCTATCCACTGATGTGTATCGTTTTTCTGCATGTTTTAGCTTTCACGCAGTCATCTTCCAAAACCTTGTAGGTAGTTATGAATAGCCTGTATCCACGAAAATTGCAACACATGGAGACGGCATTAAGTGTACTTACTGCTTGGATATGCAAATGATTACCACTTCGACGCAACGGCAAAGAGCAGGTAAGAGTAACGCTAACTACTTTCTGTATATGAGGAAAGACTACGTAACGAGTTTCTCACTGAGAAATTGCATTTGAGTTTGGTTTGTTTGTGAGAAGACCGCATTATGCTGTATATAAGAAGGCGAAACATCTGCCGGTACTTGACGGAATTTGAAAAGTCCAGGATTATGGCCTATGGAGACTGCTGTTATATCATTCCGTCATATTTCTGTTGCGTTGGTCGAGATCCCATGAATTTCATGGAAATATGAAACCGATTTCTTCACGAAAGCCATACTCAGTTATAATGTTCCCCCAAGTGTTAACGGATTTCGTGACAGCAGTAGCACTGAGACGATTTTATTGCTGAAAAAAAAGGCACTGTGATTACAACGAAATTAATATTTCTGTAATTATATTATCTATGTAATTTAAGCGAACAAGGACTCGCAACCTTTTGTTCACTCTCTTCCTGGTCAGCCATTGTCTGGTACGGTCAAAAAAAATTGTTGCTTGGTCAATGTTATGTAGAGATTTTATTTGTGCTCATTTTGATAATAATACCTATTTAATTTCATTGTATTTGTTATTAAGACTAATCATACCTTTTTTCCTCAGCTTTTTTCATGAGTTTGATAATTAAATGTGACTTACTTTGTGTGGGGATGTCTGTTAGTGAATGATCGCGTATTAACGACACAAATCAGTGTAATATGTTAGGTTTGCTTTCAGAATAGAACCTGCATCTGAAGTTTCACTTTTCACAAAACGAAATCCGATAGCTTTTATGTGTAATCACTTCCCAAAATTATATTCGCCAACATACAATCCGGGTAGAGAAGCTAGCTAAAAAACTATGAATCATGATGGTGGTAGTTAAATTTCAATTTCAATGTGTAAAACATATTTTACATGATTTTTCAAGTACTTAATTTTTCTTGATTTTATTGAAGATTGAATTAGCGAAAGATAATTTTAATTTGATTCAGACTTGCATTTGAGTTCAAACATTTTAAAATCCAGAATAATATGAAATTAAATAATAATAAAAAATAAATAATAATTTAAAACCACCACTAGATAGTGCTACGTGGGATTTCAACTGCACTGGGCGACTAGTGTCGAAGATGATGGATATATTGTTCACTCGGGCGTACGGGATGATACAGACCGTCATGTACCTTGATTCAAGGACTGGGCTTGTCAGCAACAAAACAAGCACCCACACGGACAGTGCGACCGAATTTGGTGCTTGCCTCGACGCGGCAACTGCGTGAATTGGCCAGCAGTGGTGCGCCCAATAACACTAGACACAGGAGTGCGCCAGACGGGTCTTCGTTCTGAGTAGAGCATTGCGATCCTTGTTTGGAAGTTCCTAGAATAGCGAACCTAGCCAGTTCACGCTCTTCGTCGCTACACGGGCGAAGCACGTGGCCTGATGGTACAGGCTGCCGTTGGGGACACTACACGAACACCTCCGGTTCCCACAGTCGGTAATTTAGACAGTAGGCGCTACATTTCCCACATGATAAGGCCGGTGGCTTAGCCCTGTCGTCGAGGCCACAAGACGTTACCTTTCAACGAGATAACGGAAGACCGCAGTCTGTAAGTGCTGTCCTGACCAACTTCCACAAATAGGACGTTTGACGTGTACCGTCTCCTGGAAAGCCTTCTAAAAACCGCAGTAAAATGTTACGATAACCACAAGTGAACTGTGTCAATAACGGATAAAAATGTTCGTGTTTATGTGTATAATTTGCTATCAATGATGAAATATTATTTTGGAACGAGAAAACTCTACACCGTTACATGGTTTGAACATAAAAATATTAATAAGAAATATATTTCTGCGTAACAAATACTAAGAATAATAAGACTATGAGTGTGTCATGTCATGGAATTTCTATATAATTATGAGCTAAGGCTTGGATGAATAAAATGATCACTCTGGTGTGAGGTCTCGTACGAGGTTGCTTATATGGAATGAGGATAAGGAATTAAAGAGGAAGCCGCCTGCTAGAATTTTGCACAGAGCATAACTTAATCATAGCTAACACTTGGTTCAAGAATCATGAAAGAAGGTTGTATTGGAGGAAGAGGCCTGGAGACACTGGAAGGTTTCATATAGATTATATAATGGTAAGACAAAGATTTACGAAACAAGTTTTAAATTGTAAGTCATTTCTAGGGGCAGATGTAGACTCTGGCTACAATCTGTAGGTTATGAACTGTAAACTAAAACTGAAGAAACTACTAAAAGGTGTAAATTTAAGGAGATGGGACATGTATGAACTCAAAGAACCAAAGGTTGTACGGGGTTTCAGAGAAAGCGTTAGGGAACCATTGACAAGAGCGGTGGAAAGAAATACAGTAGAAGAAGAATGGGTAGCTATGAGAGATGAAATAGTGAAGGTAGCAAAGGATCAAGTAGGTAAAAAGACGAGGGCTATTAAAAATCCTTGGGTAACAGAAGAAATATTGAATTTAACTGATGAAAGGAGAAAATATAAAAATGCGGTAAATGAAGCAGCCAAAAAGGAATACAAACGTCTCAAAAATGAAATCGACAGGAAGGGAAAATGGCTAAGCAGGGATGGCTAGAGGACACATGTAAGGATGTAGAGGCATATATCACTAGTGGTAGGATAGATACTGCGTACAGAAAAATTAAAGAGACATTTGGAGAAAAGAGAACCACTTGTATGAAAATCACGAGCTCAGATAGAAAACCAGTTCTAAGCACAGAAGAGAAAGTAGAAAGGTGGAAGGAGTATATTGAGGGTTTACATAAGGGCGATGTATTTGAGGACAATATTATGGAAATGAAAGATGGCGTAGATGAAGATGAAATGGGAGATATGATACTGTGTGAAGAGTTTGACAGAGCACTGAAAGACCTAAGAGGAAACAAGGCCCAGGAGTAGACAACATTCCATTGGAACTACTGATAGCCTTGGGAGAGCCTTCCCTGAAAAACTCTACTATCTGGTGAGCAAGATGTATGAGACAGGCGAAATAACCTCAGACTTCCAATGCCAAAGAAAGCAGGTGTTGACAGGTGTGAAGATTACCGAACTATCAGTATGATAAGTCATGGCTGCAAAATACTAACACGAATTCTGTACAGACGAATGAAAAAACTGGTAGAACCCGACATCGGGGAATATCAGTTTGGATTCCGTAGAAATACTGGAACGCGTGAGGCAATACTGACCCTACGACTTATCTTAGAAGATAGATTAAGGAAAGGCAAACCTACGTTCCTAGCATTTGTAGGCTTAGAGACAGCTTTTGACAGTGTTGACTGGAGGCAAACCTATACTTCTAGCATTTGTAGGCTTAGAGAAAGCTTTTGACAAAGATGACTGGAACACTCTCTTTCAAATTCTGTATTTGGCAGGTGTCAAATACAAAGAGCGGAAGGCTGTTGACAATTTGTACATAAACCAGTTGGCAGTTATAAGAGTCGAGGGGCATGAAAGGGAAGCAGTGGTTGCGAAGGGAGTGAGACAGGGTTGTAGCCTATCCCCATGTTATTCAAACTGTATACTGAGTAAGCAGTAAAGGAAACAAAAGAAAAATTCGGAGTAGGAATTAAAATCCATTAAGAAGAAATAAAAACTTTGAGGTTTACCGATGATATCGTAATTCTGTCAGAGACAGCAAAGGACCTGGAAGAGCAGTTGAATGGAATGGACAGCGTCTTCAAAGGAGGATACAAGATGAACATCAACAAATGCAAAACAAGGATAATCGAACGTAGTCGAATTGAATCGGGCGATGCTGAGGGAATCCGAATAGGTATCAAAATGTTCAAATGGCCCTGAGCACTATAGTACTTAACATCTGAGGTCATCAATCCCCTAGAACTTAGAACTACCTAAACCTAACTAAGGATATCACACACATCCAAACCCGAGGCAGGATTCGAACCTGCGACCGTAACGGTCGCGCGGCTCCAGGCTGAAACGCCTAGAACCGCTCTGCCACACCGGCCAGCTTAGAATAGGAAATGAGATACTTAAAGCAGTTGATGAGCTTTGCTGCTTGGCGGGCAAAATTACTGATGATGGTCGAAGTAGAGAGGACATAAAATGTAGACTGGCAATGGCATTAAAGCTTTTCTGAAGAAGAGAAGTTTTTTAACATCGAGTATAGATTTAAGTGTCAGGAAGTCGTTTTTGAAAGTGTTTGCATGGAGTGAAGCCATGTATGAAAATGTAGAGAAGAAGAGAATAGAAGCTTTCGAAATGTGGTGCTACAGAAGAACGCTGAAGATTAGATGGGTAGATCACGTAACTAATTAGTAGATACTGAACAGAATTTTGGAGAAGAGATTTTTGTGGCACAACTTGACCACAAGAAGGGATCGGTTGGCAGGACCTGTTCTGAAGCATCAAGGGCTCGCCAATTTAGTATTGGAGGGAAGCGTGGAGGGTAAAAATCGTAGAGGGAGACCAAGAGATGAATACACTAAGCAGATTCAGAAGGATGTAGGTTTCAGTAGGTACTTGGAGACAACGCAGCTTGCACAGGAAAGAGTAGCATGGAGAGCTGCATCTACATATACATGGATACTCTGCGAATCACATTTAAGTGCCTGGCAGAGGGTTCATCGAACCACCTTCACAATTCCCTATTATTCCAATGCGCGGAAAGAACGAACACCTATATCTTTCCGTACGAGATCTGATTTCCCTTATTTTATCTTGGTGATCGTTCCTCCCTATGTAAGTCGGTGTCAACAAAATATTTTCGCATTCGCAGGAGAAAGTTGGTGATTGGAATTTCGTGAGAAGATTCCGTCGCGACGAAAAACGCCTTTCTTTTAATCATGTCCGTCCCAAAATTCTGTATAATTTCTGTAACACTCTCTCCCATATTTCGCGATAATACAAAACGTGCTGCCTTTCTTTGAACTTTTTCGATGTACTCCGTCAGTCCTATCTGATAAGAATCCCACACCCCGCAGCAGTATTCTAAAAGAGGACGGACAAGAGTATTGTAAGCAGCATCCTTAGTAAATCTGCTATATTTTCTAAGTGTCCTGCCAATAAAACGCAGTCTTTGGTTAGCCTTTCCCACAACATTTTCTACGTGTTTCTTCCAATTTAAGTTGTTTGTAATTGTAATACCTACGTAAATAGTTGAATTTACGGCTTTTAGATTAGACTGTGATTTATCATGTAACCGAAGTTTTAACGAGTTCCTTTTAGCACTCATGTGGATGACCTAACACTTTTCACACCATTCCGATATTTCTTCTAAATCGTTTTGTAGTTTGTTTTGATCTTGTAATGACGTGATTAGTCGAAAAACGACAGTGTCATCTGCAAACGACCGATGACGGCTGCTCAGATTGTCTCCCAAATCATTTACATACATAAGCAACAGCAAAGGGCCAATAACACTACCTTGGGGAACGCCAGAAATCACTTCTGTTTTGATCGATGACTTTCCGTCAGTTACTACGAACTGTGACCTCTATGACCGGAAATCACAGATCCAGTCACATAACTGAGACAATATTCCATAAGCTCACAATTTCGCTACGAGCTGCTTGTGTGATACACTGTCAAAAGCCTTCCGGAAATCCAAAATATGGAATCGTTCTGAAAAAAAAAAAATGTTCAAATGTGTGTGAAATCTTATGGGACTTAACTGCTTAGGTCATCAGTCCCTAAGCTTACACACTACTTAACCTAAATTATCCTAAGGACAAACACATACACCCATGCCCGAGGGAGGAGTCGAACCTCCGCCGGGACCAGCCGCACAGTCCATGACTGCAGCGCCCTAGACCGCTCGGCTAACCCCGCGCGGTAATCGTTCTGAAATCTCTGGTCAATAGCACTCAGCACTTCATGTGAATAAAGAGGTAGTTGTGTTTCACAAGAACGATGTTTTCTGAACCCATGTTGACCGTGTGTCAATAGACCGTTTTCTTCGAGGTAATTCATTATGATCGAACACAGAATATGTTCCAAAATCCTGCTGCATATCGACGTTACCGATATGGGCCTGTAATTTAGTGGATTACTCCTACTATCTTCCTTGAATGTTGGTGTGACCAGTGCAACTCTTCAGTCTTTGGGTACGCCGGCCAGTGTGGCCGTGCGGTTATAGGCGCTTCAGTCTGGAACCGCGTGACCGCTACGGTCGCAGGTTCGAATCCTGCCTCGGGCAT
Organism: Schistocerca piceifrons; assembly: GCF_021461385.2. NCBI lineage: Eukaryota > Metazoa > Arthropoda > Insecta > Orthoptera > Acrididae > Schistocerca > Schistocerca piceifrons. The sequence goes on from NC_060138.1 coordinate 1,253,429,605, forward strand.
GGATGTGTGTGATGTGCTTAGGTTAGTTAGGTTTAAGTAGTTCTAAGTTCTAGGGGACAAGTCCCATAGCGCTCAGAGCCAGAGCCAGTCTTTGGGTACGGATCTTTCGTCGAGCGAACTGTTGTATATGATTGTTAAGTATGGAGCTAATGCATCAGCATACTCCGAAAGGAACCTAATTGGTATACAGTCTGGACCAGAAGACTTGCTTTTATTAAGTGATTTAAGTTGCTTCACTACTCAGGGATATTTACTTCTACGTTACTCATGTTGGCAGCTGTTCTCGATTCGAATTCTGGAATATTTACTTCATTTTCTTTTGTGAAGGCATTTCTGAAGGCTGTGTTTAGTAACTCTGCTTTGCCAGCACTGTCTTCGATAGTATCTACATTGCTATCGTGCAGAGAAGGCACTGAATGTTTCTTACCGCTAACATACTTCACATACGAGCAGATTCTCTTTGGATTTTCTGCCAGGTTTCAAGACAAAGTTTCGTTGTGGAAACTGTTATAGGTATCTCGCATTGAACTCCGCGCTAAATTTCGAGCGTCTGTAAAGGATCGCCAATCTTGGGGATTTTGCGTCTGTTTAAATTTGGCATGTTTGTTTCGTTGTTTCTGCAACAGTGTTCTAACCCGTTTTGTGTACCAAGGAGGATCAGCTCCGTCGTTTGTTAATTTATTTGGTATAAATCTCTCAATTGCTGCCGATACTATTTCTTTGAATTTAAGCCACATCTGGTCTACACTTATATTATTAGTTTTGAATGAGTGGAGATTGTCTCTCGGGAAGGCGTCAAGTGAATTTTTATCTGCTTTTTTGAATAGGTATATTTTTCGCTTATTTTTCGAGGATTTGGAGATTACAATATTCAATCTTGCTACGACAGCCCTGTGTTCACTAATCCCTGAATCGGTTTTGATGCTCGTTACTAACTCAGGATTATTTGTTGCTAAGAGGTTAAGTGTGTTTTCACAACCGTTTACTATTCGCGTGGGCTCATGAACTAACTGCTCGAAACAATTTTCAGAGAATGCTTTTAGCACAATTTCGGATGATATTTTATGCGTATCTCCGGAATTAAACATGTATTTTCGCCAACATATCGAGGGTAAATTAAAGTCACCACCAAATATTATCGTATGATTTGGGTACGTGCTTGAAAACAAACTCAAGTTTTCTTTGAACCTTTCAGCAACTGTAACATCTGAATTGGGAGGTCGGTAAAAGGATCCAATTATTATTTTATTCCGGTTGCCAACAACGACCTCTGCCCATACTAACTCACAGGAAGTATCTACTTCAATTTCGTGACAAGTTAAACCACTTCTGACACGCCACCGCCAAGCGTGTTTAGCCTATCCTTTCGGAACACCGTTAGGTTCTTCGCAAAAATTTCGGCTGAGCATATATATCCGGCTTTAGCCAGCTCTCAGTGTCTATAACGATTTGAGCATCAGTGCTTTCTACTAGCGCTTGGAGCTCTGGTACTTTCCCAACGCAGCTACACAGCTACGACAATTTACAACTGTTATACCAATGGTTCCTGTATGTTTGTTTTTCCTGTGTTCAGCCTGCACCGTTTGTAACTGAAGCCCTTCTTGTGTTTTCCCGAGACCCTCTAACCTAAAAAACCGCCCAGTCCACGCCCACACAGCACCTGCTACGCGTGTAGTCGCCTCCTGCGTGTAGTGGACACCTGACCTATTCACCCAACCACCCTTTGGCGCAAGTCGTGGAATCTGCAGCCTACACGGTCGCAGAACCGTCTGAACCTCTGATGCAGACCCTCCTCTCGGCTCTGTACCAGAGGTCCGCAATCGGTCCTGTCGACTATGCTGCAAATGCTTTCATTTTGCAAGCAAGACTGGCGGCCTTTAACCGCTTCTGTTAGCCGTTCGAAACCAGAGAGAATTTCTTCTGATCCAAAGTGGCACATATCATTGGTACCGACGTGAGCCACCACCTACAGCTGGCTGTACCCTGTGCTCTTCATGGCATCTGGGAGGACTCTTTCCACATCTTGAATGACTCCACCCGGTAAGCACACGGAGTGCACATTGCATTTCTTACCCTTCTTGTTAGCCAAGTCCCTAAGGGGCCCCCTAACATTGGAGCTCCCAACTAACAATAATCCCACCCTCTGTGATCGCCCGGATCTTGCAGGCTGAGTGGTTTCCTCTGAAACAGGGCAGGCGACAGCATCTGGCTCAGCGACAGTGTCAGCCACAGACAGAACCTGGAACCTGTTTGTCAGACAAACCAGGGAGGCCGCCTGGGAAGTCTTTCGCCGCCTGCTTCGCCCCGGGGCGACTTCCCACTCGACCACAGGTGAGGGGTCGGCCTTTGTGCGAGCAGTAATTGGGTCGGCCACCGGTGAGGACCGACAGGAGGACTCTGACGTGCTGGACGTCCGTTGGATCCCCATGGCCGGCCCTCAACAGTGGTGCCCATCCAGTGCAGCCTCAAGCTGTGTAACAGAAGCCATCACAGCCTGAAGCTGAGAGCGAAGTGTCACCAACTCGGCTCGCATCCGCACACAACAATCGCAGTCCCTGTCCATACTAAAGACCGTGGAAAACTAAACCATGCAGATAAACGGACTATCGGCACGTGCTGCGCAACTCTACTGTATAACCTGACGAAAACGCACGAACTGTGTCTAGTAATACGCAGATATTCAAAAACCTAACTACCGAAGCACTCAGGTGACATTAATTAGACTCTGTTTTGGAACTTGTAATACGTCACATAATCGGTTTACTTTCGGACGCAAACGAAAAACGCGACAACTGTGGCTATGATATATTAAATTTACACGCAGAAACTCAATAAACTGAACTATTAAAGCACACAGATGATATAATAAAATTAGCTCTTGTGTAGGAACTCGTAAATAACAAATGCGGTTACTTGCCTGTTGCTGGGTCTGTCTCGGTCGGCTACTGTTGCCTGTCTCTAGACTGAAGACCACAACAATAACAAGTTATGAACAACAGCAACAACAACATATATAAACAGGGTTTGTCCTTTTAATCTCATTCCATACCTCTCCTTCCATGTGAATATAATTAAGTGGAAATAATTATTGCTAGAATTCAAGTTTTATCATTGGCCATCTGCTATTCGTTTGTAGTAACGGCCCATCGGCAGTCATTACGTGAAATATAATTAATCACATGATTTTCGGGCTTCACCCACGAGAGTACTTGAAATATTTTGCTGTCAGGAAAAGAAAATATTTGTTACAGAAAAGTTTTTACTAAATATATACGACGAATATATACGATGACACGTAACATTTGTCTATCACCCAATTTCGCCCTTCCACAGTTCGATTCGAAGCCCAGCCACATTAGAATCATTGTTGCTGCCAGAGGTAGCGGCCCTGTCCACCCCAAAATCACCTGCCACTTTTAATTATGCATTCTTCCAACACGACTGTACACACACAATCTTGGGGTGGCACTACTAATAGCTGTTTACCTGACAGTGCAGTCCGCCGTCGCGAAGTTCACTATAACTTCACAACAGACGTAGATAATAACACAAAATATACCAGATTCTTTGTTGTGTAACAAATAATAGAATTCCACAATGTACAATATTGCTTGTAATAAAATAAGGAAAGAAGATTAAATTTTAAGTCCATTCGTCGACGTCACAATTAGAGACGCAGCACAAGCTCGGCTTTAGTGAGGGAAATCGGTTGTATTCTGACAAAGGAATCAACCCGGACTTTGCCATAATGGGAGAAACTAACTTGTATCTCCATCATGTTAAATTCACCGTTTTCAGTGTACCTTTTTTCAGGAAGTGTTAATAGTAGAACACTGAAACTTTCACATAGATTTAAACCGTTTGCTAACTTTCTGTCATTTTCTTAAACTAGCATACAAAAACTACAATTTTTTTTAAATTTTGATAGTGACCCGTTTTGTGCTCAAATTTTTAAAACAGAAAGGTCCTAGGTTCCTTTATAATACAGCTAGAAAGCTAAAAGAAAACCTCACTTCCAGCACGTGAACGGAGAGTAATTTCATTTTTCCAGGAGAAATGGTTTCAGAGAAGAGGTACATTAAGCTAGAAAAAGCAAAAGCTACGCAATACTGAGTTTAACGTTTTATTGCACTTACAGAGTCCTTAATACAATGCTGCTATGAACTCAACATTTACATTCACAGCTCCTTTCACTGCACATCTCAAACTCTTAGATTACTGTGCCAATGATTTGCAAGCAGCTTACATTGGAATTATATTTCTGAATATTTCTGGAAAGTTCGCTAAGTTCATAACGTCAGATAACGTTTCCCTTACTGGTAACATTTTTCCAGTAGTACGCGTGCCAAACGCAAACCAAATATTATTTTCATTGTACTCACTGTCTTCTTTCTTCCAGGTCCTCCACACCTGTTCTCGACAAATTTGAGGTCGACCTCGGTATTTCTTTCCCCAGAATCAAAAACGCACATGCTGCGTTGTTACTTTAGGAAACAACTGAATCAAGCCAACAAACAAACTGTGTAGCCAATTGCTGAAAGTACAAAACAACAGAAAAAAATGTCCGTAGGCTTACAAATTCAAAGAAGACAAGTCACAAAGTAACAAGCGTAGATGTCTTGCTCTGGAAGCTGCCATTTAAACTAACATTTGGCACCTTTAAATAAGAATTTTGTCCAAAACACTATTATATGGGCACAGAGCATGCTTCAAACCATCATAATCACCAGTACAAAGGAATTTCATATTTTCTTCATTTTCAAGCTACCTTCCGCCCGTAAGTGATTTTTAAAGACCATGGAAAACGTAAACCTGGATGATCCGACAGGGATTTGAATAGCGTTCCTCCCGAAGGCTATTCCGATGTGTTAAATTCTACGGCACCCCTTTTGGTGTTTGCAAGTACACTTATGCTCAAAAATTAAGAATAATTGCAAAATGTGGTTCACACAACGTGGCACTACAAAAAAACTGGCGCTAATACCATAGGCACATAGGAACACACACGACATTGGTGATAAGTTGAGAAAACCTTCCAAAACACATGTGCTACAAAACACCACTGCTTCCTGCGCATGTACCCCGACATCAGGTTGGGATATGATCACCACACACACGTACACAGGCTGCACAACGGGTTGGCATACTACGGATTAGGTGGTCGAGCAGCTGCTGGGGTATAGCCTCCCATTCTTGCATCAGTGCATGTCGGAGCTCCTGAAGCGTCCTAGGGATGTGAAGACGTGCAGCGATACGTCGACCGCGAGCATCCCAGACGTGCTCGATGGGGTTTATGTAAGTCTGGAGAACAGGCAGGTGTAGTGTAACGACGTAAGTTTCTTATAAATGATTTTCTTTCGACATATGACCATGTGCAGACTTCGTCACCTACGTCAGTTACAACACACTTCAAAATTATTTATATTCTTTTTAAATTGTCTCAGAATTGTTCTTGAACGAAACTGTAAAACATCATTTGAGTCGTATGCACAGAATTACGTCACTCGGGCCAATTGGTTTGCGTAAAACTTTTTCAATTTTAGATGTCGTTTGTTTCTCCTCAGAAATTATATTGATACACGTTATCTGATTTAATCGATATTAGAACCACATTGAATAAACTTTTTGAGATTCAAAGTCGCGATGAACGCTATCAAAATTCAATAATCTTGTCAAATATATTATTAATTCATTCACATAATTCTTCATAAATAAATCCTCAGAACACGTATTTCAACTTTAGTAGCATCCACTAGTTTATTATCTTCCTACATACAGACGTGAACTTGAGCCTTGACGAAACAAAACTAACATTTTCAATAAGATTAAACTTCCTATGATATCATTGTTGTACAAAACATTACAAATTCTAATTTATTTTATTTTTAGAAGCACGACGCAACAACTCGGTTTCAGGATCTTCTGTTGCTCTTTGGCTGTCGACCCGCGACGTATAGTGACCAGCAATTTTCTCTCTGGTCCCGGCAGCGAAGATGCTGTCTCCGTTCGTTGCGCCACCCTCTCCGTACATGAAACATAAAAAAATACAAAAACTTTAGACAATTCACAACCATTACAAACATTACAAAAATACATAAAACGGTGGGGCCGTGCGTTATCATCCATCAGGAGGAAGGTGGGACGTGGGACCCACTGCACCCCTGAAAAGGCGGACATACTGGTGCAAAATGACGTCCCGATACACCTGACCTGTTACAGTTCTCTGTCAAAGACATGCACGGGTGTACGTGCACCAATCATAATCCTACCCCACATCATCAAACCATGACCTCCTCACAGGTCCCTTTCAAGGACATTAAGGGGCTGGTATCTGGTTCCTGGTTCACGCCAGATGAAAACCCGGCGAGAATCACTGTTCAGACTATTCATGGACTCGTCCGTGAACATAACCTGGGACCACTGTTCCATTGACCATGTACTGTGTTCTTGACACAAGGCTTTACGGGCTCACCTGTGACCAGGGGTCAGTGGAATGCACCTTGCAGGTCTCCGGGAGAATAAACCATGTCTGTTGAGTCGTCTGTAGACTGTGCGTCTGGATACAACTATTCCCGTGGCTGCGATAAAGTCCCGAGCAAGGCTACCTGCAGTACTCCGTGGCCGTCTGCGAGCACTGATGGTGAGATACCGGTCCTCTTGTGGTGTTGTACACTGTGGACGTACCGTACTGTAGCGCCTGGACACGTTTCCTGTCTGGTGGAATCGTTGCCACAGTCTTGAGATCACACCTTGGAGCACACGGAGGGCCCGTTCTACGACCTGCTGTGTTTGATCAGTCTCCAGTCGCCCTAGTGTTCTACACCTCATAACGTCATCAATATGTGTTCTTTGAGCCATTTTCAACGCACAGTCGCCATTAGCACGTCTGAAAACGACTCCATACTTATTCGCTGCACCGCACTCTGACATGCACCATCACACCTCTGCGTATGCGGACTGCTGCCAGCGCCACTGTGCGACGACCGCAGGTCAAATGCACCGCATGGCAATTTAAACCCGCAAACCGCCAACCAGAGCGTTGTTTCACCATGTATCAGCATTATCCTTCATTTATGAGCATGAGTGTAGTTCTGATTTATCGGCCGCATTTTTGCCGATTGATGCACGGTACAGCCCGTTTTCTCGACTGCTGTCACTACGTGAGCGAGCAACATGGAGGACAGCGCTCGTCGACGTGGTTTCTATGGAAAAAGTGTGTAAGTACCACGGATATTCACCGCCACGAAAACTGCTCTTGCAACAACGCTCATTCCCATACGAGTGGGTAAGCGACTGCTGCTATCGCTGAAACGGCGTTACAGGTACTGACGCACCCGGCGTACTCTCCTGATTTCGTAGCTTTAACCTGAGTAGCACCTTCTCGAACACCCTTTATGAGTCTGTCGCACCCCCGCAGGACAGCTGCTCGCAGTTCCGTGAAGTCTGAGGAATGATGACCACGCAGAGGTTTCTTCATAGCCCCGAATAGGTGATATGCACTAGAGTCCTGCATGACCGAGTAAGCGAGCACAATATACAAGATGGGGCGAGCACACCCTAACTGGATAGGCTACCCGCACTAGTTCTTGTGACCGAGCGTAGAAGCCGTGACCGAACACGTAGCACGTAACTTCAAACACATTACACGTGTTACTATCCGCGTGACACTGCAGCCAGTACGGGCTTCTTATTTGTGGTGTGTCTCTCTCTGTAATCATGCAGCGCGAGGAAGCCAGTGTAGTAAGACGTAAGATTGAAACCAATGTTTACACATTAAAGAAACGAGAAGGTCTAAAAAGCCAAGTATGGAGTACATTTCTGTTGGTTGTAGATGAAAACATTGCGTCTACTGGGTACGTATCGTGCATAAACTGCTCCACTTTATTGTTTTTCCAGTCGGGAACCACTCATTTAAAGAAACACAGTTGCAAGAAACCTCTCAAAGATCGTTTCTTTGGCCGTCCTTCCGTTATCTTAATATGCTTGAAATATGCGAAAAGCAGGAAGTTCTTAACAATGTGCGACAAATGCGTGCTACGTACGCAGGTACAACATTCAATCATTAACATAATCGGTTTTGCATAGTTAGTGGAAAGTGTATTATAGAGAAACGGGAATGTTGTGACTCGTATAATATTTCATTAACGTAAAACATCTCGTTTTTATGGGAACGGGGGTCGGGTTGTTTGGGGGGAGAGACCAAACAGCGAGGTCATCGGTCTCTTACGGGAATGTTTCGATGATTTCCATATCAGTTCTGTATTACTTGTCTCTTTTGTTTATTATCATAGATCCTTCAAGTACTGTGTCATCACTACCCAGAAAGAGAGCTCGTTTCAAGGAATGGAGGAACAACAGATCATCCGCAGCAGATGAAGTAGATCTGTACATTTTAATGCACCCCGGAGATGATGACATCTTAAAGTGGTGGAGCAGACATGAAACAGATCTGCCAGGTTTGGCTGCAGTTGCAAGACATATTTTATGTATCCCAGCAACAAGCGCACCTAGTGGAAGGTGCTTTAGTAAAGCCGGCATGTTACTAACAAATTGCCGCAGCCAATTAAATCCGGAACGCGTTAGTAATTTCCTGCTGATGAACAATAACTATAATTTTGTTTATGTTGCAAACAATTGAAACGTATGACAAGTTACGTCTGTAAATGTTTAATGTTCTTTGTATGCTTTCTTTATGAAGATGGTTGTCTTCGAGATTACAGGGAAAGCAGTTATTTAATGTTTCCTATAAATGAAAGGAAAAATATCTCTTTTGTTTGGAAATAAGACTCGTCTTCTATCTGCGATTGTATTGAAACATCATTTTACTTTCCAGGTGCTTTATGAATTTAGCTGTGTCACGTACCCGTTCTTGGAAATGTTACTTTTGTATTAAAAGAGAGAGAGAGAGAGAGAGAGAGAGGTGTTAGATTTGTACGGTACAGTGCAGTGCAGAGAGCCGGGGCGAGGCGAGGAAAGACGTCAGCGGTGACCGGTCATGCTCGGTTATCCGCGTGTCCGGAATCCGGACAACAGACATGGGGCGAGTACGTGGCCGAGCCGAGTCGTGTGGGGCCGGACACGAGCTGCTCGGTCCCCCCGTCAAAAGGCGAGCCGCGACCGGTCAAACACTGAGCGCTGCAGCACTCTAGTGTGCAGGTCAGGAGAATACCGAGGATGCAGCAGTACCTGTAACCCCAGGTCAGTGATGGCAGTCGTGGTTTTCCGACTCGCATGGAGATGAGAGTTGTCTTATTGCAGGAGCTCTGTTCCTTCCACTCATTGCCGCCAATCGCCTGTGAATATCCACAGTGTTTACACCCTCCTACCACACAAACGACGTCGTCCAGCGCTGTCCTTGATGACCACACTCCATGTCCTCCGCCCACGTAAGACAGCAGTTCAGGAAATTGCCTGTACTGTGCATGGATTACGCTTCTTGTGATTGTCCTGGCACCAATGGTTAGACCGAACTACTCACTAAATACTTGCAGCTTCAATGGTGAGTGAAATGGAGCACTACGAATTATGAGAAAAAATAAAGTGTAAATCGGTATGGAACGCCCATCGTATAATATCCCTCTCCTATACCCTGTTCCCTCTCCTCCCGTGATTTTTGGATAGTTTCTTCTTCTTCTGCTTTTACTGTCTCGTTCCATCACTTCATTCAGTCATTTTCTGGTTATTTTCTTCAACAAGTTTTCTTTCCGAATTGACCAGTATCTGTTCATTCGTTTCGATCTTTTTTGACGTTACTCGTTGTAAACACCTTTTTTATGGTTAGTCGCTTGTCTATTTTTGGTTTAAATCTTTTTTCATGTTTTTCAGTTTCTTTAAATTTTTTGTTTTGCTTTCAAAATCGTCCACGGTTAATTCTAGCTCTTGCACATCCTCCCTGGTTTCCTTTATCCACCCTACTTTTTGCTTCAAGTTCGAAAGTTTCTTTATAATTGTTCTTGGAATCTTGTTTCTGGTGTCCCATAATGTGGCAAAAAAGAGATCCTTCTTTTCCATATCCGTAGTACCTGTAATGTCTCTACTATCCGTAATTTTCCATCTTGATATTCCTTATTTATGCATGTTCTAGCTATTCTTCTCTCTACGTTTAGGATTTTGTCGGATCTGTTTTTTTCAGGTGAGTTTGAAAAGTGTACAACTTCCGTATGTCACCTTTGGTTGAACCACAGTCTAGTGGTGTTTTAATTTAGTTTTTATTGGCAGACATTTTCTTTATTGAATGTAGACCATGCTAATATATGACCTTTTATCATTTTGTTGGCTTTTTCTTGCCATGTAGATTTCTCGTCCAAATTGTGTGTCATAATTTCTCCTATATATCTAATTTTTTCACTGTTTCTTTTATGTACTGTTATGTGGTTGACTACTAGTAGATCATCTACCATTTTCTCAGTCTTTTCGAGTGTATATGGAGTCGTACTTCTTGTTGAATATTTTGTAGGCTTGTTATTTGATTTCTGGCTTCTTGAATGTTATTAGTTAGCAACGCTAAGTCATCTGCGAATTCCGAGACATTTAAGTTTACTTGTCATTTCTTGGTTCGAATTTTTGTTTTGTTTTTAGGATTTTCTTTGTACCATACCCTCATCACGTACTCGAGTGCACAGTTGAAAAATAATGGCGGTAAACTATCTCCGTGTCTTAACCCCGTTTTAATCGTAAATGGCTCAGATATTTCTCCTCTGAACTATACTTCAGATTGTGTGTTTGTTAGAGTTAAGTTTATCACTTTTATTAATTTTGGATAGCCACCGAAATTCCTTAGTATCTCCATCACTGAATATCTGTCCATCTTTGGTCAGTATATTTCATTAAAATCCACTTTATTATATTTGACATTAACATGTAAAGATTTTATCTTCTCCAGTTCCTGCCAGCGACAGCATCGGACTGGTTTGTTACTTCAAGGCGTAAAACTTTCCAATTCTGTTGACTACTATTACTCTTGACACAAGAAGGAGGATTACGGTTGTAACGTCCCGTCGAAGATGAGGAGATTATAGACGGAGCACAAGATCGAATTGGAAAGAACAGGAGTGGAAATCGGCCGTGTGCTTCCCAAGAGAACCATTCGGACACTTCCCTTAAGCGGTTTAGGATAACCGACAGGAAACCTAGATCTGAATGACTAGACAGCTTTGATCCGCTTTTCTCCCGGTTCGATTCCATTGTCTTTCGTTTTTGATTATTCTGAGTTCTCAGGTATGTCAATGGGGTGATAAACTACAAAATAAAAGTGAGCTAAGTTGATATGGAAACTGAAGTGAGACAGAGTGGTGACAAAAGCCATGAGGTAGCGATGTGCACTAATACAGATGGCAGTAGCATCGCAGTGCATTGACAGACTGTCATTTGTACTCGGGTGGGTCACGTGAAAGGGTGTGGCCGCTCAACGGCAATTAGCAGACTCTAAACGTGGGATGGTAGTTGAAGGTAGACGCAGAGGATATTCCATTTCGGAAATCGTTGGGAATGCAATATTCTGAGGTCCACAGTATCAGGAGCTTGCCGAAAATACCAAATTTCAAGCATTGCCTCCCACCACGGTCAATGCAGTGGCCGACAGCCATAACGTACAGACCAATAGCCGCGGCGTTTGAGTAGAGTTCTAAACGCTAACAGACAAGTAACGCTGAAGGCTATTGATACCGTTCCTCACAAGCGACAATTAATCAAATTGCGTGCATATGGAGTATCGTCTCAGTTGTGTGACTGGATTCGTGATTTCCTCTCAGAGTGGTCACAGTTCGTAGTGATAGACGGTAAATCGTCGAGTAGAACAGAAGTGATATCTGGCGTTCTGCAAGGCAGTGTCATAGGCCCTCTGCTGTTCCTGATGTACATAAATGATCTAGCTGATAATCTCAGCAGCCCCCTTAGACTGTTTGCAGATGACGCTGTAATTTACCGCCTAGTATTATCTTCAGACGATCAGTTCCAATTACAAAATGATCTAGAGACAATTTCTGTATGGTGCGACAAGTGGCAATTGGCACTAAACAAAGAAAAGTCAGAGGTCATCCACATGCGTACTAAAAGAAATCCGATAAACTTTGGGTATACGATAAATCGCACAAATCTAAGGGCTGTCAATTCGACCTAGGAATTACAACTACGAGCAACTTCAATTGGAAAGACCACACAGATAGTATTGTGGGGAAGGCGAAACAAAGACTGCGCTTTGTTGGCAGAACGCTTAGAAAATGCGATAATCCCGCTAAGGAGGCAGCCTACATTGCACTTGTCCGTCCTCTGCTGGAATATTGCTGCGCGGTGTGGGATCCTTACCAGGGAGGATTGACGGAGGACATCGAAAAAGTACAAAGAAGGGCAGCTCGTTTCGTGTTATCGCGCAATAGGGGTGAGAGTGTCACTGATATGAGACGCGATTTGGGGTGGCAGTCACTGAAACAAAGGCGGTTTTCTTTTTCTTTGTGGCGAGATCTTTTTATGAAATTTCTATCACCAACTTTCTCTTCCGAATGCGAAAATATTTTGTTGACAGCAACCTACGTAGGGAGAAATGATCATCATAATAAAATAAGAGAAATCAGAGCTCGAACGGAAAGACACTCTCCGTTCGCGAGTGGAGTGGTAGACAAGTAGTACGAAAATGTTTCGATGAACCCTCTGCCAGTGACTTAAGTGTGAATTGCAGAGTAAATATCCACAGATACAGGGTGGCAATTATTTAACTATATGAAAAAAGCGTAAATTTGTTACAAATTACGGCGTGCACACACTTTCTTCAACATGTAAACGTCACTACAAATATTCGGATTTAGGTCATGACATGTTCAATATGCCTGCCATCATTGGCGATGATGTGGCGCAGACGGATAGCGAAATTCTGCATGGCCCGCTGAAGTGTCGGAACGTCGACGCTGTCGATGACCTCCTGAATGGCTGTTTTCTGCTCAGAAATGGTTTTGGGATTATCTCTGTGCACTTTGTCTTTAATATAGCCCACAAAAAAAGGAGTAGCATGTGTTCAGAGCCGGAGAATATGACGGAGCCAGAATGCGGTCTCCAAAGTGCTCCTCCAGGATATCAAACACTCTCCTGCTTCGATGGGGTCGAGTTTCGTCTTATGTGAACCACAGCTTGTCAAGATCAAGGTCAATTTGGATAATGGGGATGAAATCATCTTCCAAAACTCCGCCGGCCGTGTGACCGAGCGGTTCTAGGCGCTTCAAATGGCTCTGAGCACTATGGGACTTAACATCTATGGTCATCAGTCCCCTAGAACTTAGAACTACTTAAACCTAACTAACCTAAGGACATCACACAACACCCAGTCATCACGAGACAGAGAAAATCCCTGACCCCGCCGGGAATCGAACCCGGGAACCCGGGCGTGGGAAGCGAGAACGCTACCGCACGACCACGAGCTGCGGACTAGGCGCTGCAGTCCGGAACCGCGCTGCTGCTACGCTCACAGGTTCGAATCCTGCCTCGGGCATGGATGTGTGTAATGTTTTTAGCTTAGTTTGGTTTAAGTAATTCTAAGTTTAGGGGACTGATGACCTCAGATGTTAAGTCCCTTAGTGCTCAGAGCCATTTGAACCAACCATTTGGTTCAGCCTCCCAGATGGCTTGACATGAATCCCATCGACCATTTATGGGAAATAATCGAGAGGTCACTTTGTGGGAAAAATGCTCCACCGGCAACACTTTCGCAGTTACAGATGGCCATAGAGGCAGCAGGACTCAATATTTCTGAAGGAGACTTTCAACGTCTTGTTGATTCCACGTCATGTCGAGTTGCTGCACTAAGCCGGGCAAAAGGAGGTCCTACACGGTATTAGGAGGTGTCCAATGACTTTTGTCACCTCAGTGTGTGTTCACTACGAGGTTATCTTCTTTCAAGTCCAAAAACCTATGATAAATGTTGCACCTACGCATGAGAAAATAGTGAGTATAGTTATCAACAAAAAACGACATTGAGACGTGTTCCACTTGCAGCGTAATAAGACAATTCGATCTGTGACAATAACAGTGAAAGCTGCATGACCACATGCAACCAAAAACATGTTCAAATATGTGTGAAATCTTATGGGACTGCGAAGGTCATCAGTCCCTAAGCTTACACACTACTTAACCTAAATTATCCTGAGGACAAACACACACACCCATGCCCGATGGAGGACTCGAACCTCTGCCGGCACCAGCCGCACATTCCATGACTGCAGCGCCTCAGACCGCTCGGCTAATCCTGCGCGGCGCACATGCAACCGACAGTAAAATTATAACAAGAGGAGATTAATAAATTCTGGAGAGGAAGAAGGAGGAGCTATGGGACCAGCCAGGTTTGAATAAACTCGCAACTTTATATATACTTTGGTCATGTAGACAATTATTAGCGTGCAAGAGACATTGTCACCTGTAGCTTATAAGTTCCTGCATTCTATCTATCTAGCTATCTATCGCTTGCGCCTTTGTCACGCATTTTGCGCGGCGTTGGCGTGGTTAAATCTGATTTGGCATGTTAATTTGAAGGGGTGGCCGGATGCACTTCCTGCTGCCACCCCATAACCCCCGGGACGGAATCAGAGCACTCTATCTGTCTGCGTCTAGTGTAAATCATGGAAAAGTGCGGATGTGTTTCAAATGTTGGTGAGTCGTGTAATTGAGCCGGAAGCGGGGACCAGCCCGGTATTCCCCTAGAGGGATGTGAAAAACTGCCTAAAAACCACATCCACGCTGGCCGGCACGCTGGCCCTCTTCGTTAATCCGGCGGGCGAATTCGATCCGGGGCCGGCGCGGCTACCTGGGTCCAGGAAGCAGCGCATTAGCGCTCTCGGCTAACCTGGCGCATGCGGCTCTGTAAATGTAGCTCCGATACTGCTTGTGGAGGCGCATCAGCTACATCGCGGTGCATTTATTGTCTAAAGGTGCATTTACGCTCTCTGTGTTTTACAAGTATGTGTGATTGCAGTAGCGTGTTCGCAATACTGACGTAACTTGGCTGTAACACACGACAGTGTTGCCTCGCAGGCTGGCCAGTTGCTGACGGAGCAGGCTGTTGAAGGTAGTTGCCGAGCTGTGAACAACGCGTTGCCGCAGTAGTCCGCGTGAGGTACAGAATGTTGCACTGGCTCGTCGTACCTGTCACTTTGTGCATGCTGCCTTCTCACTCGGACACTCCTTCCTCTTTCTAAAGCTGATAGCACTGTGATTCCCTCTAACATCATATGAGCAGTGGAACAACATGATTTGATTTCAGTTCGAAATTTCCCCGCGTACGCAGAAGCACCTGATTTGTTCGTTGTCTGCAGGAATGGATTAGTGAATACATGAGAAAACAATATATTTCATAATAGTGATGCATCTATCGCTAGAGCTGTGAGACAAATTGTAAAAGAAATATTCGCTTCTACCGTCGTATTAGAAACTCTGTATCAGTGTGCCATAACTGTATTCTACATAGGTTCTAAGACTTCTAAACTTTTTTAAAGCTCCATCAAGCATGTTGTGTTCCCTACCCATGGCCAACAAATTACTGACTGTCTTTTTTTTTAGCGTTCCGTACTCCAGTCGGGAAAATCGGAACTTTTATAGGATCACTTTGTTGTCTGTCCGTCTCTCTGTCTGTCTGTCCGACTGTTAAGAATCCTTTTTCTCAGGAACGGATAGAGACATTAAGTTGAAATTTATGCCACATGCTAAGTTTTATGATTTCTTGGCAAATCAATACAGTCGAAAGACACAGTCATTTTCTGATACTCGGAAACTCACTCACTCGCCGTTGCCCTACGATAATGAAATTCGCAGGAAGCTAGGCTTCACAGTACAAGTAAAAGCAAAAGTCAGGAAACCGTTAATTTATAATTATATCACATAAAGAATTATTTGCCGTTACAAACTTACATTGCATTCATAATTTTGATCTGGCTTTAGTAATACGTAGAGCGACACACGAAGAAATTTTGTGTGAACAGCTTGGAAATATTTCGTGCTAATTGGTTGAGCTGCGATGAAGTGAAAACGATGTCTTTGCCATCTAGCGGCGATAGGCGTAATGCTGCCCGGCTACCACGCCACGCCGGCGCTAGCATCGCAGTTCCTTTTACGATCTGTACATTCTGCATGCATGCATTCCCTGACAGGCTGAGGCAACGAAACATCAGTAATGTTTCAGAGCAAAGTAACATTGTTAAATGATAAAGGACTGAACCTCCATTGTTTAGGGTAAGGTTCTGATATCTCACAAAATATCCGATGGAGCATTCCACGGGACAGTTCGATATCTGCGTAATAATAATAGCCCTAAGACCGGCTGTATCCTTTTTCTCCTCTGGAGACTTCTGTCAGATATTAAACAATAACCGCAACAGATGAAGTCAACGCATTAATAAAAGCAAGTCTTCTGGTCCACACTGTATACCAATTAGGTTCCTTTCGGAGTATGCTGATGCATTAGCTCCATACGTAACAATCATATACAACCGTTCGCTCGACGAAAGATCCGTACCCAAAAACAGGGAAGTTGCACAGGTCACACCAATATTCAAGAAAGGTAATAGGAGTAATCCACTAAATTACAGGCCCATATCGTTAAAGTCGATATGCAGCAGGATTTTGGAACATATATTGTGCTCGAACATTATGAATTGCCTCGAAGAAAACTGTATATGACTCACAGTCAACATGGGTTTAGAAAACATCGTTCCTGTGAAACACAATTACTCACATGAAGTTTGAGTGCTATTGGATTTTCAGATCGTTTCCGTATTTCTGGATTTCCGGAAGGCTTTTGACACTGTACCACACAAGCGGCTTGTAGTGAAAACGCTTGCTTACGGAATATCGTCTCAGTTATGTGACTGGATTTGTGATTTCCCGTCAGAGAGGTCACAGTTCGTAGTAATTTACGGAAAGTCATCGAGTAAAACAGAAGTAATTTCTGGCGTTCCCCAAGGTAGTGTTATAGACCCTTTGCTATTCCTTACCTATATACGAGATTTATGAGACAATCTGAGCAGCCGTCTTAGGTTGTTTGCAGATGATGCTGTCGTTTATCGACTAGTAAAGTGATTAGAAGATCAAAACAAATTGCAAAACGATTTAGATAAGATATCTGAATGGTGCGAAAATTGGCAGTTGACACTAAATAACGAAAAGTGTGAGGTCATCCACAAGAGCGCTAAAAGGAATTAGTTAAACTTCGCTTACACGATAAATCACTCTAATCTAAAAGCCGTAAATTCAACTAAATACCTAGGTATTACAATCACGAACAACTTAAATTGGAATGAACACATAGAAAATGTTGTGGGGAGGCTAACCAAAGACTGCGTTTTATTGGCAGGACACTTAGAAAATGTAATGATCTACTAAGGAGACTGCCTACACTACGCTTCTCCGTCCTCTTTTAAAATAATTCTTTGCGGTGAGGGATTCTTACCAGATAGGACTGACGGAGTACATCGAAAAAGTACAAAGAAGGGCAGCACGTTTTGTATTATCGCGAAATATGGGAGAGAGTGTCACAGAGATGATACAGGATTTGGGCTGGACATCATTAAAAGAAAGGTGTTTTTCGTTGCGATGGAATATTCTCACGAATTTCCAATCATCATCTTTCTCCTCAGAATGCGAAAATATTTTGCGGACACCGACCTGCATAGGGAGAAACGATCACCACCATAAGGGAAATCAGAGCTCGAACGGAAGGATATAGGTGTTCGTTCTTTCCGCGCGCTATACGAGATTGGAATAATAGAGAATTGTGAAGGTGGTTCGATGAACCCTCTGCCAGGCACTTAAATGCGATTTGCAGAGTATCAATGAAGATGTAGATGTAGATGTAGATCTTCAATTGCCGATTTGCATAGCGCGTTCACAGAGCTCCAATTTCATTAAATAAAGGAAAAATTACAATAGCAAATGAGAAATTACACACAAATTTAAACTTAAAATTAAAACACAAGACACAAATGAATTACAGACATTGGCTGAAAGCGGTATTGATTGAAATCAATGAGAAGAGTTGAAAACTTGAGGCAGACCGAGATTCGAATCCAGGCCTCCAGCTTACTAGGCAGATGCTCTGATCACTAAGCCATCCGCACACAGTGGTCGTTGCAACTGGACGGACTACGCCAGCATTCCTCCTGTCAGACCCAAATTTTCACATTAATTACCCAGTTAGCCACACACAGACACACACACACACACACACACACACACACTCATATATATATATATATATATATATATATATATATATATATATATATATATATATATATATGATAACATTCTCGAAACCGCCACGCGGAGTAGGCGCGTGGTCCCAGGCGCCTTGCCACGGTTCGCGCGGCTCACCCCGTCATCAGAGGTTCGAGTCCTCCATCGGGCGTTGGTGTGTGTGTTCTTCTCAGCGTAATTTAGTTTGAGTTAGATTAAGTAGTTGTAAGAGGGCCATGATTAAGGAATTTGTTGCTAGTGCACTCGAGCAGATGGAATTTCGATGGATTGCTCACGCGCTGCCTGCGATATGTAAGCTATAATAGAATCTCAGACCAGAGAGCAGTGTTGTCTGCAGTAGGAACTGTGTGTCAGTAGGAGTAAGTAGTAGCTAGCAGTCGTGTGTGTGGAGTTAGCTGGGCCGGTCCTGGGGAGCGATGGCCGAGCCTGAGCGATGTAGTATAAGGTAAAAGCAGCCTCGTGCATATGTAGTATTGTTATATCAAGTCCCATGTAAACGTTTTTTTTTAAATCTTAGTAATAATCTTTCTTATAAGAATTAAATTTTGGCAATCATTCATCTCAGTTTAAAGAATTTACTAATTTCTCCAATCCATGTTCATCCCGATTATTGTAAAGAAAAAAATCAGTTGTTTCTTTTAAAACATGACAAATCTATCGGCCAGCATTGCACTGGGCTGTGCCAGAAAAACTTCTTATAGGAGCAGATATATAGGCGTTATCCGGAGACCTTATTGAGGTAAGAATTTTCAGTTTATTCAGAATGCAGTTTCAGGGTCTTGACGCAGCACTGCTGACGTCCAAAATTTACCAGTTTAAATTCACAGTCAGTTAATTAATGAAAGGTTATGTAAGTGAGCCACAATTTTATTGAGAGATTAGTCACGTTATTATTGTGAGGTTACGGAATTTATCTGTTAGTAGGTTACACTAAAATGTGAATTATATAAATATTTTATCTGTTGGGAGGTTACATTTTTTGTGGGGAGGTTACACTAAATGTGAATTATATAATTATATTTTTTGTGGGAAGTTACATAGTGTGTAAGCCTAGGGACCGATGACCTCAGCAGTTTGGTCCCATAGGAACTTAGGACAGATTTCCAGAATTTTCGAAACTGTTTCCCAGGACCGATATGTTGCCACTTGTTGCCACTATCAATATCGATAAAAGGCAAAATCCGTTGAGATTCTCAATTCCTGGGATGGATGAACTATCCATATATATAATTAATTTTGTACAGACTCCTCGGAGCATGAGTTCTACTCGCACATGTCCTTTTAATATTATTATTATTATTATTATTATTATTATGGTCACTGTCCTGTAAAGCATACTTTCCTTTTAAAGATAAAAATCAAATAACTGCAAAAATCACCAGTAGCCAAAATGCAAAGGATGATCGCCAGTATGGTTGTAAGTGATACACAGTACAGTAGTCTTCCCAACTCTCGGACAAACCGCTCTTACGAAGTGAATCTTGAATTTTTCTGGCGTACTGAGTACTCTATGATGTTTCACAAGCGCAGCCGGTTAGCAGCTATCAGACATCTTCAGGCGAGCCGTCTAAGATTAACATCGGCTACCCGCATCGCACAGTTTATTAATGCACTGTATGGTTTATTTGAGGGAGGAGACAAAACAGCGAGGTCATCGGTTCCATCGGTTAGGGAAGGATGGGGAAGGAGGTCGGGCGTACCTTTTCATGGGAACCATCCCGGCATTTGCCTGAAGCGATTTAGGGATATCACGGAAAATCTAAACCAGGATGGCCAGTACGCGGGTTTGCACCGTCGTCCTCCCGAATGCGAGTCCAGTGTGCTAACCACTGCGAGACCTCGTACTGTATGCACTTTGGTCGTGCGACAAGGTCTTAATTGCAGTGTGCTTCGTGGCAACCTAGCAAATTTATCGAGAATTTCAAAAATGTCATGAACTATTTTATATTCCGGGCATTCGCAGCTGCTGAAAGGCATGATGTTTGGAAGAATCCAGCTAACAACTGGTAAATTGGTTGCTTGTTGAAATACAACCGGTTCTGCTCCCTGAAGCCGCATCATCAAGTTAACGACGTTAGAAGCTCATAGGCATACCCATCGCTCCTCTTCAGAATTTACTGTACACTGAATGTTGTCAATATTGTAGCGAACGAAAAGTACTGAACACGTGCTCCATTCATTTAGGACAAACTGCTAAATGAATGGAGCACGTCTTCATTACCTTTCGTTCGCCACAATATTGACAACATTCATATTCACTGGCGATCTTTTACAGAATCTCCGAATTTGCGGCGGACTTCAATGCGAGATGCTTATAGTAGTTTCCACAACGAAAATTTGTTTCGAAATCTGGCAGATAATCCCAAGAGATTCTGGTCGTATGTGAAGTACGCTAGCGGCAGGACATAATCAATGTCACCTCTGCGCGATAGCAATGGAAATACTATAAACGACAGTGCTGCCAAAGTAGAGTTACCAAACACAGCCTTCCGAAATTCCTTCACAAAAGAAGACGAAGTAAATATTCCAGAATTCGAATCAAGAACAGCTGCCAACATGCGTAACTTAGAAGCAGCTATCCTCGGACTAGTGAAGCAATTTAAATCATTTAATAAAAGTAAGTCCAGACTCTATACCAATTAGGTTCCTTTCGGAGTATGCTGATAAATAAGCTCCATACTTAGCTGTCATATACAACCGTTCACTCGCCGAAAGATCCGTACCCGAAGACTGTAAAGTTGCTCAGGTCACATCAACATTCAGGAAAGGTAATAGGAGTAATCCACTGAATTACAGGCCCATATCACTAACGTCGATATGCAGCAGAATTGTGGAACATATATTGTACTCGAACATTATGAATTACCTCGAAGAAAACGGTCTATTGACACACAGTCAACACGGATTTAGAAAACATCGTTCTTGTGAAACACAAATAGCTCTTTATTCGCAAGAAGTGTTGAGGGCTACAGACAAGGGATTTCAAATTGATTCCGTATTTCTAGATTTCCGGAAGGCTTTTGACACTGTACCACACAAGCTACCTGTAGTGAAATTACTTGCTCAGTTATGTGACTGGATTCGTGATTTCCTGTCAACGAGACCACAGTTTTTAGTAATTGACAGAAACTCGTCGAGTAAAACAAAAGTGATTTCTGGCGTTCCCCAAGATTGTGTTATAGGTCCTTTTCTATTCCTCGTCTATATAAATGATTTAGGAGACAATTTGAGGAGCCGTCTTAGGTTGTTTGCAGGTAACGCTTTCGTTTATCGACTAGTAAACTTTTCAGGAGATAAAAACAAATTGCAAAAGATTTAGGAAAAATATTTGTACAGTGCGAAAATTGGCAAGTGACCCTAAATAACGAAAAATGTGAGGTCATCCACATGAGTGCTAAAATGAATTCGTTAAAGGCCGTAAATTCAACTAAATGCTAGGAACTACAATTACGAACAACGTAAATTGGCAGGAACACATAGAAAATGTTGTGGGGAAGGCTAATCAAAGACTGCGTTTCATTGGCAGGACACTTAGAGAATGTAACATATCTACTAAAGAGACTGCCTATACTACGCTTGTCTGTCCTCTTTTAGAACACTGCTGCTCGGTGTGGGATCCTTACCAGACAGGATTGACGGAGTCCATCGGCAAAGTTAAAATAATGGCAGCACGTTTCGTATTATCGCGAAATAGGGGAGAGAGTGCCACTGAACAAGGATATGTGGTGGATATCATTAAAACAAAGGCATTTTTCGTTGCGGCGGAAACTTCTCACTAAATTTCAGTCGCCATCTTTTTCTTCCGAATGTGAAAAGAACTCATTGACGCCGACCTAGCCCTAGAGAGAAACGATCATCAGTCACTTAAATGTGATCTGCAGAGTATTCATGTAGATGTAGATATTCGTTACCTTTCCTTCGCCGTAGCCCGAGGCACCTGTGGGTAGGCAACCTGTTGGCACAAACCTGAGGCCAGTTGCCTGCTAGTTCCTTTTCATTGGCCACTTCTGTGGTAGGTCGCTCGAAAGGCTAGCAGTCTCGCATCGCCTAGCGATCAGGCTGTTCCGTGCAACCTGTGTTGGTAGAGGGAAGGCAAGCCTGCAGTGGGTTTACGATCATGCGACTCGCAGCCACAGCACCACTTAAAAATGTAAAAATTGAGCGGAAAATATTTGAAGCACCTTCAGATAAGCTATCCAACTCACATCATCCATCCTTGGGCGGAACTGTACGTCGGGTTGCCTATTTACAGATGCATCAAATATTTTCTGGGTCAGCTTTATTTCGCCCAAGCTGTAGATGGGTTGTGATCGGGGCCTATTACACAAGTGATTTTGCTGTAAAAGAATGTTTTCCAGCTCCTGTTGAGAATAAGCTCTTGAAAATACGTTACAGAGAGCAGCATTTTACAGAGGAATGCTATTAACGGAAGCAGAAATTGGCAAATGAAAATGCCAGCATTCTGCTTCTGCAGTTGGCTGGTTGAAAGGCATAAATATTCAAGCAATTATAAGGAGCGGGTTTGGTTCTCGCGCAGTCTGAAGTCGCTGTATAAAGCAAATCGTGAGTCTTGCGGTGTCAAAGCGACGTTTACGAGATCGTTGAGTGCATCAAGTCACAAGATCCTGTGATCTATTGAGTTCCGAGCCTTGAGAGAGCGTTCTAGTGCATTCTTGCGTACAGGAATGGAGAATTCAGCTTTATCTACCGTATTTCTATCCAAGTGTTGCAGTTTAGTGAGTGCCCTCTAATTCGGTAGAAAGATGCTGCACAGAAGAGGACAGACCCGTCAGCTAGATGTAAGTGGTATTCAGTGAATGAGATGGATTTGGCGAGAACTAATAAGTCAAAAAATTTCGTTGGTTCCAGTGGAAATTCGAAGTGTGGTTATTTTTGTTAGTTGTGTAGGAGTGGCGACGATTTTAACCCTGTCTCCCGGATCAAAGCGAAATCATTGACCTTTTAATCAGACGGATTTAAAAGTGTGGCGGTACAAAGGGGTAATATGTTTCCGAGTAAATCTGGCGAGAAATACGACGTGTAATTTGTTTCGCGCGCCACATATCGCTGTGAGTGTGTTGAATTATGTCCATGGCCATGAGAGGGTGATCGCGCGACGCTACAGAAGCTGAGAACGGGAGAGGCAGGGAACATTTCAGAGTGTGCACAGTGAGAAGTCACCGTCAGGGTCAGCTGCTGGAGGCAACAATGTGTTCATGACATGGCTACTTGTAAACTATCGCGGATCGTACGACCACTATTATCTGAAGGCGACTAGTGGCGCGACTATTGCTTCCTGCTACGTGACAGGGCATTGTAGTATGTCGTCAGCTTATACGGAAAATCACGTATTTCAGATAACACAAATTTTACAGGAGGTGATATAAACTAATTTTGAGTTACGCTTGATTCATTCTATCTGCTCTAATCCTTATGCTTGATTTTGACATCTAGTTGTAGCATTTTAGAGGTAAGATTATCGGGGATATTGATTAATAGCTTAACTTAAAGATTAATAGAAGCGTGTGTATTTATCGTGATAAATGTATGCTTTGTCTGTTGAAAACTGCTGCATATCATTAAAATACGCACAACAAACTTCACAAGTTAGTTTCTCAATTAAAACGGTTGCCTAGCAATAGAAGTGGTTTCTCTTTTTCCTCACTAGGGTGCAGCACATATGGCATTACCTCTCACTGACTTTCTAATGGTGGAGATAACCTGATAATGCAATAAATAATTTTTTTTTTTTTATTTTTTTTTTTAGATATGAGGTTTCCATTCTAAACCGACGTTATGCAGACTATCAGCCGACGGCACCACTGAGCTGCTATTAGAAAAACGGTAACCGGGCTATTGCAGTAAATGGAGAGTATTAGCTGTGGGCGACTGATGCGATGACGCGGCCCACGAGAAATAAAATACCCCCTCCCCCCGCCGCAACAAAGTTGTGACATCACACTAGATGCCTTGCCCTACATACATCGCGAATGCTCATCTCGACTCGGGCTAGATGGGAAATCATTATCTCAATGGAAATGTACCCACTAAAGTCCTTAAATTTGACGTGTGTTCAAACAGACAGCCATGAGGTATTAAACTGGCCTGAAATGTAATTCGCTCCACGCCGTCGACGGTCGCTGCAACTCAAAAGACTCGTAATGTCACGTGCTGAGACGTACGCCACAGGGCCTGTAGTAGTCAAAGGGCTCATGAACTGGTCAACTAGCGGCTGAAGTTTTAAATAATTGTCCGCCTTTCACGGGCTAATAGTCAGATGGGAGAACGGCGGCCTAGGAAGAACTTTTTTCCTTACACTTCGTTAAAAAAAGCGATGATTTAGGGCAGTCCGAAAGCGTCCTATGTATGCTGAAGAGTTGTCTAGAGGTTTGTGTTGCAGTTTGTTTGATGTTCGAAGTGTAGACGACAGTAAATTTTCCAGTATCTTCGGATGTCAAATTCGACATTTTACCAGTTCCTCGTCTACGTAAGGGAATGCGTGTTGAGAATCACCACAGAACTAATCAAGCGATTTTCAGCAAGTGAAAAACTGATAATTCATATAAAGTATCTTCCATATCTATCTATAATTTTAAATATATACGGTTAGCTGCCAGGGGGACATCAATCATCATTATCTGCAATGGTGAATATACATGGCTGGCTACCCGGGAGACATCAACCAGCATGAATGGCTTTCTTGTGGTTTTGTTCGCACATCAGTTTTAAACACCGTCACATATTTTTTTTTTACTAACAATTACACTTGTCTAGTACACCAAGCAAAAAATTTTTCTGTATTTTTCACTTCTAATGACGAATTTCGTTATCACCATTATCAGATATGTTACAAGCCAATATCATTTTCTCTTTTAACAAACTGTATAGCCTGAGATACGTTGCACACTGACGTGAGAAAGGAATTTATAAAATGACAAGGTATTATGTATCGACGTAATATCTGATAATGGTGATACGGAAACGCGTCGTGAGAAGTGAAAGTATATAGAAAATATACATTTTTGGCCACATAGACAAGTTAATCAATACTGCCAAAGCTAACCGCAGACTTCGTGTCTACAGTGATGATTCATTTTTATTCGGTAATCCTCTACGGAAGACCTGTTCAAAAAGTGTAACACTGTACAATTCATGTTATTGAAAACATAACACAAAATTGATTACGACTCTCCTCTGGAAGCACACCCGGGTTAACGTAACCCGTCCTCTTGCTCGAGTTGACAGCAAACGAATGGAAAGACGAGGAAAATCCACACCGATCATTCAGTCAACCGTCTTTAGTTGAAGCGTGAGTACAATTCACAGCAACGAAGAGAAGATTGAAGTGCTTCTCATCTATGGAGAACGTTAAGTTAGCAGAACAGTAACCGCAGTAATATACGTTTCTGCACTTATTTCTGTCTGCCAACTGTAGTGTAAAACCTGTTCTGCTGTTGACGGTTGTTCATGACGATTCTTTAGTACAGCTTTAGAGTCGTGAGGCCCTTTTCATTTAATTTGTAAAACGTCAATAATCGGGTATAGCTCTCACTTCACGTTTCCATTTCGTAATAACATCGGTGAAGTGGTCCTTGGTGCCTATAACTCCTGTGCAATCCATGTGGTGGAATGCTCGTACTTCTGGACACCTTCAGTCGTACGCCGTTAAGACTCATTCGTGTCATCCTGACAAAACCACGTCTACGGTGTTGACTCATTTTTGTCTTGTCTTTTACGAGGGTCAGTCAAAAAGTAATGCCTCCTATTTTTTTTTCTACGTTTAATTGTCAGGAAATTTAAATGCAATTACATAGGTTGAAAACCACAACATTGAGGATCATTTTGTCATTTTTCAATGTAATCTCCGCCCATCTCTACAGTTTTGGTCCATCTTTGAACAAGGGCATGTATCCCAGCACGGTAAAAATCACAGCTCTGCTTCCTAAGCCATTGACGCACGGATGTTTTGACGGCCTCCTCATCTTCAAAATGAATCCCACGATGAGCTTCTTTTAGTGGCCCAAACAGATGGAAGTCTGATGGTGCCAGGTCAGGGCTGTATGGGGGATGAGGCAAAACTTCCCATCCAATTTTGACAATCTCGTCAGAGGTGTGACGACTGGTGTGTGGTCTTGCATTGTCATGCAAAAGAAGAACATCTGCCATTGATTTTGTTGCGCGAACTCGCTGAAGACGTGCTTTAAGTTTGTTGAGGGTTGTGACGTATTGAACAGAATTTATTGTGCATCCCTGCTCCAAAAAATCAACCAGAATCACACCCTCTGCATCCCAGAAAACTGTTGCCATAACTTTCCCTGCCGATCGCACAGTTTTGAATTTTTTCTTCCTCGGCGAGCTTGTGTGACGCCACTCCATTGACTGCCTCTTTGATTCGGGTTCAAAAAAATGCACCCATGTTTCGTCCCCGGTCACAATTTTTTTCAGAAACTCATCTCCCTCCAAACGGAAGCGCTGCAAGTGTTGGGAGGCTATTGTTTTCCTTGCCTCTTTATTCTGATCGGTTAACATTCTTGGAACCCACCGTGCACAAACTTTTGAGTACCCCAATTGCTTAATAATCGTGATCACACTGCCTTTACTAAGAGAAATAATGCGACACACTTCATCTGCAGTCACCCGACGGTCACCACGAATGATGTCATCAACTTGCTGAATGTTGTGTGGAGTCACTGCACTCACCGGCCTGCCGCTCCGCTTTTCGTCAGTCAACGGTGTTTGCCTTCAGCTTCCTTACAACGACGAACCCATCGTCTAACAGTGCTGACATCCACTGTCACAACACCATACACCTTCTTCAGTCTTTCATGAATGCGTATGGGCGTTTCACCTTCTGCATTCAAGAATTCAATCACACAACGCTGTCTCAAACGAACATCGATGTCGGCCATCTTACAAACTTCTGCTGTGCTGCCACCTGTTGACACAGAAAGTTACTACTGCAGTGGATTGCAGAAGAAGGTTTGAGGAATGGCGCCAAATTCAAATTTTTCACTTAACTTAATTTCTTTAAGTAGAAAAAAGATGGGAGGCATTACTTTTTGACCGACCCTCGTATATTCCAAATGCATAGCAGAGCGCATTCAGTGTGTCGTACAGTGAACAGCACTCTTTGAGCAAATACAGGTATACAGGTGCAGAGGTAGTGCCTGTCAGGGATAACAGAAGATTGTGGTATCCAGTGTCACTGAAATGAAAAGAAGAGAGAAATCCCCTTATGACAGGTAGAATGACTTGGCTCTTGTCATTTACTTCGAAAAGACGTACAGAAAGGATCACCAAAAGCATTTACAACTCGCTAGCGCGTCCTCATGTTAGTTTCCCTAATAAATTCCCCGCAGTTAACAATTGGACACGGCAGGAGTCATGAGGAAGTACTCAGATATGTGAAGCAGGAAAACGGAAGGCCTCGAGCCGCAGCGGTATTCGTGCTTATCGGTTGGAGAGCGCCACGCAGAAGAGCGATTATTGCGAACTCGCAGCGTCATTGCCTTGCGCGCTTAAACAGCGCAAGTGAAACAGTGGAGCCGCGCACACTTCGACAGCGGCGCTGGCAACTCCCCGCGAGAACACGGCGAGAGAACTGTGCTCCCTAACCACTGCTGCATCGTAGCCATCTCACCGATCGCCGCGTAACAGCAGTCATTATAGGCGAATGGGCCAGGGCACAGGAGTTCGCAACCCTGTACTGCGCTCATCGTGTGAATGAACCTGCTCTAAACATTACAGTATGTATCCTTCCACTTTGCTGGAACTGCATCGGATTTCGTTCCACGTGGAGCGGAAACCAAGCTGAGTACAGCCGATAGTAAGGATACGTTATATGCTGTGCATTACGCGCGCATCCACTCGGCGCTGACACGGGGTAACAACTTTACCGGCACATTTAACTTGGACAACGCCAGCCAGCCAGCCACTTGAGCGAGCTAACCTGCAGTAATGTCAACAGTTGCAATTTTCTTAGCTAACGTAGTGTTGTAATTAATTACAAGAGTAACGAAAATTCCTAACTTAAACGCAGGGTAATTTTTCTGCGAGAGCTATGAGTGACGTAAAAGCGTATTGCAGAGATTTTCACCATACAGTTAAGTACTGAAGCCACTGAATGTATTACAGTCAATAGCCTGGTAATGTCTAAACTTCTTCCACAGCCGACTCCGAGGAATAATTTTCAGTACTGAAACTGTCATGTGCTACGTTGATAATGAGATGATCAACAACAGAATCCCCAAAGCAATCCAAAATGCTAAATCTCCTCCTCTTCTTTTATCACATGCTGTTCTGCATTTCGCCAACTATCGGCATTGACGTGTGACAAAGCTTCGTGTATTACTTCCATTACGTCTGACTGCTTGAATATCTTGTTATTTCTCGAGACAAATCACCTGACCCTCGATTACTAAACCCTCGTAAAATTTACTATTGTAGTAGGGTACTTAATTTGGTATGTACAATACCATTGTAATGAAGTAATTTGTAAACTATAAATTACGATTTCCTTTGAATAAAATGTGGAATAGCACAGTTTACGATGGTTTAATAGCAATGTAACATCCCCCCTCCCCCTCTTTATTGTTCCACTGCCATCTCGGCTCCATATCAGTCCTATTGGTTTCGGATTGCTGTGTTACAGTGGCAACTGTAAAGATGCAGCATTTCGACAGTATACTCCACGCTGTGAAAATTATCTTTTTCCATTCTTTTACGGCGCGTATCACTCTGGCTCGTGTAAGACCACATCTGTGCTATAAAACCATGAACACAAAGAAATGAAGTGTATTTGATTTTTCATTTTTCTACCAAAATTTAATTGTGTAATGTTTCCTTAACTTAAACACTTACATAAAATATCAATAATTAAGAATTTATATTTGCAATGAAAACTGGTATTTTGCGTGCGACATGTAGCTGGTAAATAAAAATCGTGCATTTATAATAAATATGATGATTAAGTATCAGTTAATTAGTACGTATTTAATTAATTTCATATTTAAATTATGTAGATATCCAAACAGAACGAAAATAAGAAAAGAAAATTCACAGCGAAATTCAAATCAGCATCCCAGAGAATATTCGATTATCAGACTCCAATGCTACCGATTGCGCCACGCATATATTTTGTAAATGCTGTTTCTCAAAAAACTTCAAAACCATTTTTGTCTGTAATCCTGTGAAAAACATTAAGAACAACTTGTTTCTCGCCATTTTAACTGGCACGATGTTTCACTACGAAGCAGGAACAAATGTCGGCCATTTTCACAGTACGTATTAACGGGGCGACAATCAGAGCACATGTAGCGTTTACAGAAACTGCGACTATACACGGTTTTCAAAATAAAAACTACGTAGCTGACGTATGATTAAAAACTTTGATGGCTGTTAATCCATTAGAATATCTTAAAGTTTCATTTACATTCTCAGAGCAGTAAGATATCTAATACATAAGCTAAACCTACCTCCACTAGCGTAACAACACCAGTGCACGTGTGCTTAAGCTGTTGACAAGTCTCTGTGTTTGTGTTTGTTCACATCAGATTTATTCTTATGATGAACGAAATATAGCAGCAGCTACCGCCAGCTTGCCATTGATGCAGCCGGTTTGGATGCGCAGTTTTTCATTGAAGAGCTAAATAAACACCCTGAAATAAGGAACACGTCTCCCGAGGAGTATCATGTTAGGAGATCACCATGGTTTCAAGTGTGTGAGGATTTTGCTGCGAAACAGGATCAGGAAAAAAATAATGTAGCTATCTAACTACTGTTCTGTGTGGAGTTTTTGCTCGAATGTCGCCATTCAGAACCTGGAATAGCGCTAAGCAGCAAACGCTTTGTTCACTGTCGAGAGCCGTTTTACCTGAATAAACAGATCTTCAAATTACTATCTTCAGATGATGTCGTTCGTGGATTCACAATACCTACTCCCCTCGCCTGCCATAATGGGTATAGTTTCTTTCTTTTAAATTATATTTTATGTATTTTATATTTTACTATTATTATCATATTTCCCTCTAAATGCATTCCCTACTTACATTTCTGTGTGATATGGTCTTAAGAGGATCACATTTTGGCCGAAACCGCTTACCACTGCAAATAAATATTTCACTGCAGTCAAGATTGTTTTTAATTCAGTTTTGAAGTATTTTATCGAGAGCGCTGATATTCTCCACGAGAAATGTTCGCAAAAACCACTAAATCTTCAGTTAATAACAACAGTTTAAAACAAATTCTGTTACTTTAGCCAGTTCCTTGTAATGACTACTTTACTGTACTGCAGCCACAAGATACATAATTGCACATGTTTTAACAGCCATATAAATGGAATAGTCTTTCATTTTCGATAGTAAATTAATTCAGTATTCACTACGGTTGTTACCAACCAAGTTTAGATACATATGACTTGCCATGGTTCTTAACCAGCATTGTTTGTAATCAGTAAAAGCATTTCTACTACTCTTAAGTGAAGTGTCTCCTTGGATTCGTGGAATTTCGCTATCCATATTACATAGCCCCAGTATACTTAAAATGTCTTCAAAGTTAAAACCGTCTCTGAAATGGCAGTAGTTGTAAAAGACTCAGCAACATTTGATAATGTTAATACTAAAATTCGTGTTAAAATTGATAGGTCTGTGAAATATTCTCCTTTTATCCGTTATAATGCACAGACATGTTGCCAAGTTTGTTTAGAATACGCAGCTGACGTTTCGCTGGGAAGATGTTACACATCCTCCATACAGTCACCATTTCTTTTGGGGCCCTGAAGAAAGACATTCGTGTCGTCGAAATACTTCGAACGAAGAGGTGCACGCCAGGGTGTAATCATGGTTCCGGAGGCAATCGAAAACATTTTTCCATGTAGGCATCGACCGTCTTGTCTCGCAGTGGGATAATTGTATTAACAGTTACGGCGATTACTTTTGAAATAATAAACGGTTTACTTACTTTTTTCCTCCACTTGTATGGTTTTCATTTGACAGCCCCTTATAAATTACCACATATTATATTTATGGTTCTCGGGCGAGACGTCGGATGTCATAGTGAAAACACAATATTTCATCAGCGCAAGTGGCCGACAGTTTCAGGTCGTCGCACCTGAGGATGTCGGCCAGCTGCGCTGAAGAAATATTGTGGAGTTTTCAATATGACATCCAACGTCTCGCCCGAGAACCATATATACAACATGTCCGTCGGGAAAGCCTCAAGCAACATACCACATATTAATTAGTAAAATCCTAAAGTTCATTAATATGGTATCAAATATCTTTGAGGCAAGAAAACCCTTTACAGTCCTGTTCCAGTTAGCTTTTGCTTAAACCAACTAACATGAAGTGACTGCTTAAATGCTCTCTACTTACAAAGCAGATTATCAAACCACATGCTAAGCCACACATGTTGAATGATAATTTGAACTGTGTGCCACACTCGTGTGACATTGTGCATAACGTTAATTTATATGTGCTTGAAAATAACATGATACTCAAAACTGGCAAGTAGCACAGCAGATAAATGATATAAATATACAACCTACAACATGCCATATTTTATTTTACGAAATACTTGAAGACTGTGGACAAGCATATGACGGGCTTATTTCAATAGTGGTACAAGTCCATTGCCTCCAATTTTCTGTCTATAATGCTTCTGAAATTAATGAGCCAAACAAACAGAAAGAAAGGTTCATCTCTAGCAATAAGGCATGTATTTCAGCTGCAGATTTTTCAGCGCTCATTTAACTTTTGGACTCCGTAGGCTGGCCGGCACACCGGAGCTCGACATTAATCCGCCGGGTGGACTCGTACCGAGGCCTGGCACGCATTCCTGCTCGGGAAGCAGCGCATTAGACCGCGCCGCTAGCCGGGCGGGCGTTCAAGACTTAGTAAGTTGTTGTACAAGTTCATAGACTCATCATAATACACTGGTGTTCAAAACTTAAGGACGAAAGTAACTTTCGCAAGACAATGGGTCATTGCTTAGTAACATAGACCGATGAAACTTTGACCATGTACTGGTCACCTGTGGCCCTAGGGCTGCTGCTGCTCCCAGGACAGGACCGGACTCGAACCCGCGCCCTCCTGGACGTTGTGCCGCTAGTGGTGCTTGCCCGATGGTAACACCTGCCGCCTTATCTGGCGCTGCCGCAGCGCTGCTTCGCCTCCCGCAGCCAACGCCTCGTCCAGACTCCAGTATGCCAGGTGGGAAGCGAGCGTGACCCATAGACTGGAGTGGAACCAAACCCCTCCTGGACCCGCGCTATAGACCTCTGTCATTGCCCTCTTTCAGGCGCCGGCCGCGGTGGTCTAGCGGTTCTAGGTGCTCAGTCCGGAGCCGCGCGACTGCTACGGTCGCAGGTTCGAATCCTGCCTCGGGCGTGGATGTGTGTGATGTCCTTAGGTTATTTAGGTTTAAGTAGTTCTAAGTTCTAGGGTACTGATGACCACAGATGTTAAGTCCCATAGTGCTCAGAGCCATTTGAACCTCTTTCAGGTAGACCGTGAGATCTCATAGTTCCAGGCTGCCGTTCTGTCCCGCCCCGTTGTTGTCTCCCCGGAGGCGGAATATAGCTCGAACAAGTACGTAGAAACAAAGTACAAGTTTACGGAGCATACTTATAACATTGCTTCCAGGCTGGCCCCTATAAGTGTAGACCAGCACAGGTCCGTCCCGACGCCCGACTGACCTGGCACACCTCGTCAAACTAATATTGCTCATCTATTTATATTGGTTTCTCCCTCGCTTTTGACGTAGTATCAGAGAGAGACAAACTATGGCAGGGATAAATTCCCACACGTCAGCCACTTGCAAATCGCCACTCCTGGTTCTGGCTTAGTGCCCCGCCTCACACATCGCAATAACTTGAAGCAACACTGCAGTTTCCTGTCTCGTTGTTGCTCCACTCAAAACAAATCATGCGTGCAATACCGCCGTCGTAGCTCCGTGCCCACGAGTGCCATATTTACCTTTCCTGGTCTGCTGGCTGTCGTCTGTTACCACACTGTGCCAGTGGCCCCAGATTTCATCGCCCAGCCAGGCCTTCATTGAATTTTGCTAAAATTTCCCTTTTCCTCGAATAGCATTGACACTAGCGCAGCTATAGAAAGAACTGCTGCAGTATAGTACACATGGTAATTCAAACAAATAAAAAATGACATGACACTTTTACTCGAAGACAAGAACTACACTGAAGTCACCGCGAACCATGATAGTCCCAGGGACATTAAAAACGGCGGTACGTGGCTGTTAATAGTGTGTGATCACTACAAACGGCAATACATGCCCTGCAGCGCGCTCTCGTGCTGGTCGCAATGTTGGTAAGGAGTTATTGTTGTAGAGCGTTCCTTTCGTCCGCCAGCGCGGATGACAGTTGCTGGTTGCTCGTTGCTGCAAGCGGACGTCCTGTAATATGACTCCCCAACGTATCCCACGCATAGTGGATGGAATTTAAGTCGGAGGAACGGACAGGTCAGCCCATTCACCGAATATCCTCTGGTTCTACAAGCTGCTCCACCTGTGCTGCTCCATGCGGTCACGCATTGACACCCATAAAAATGAAGCCACGCCGAATGCATCCTTGAAAATACGCAAATGAGGAAGGATACAGCGTCGCAATAGCGTTGACTGGTGAGTACACCGTGTACAAAGATTTGATGGTCAGTAGTGATATGTCTGCGTAAGCAGAAGAAACTAACAATCAAACTCCGTAAACAATTTATTGGACTGTTCAATTAACCAAAACAAATTCTCCAAGTATAACACCAACACAAAACAGCGATCCGTCTTCGAATCACAACTACGTACAAGAATAATATAGAAAACAACTGAAATAATTTCCTACCTGTCTCCGCCACAGACTTCTCCGATATACCAAGCCTAATCCAGAGATCGGCGAGAAGATCCAAGCCGGGCTGCCGGGACGGCAGCTATCCACGTCTGCTGGCGGTCGATGAACTGCCGACGTGCGGCCGAGCGCTGGTCTTTATAGCGCTTCGGCGGATAAGTACCTCACAAGGGAACCTCCCCATCGCACCCCCCTCAGATTTAGTTATAAGTTGGCACAGTGGATAGGCCTTGAAAAACTGAACACAGATCAATCGAGAAAACAGGAAGAAGTTGTGTGGAACTATGAAAAAAATAAGCAAAATATACAAACTGAGTAGTCCATGCGTAAGATAGGCAACATCAAGGAGTATATGAGCTCAGGAGCACTGTGGTTCCATGGCTGCCGGCACGGTAGCTCAGCGTGTTCGGTCAGAGAGCCGGTTGGCCTCTGTAGTAAAAAAACTGAGTGGAAGGATCAACCACCGAACTTGACCAGGATGTCTTGCGACGTCCGCAACGACCAAACACAACGATCAATAACGAACAAAAAAAAAATCAAAAAAAGAGGCGTGTTCGGTCAGAGGGCTATCTGCTCTCTGTAACAAAAAAAAACTGAGTTAATGGATCAACAACGAACTGAAATGGGTGTCTTTCGACGTCCGCCCAGAAAAAATACAACGAACGAAAAATGAGAGATTAAAAAAAAAAGGTTAGCGTGAGTGGCTGCGGAATGAGGGGTCCTTGGTTCAAGTCTTCCCTCGACTGAAAATTTTACTTTCTTTATTTTCGCAAAGTTACGATCTGTCTGTTCGTTCATTGACGTCCCTGTTCACTGTAATAAGTTTAGCGTCTGTGTTTTGCGACCGCACCGCAAAACCGTGCGATTAGTAGACAAAAGAACGTGCCTCTCCAATGGAAACCGAAAACATTTGATCGCAAGGTCATAGGTCAACCGATTCCTCCACAGGAAAACACGTCCGACATATTCTATACGATACTGGTGACGGCATGTGCGTCACATGACAGGAATATGTTGTCGACCCAATTACCTTGTACACTTAGCGAATGGGTAAAAAGATTCTTCTACATTGCCCGATTTAGGTTTTCTTGTGGAAGTGATAATCACTCCCAAAAAAGTGATGAAAACATGAGAGTTTGTCACATAAGCTGAAAATAAAAAATTCAACTTTTCACTCGAGGGAAGACTTGAACCTAGGACCTCTCGTTCTGGAGCAGCTCTCGCTAACCATGGGGCCACGGCGCTGCTTAACTCTTATTGTCCTTGATATTGCCTATCTTCGCATGGACTACTCAGTTTGTATATTTTGCTTACTTTTTTCATAGTTCCACACAACTTCTTCCTGTTTTCTCGATTGATCTGTGTTCAGTTTTTCAAGGCCTATCCACTGTGCCAGTTTATAACTAAATCTGAGGGGGGTGCGATGGGGAGGTTTCCTTGTCAGAACTATCTTCCATCACATGGTTTGACGTGTGAAAATAGTTCCGGGATCTGCAGCGATCTCTTCCTTATGTTTATGTGAGCCGGTAGTGGGCCCTGGTGGCCGCTGGTGTCTTTGCTGTGTTGTTGTTGTTGTGGTTGTTGCTGTGGCTGTTCATCAATATTGCCTGTCGGTTGTGTAGTGCTTCGGTGTGCCTGCGAGGCGGGCAACCCGCGGCTGCAGGCTGTCAGTTTGGTTGCTGATACTCTAGGCGCCGTGATGTCTGGTGGAGAAGGCCACAGCAGGTAGCCCACGCAGTATTGTGCCTCCCTACACCACAACACCCAGACTACGAGATGTTCACGTCCAACACTGCTGGACATACCCTCATATGCTGAGAGGTGGGAACACATAATACACCAAGTAACATTGTCGACCACGATCGTTTTGGTGGTCCAGCTGTTATGGTCTGGGAAGGCATAAGGTCTCATGGGCTACTGACCTGAGGAACTTTGAACACTGTGCAGTCCCTGATCAATGTTATTGTGACACTGTACTCGATTTCCATCGGCGTCTTTTCAGGGGTGCATTCGGTCATGACTCGATTTTTACGTATAACAATGTTCGATCGCAGGGAACAGCGCTGATGGAGGACATCTTGGAATGACAGGATACTCGGAGAATGGATTAGCCTGTCAGTTCCTCCTACTTAAATCCCATCAACCACATATGCGACGCATTGGCGAGATGTGTTAAGCATGCCCACGTCCATCAGTGACCACACGGCAGTTGTCAACCACACTGGTTCAAAAATGGTTCAAATGGCTCTGTGCACTACGGGACTTAACATCTCAGGTCATTAGTCCCCTAGAACTTAGAACTACTTAAGCTAACCTAAGGACAACACACACATCCATGCCCGAGGCAGGATTTGAACCTGCGACTGTAGCAATCGCGCAGTTGCGGACTGAAGCGCCTAGAACCGCTCGGCCACCGCGGGCGACTCAACCGCACTGGTGGTGGTATGGAATCATAATAATTCCTTACCAACGTTGTGGCCAGCATGGGAACACATTCCGGAGCATGCATTGCCCTTCACGGTGATCACACACCCTATTAAGAACCGTGTCCCACTGTCTGCAATGTCCGGCGGACATTACTGTCTATGAATAAAAGTGTTATTTCTGTTCGTCCCATTGTATATTTGTTTCAGTTATCATCTGTATTGTACTGTACTATACTATAACAATTCTTTCTATAGATGATCCAAGTTTCTTCGAGCTATGTTACCCAGCAGTGACAAATCACACGAAAGTTACTTCTGTCAATTGCTTCTGCGCACCAGTTTATTTTCAACAACTGCTCGAAAGTAATTTGCTCCTAAAATAACGTGAACATCTCGGATTTGTTTTATGAGCATAGCATGATGTTCAAATGTGTGTGAAATCTTATGGGACTTAACTGCTAAGGTCATCAGTCCCTAAGCTTACATACTACTTAACCTAAATTATCCTAAGGACAAACACACACACCCATGCCCGAGGGAGGACTCGAACCTCCGCCGGGACCAGCCGCACACATAATATGATGTCTGCATCTACATCTACATGGATACTCTGCAAATCACATTCAAGTGCCTGGCAGAGGATATGTCATAGGAGCAACAACGTACATGACATAATCTACTACTAAAAAATCATCCATAAAATACTTGAAAATGGCCCAAGGCCGAAATTGTACACTCATACATCAAATAAAGAGAATGGCAGCTGAAGGCATCAAGAAATCGTTCAAAACATTCACGGCAGCTGCAGACCCTATCGCACTGAAAATAGACTCATAATTTTCACGCAACAGAAATTTAAATTTTCTCAACAAAGTTTATCGCTCTTAGTTCAGTTCCTGAACTGGAATAAAAAGGGATGTCGTTTCGCTCACACCGTTGAAGAACGTGTGAAACAGTTTCTTTAGTACACTGTAGGTGAACTATGTTTCAGAACGTTTGTTTTCCGCTAGTCCAATTCTGCCTGCAATGTAAGCATCTCCGTCTAAATCTCCAACTACATGGATACTCAGTAAATCACACTTAGTGGCTGGCAGAGGGTTCATCGAACCACTTTCACAATAATCCTCTTTTATTCCAATCTCGTACAACGCGCAGAAAACAAACATCTGTATCTTTCCGTACGAGCACTGATTTTCCTTATTTTATTATGATTAACATTTCTCCTTATGTAGGTCGTCGTCAACAAAATATTTTCACATTCGGAGAGGAAAGTTCGGGTTGAAATTTCGTGAGAAGATTGTGCCGCACTTAAGTGTGATTTACATAGTACCCATGTAAATGAGCATTACGCCCTATAACACTATCTTGGGGAACGCCAGAATCACTTCTGTTTTACTCTATGACTTCCCATCAATTACTACGAACTGTGATCTCTCTGACAGGAAATGGCGAATCCAGTTTCGTAACTGATACGGTAGTCCATAAGCACATAATTTCATTACAGGTCAATTGTGTGGTACAACACCAAAAGCCTTCTGGAAATCTAGAAATATAGAGTTAGTTTGAAATTCCTTGTCAATGACACTCAACACTTCGAGTGTATAAAGCGATAGTTGAGTTTCATAAAAACGATGTTTTCTAGATCCGTGTTGACTGTGGGTCAATAGACCGTTATCTTCGAGGTAATTCACAAACAGATTCCGAGGAATGTGTGAATAGCAAATGGGCGATGGGACTAGTGTGTGGACGCCCCCTGGGCACATAGAATCATGAAAGTCAGCCCACACACTTAATTACGCCCTTTCGTCAACACGAATAATGATTTGCTATTCGACCACGGTCTTATTCAAATACATAGAAATAGGCAGGTGTTTAATACACTACGACCGTGTTCTGCGTGTTAGAGCTGAAATGCAATCGGAAAGAATGCAAGACTAGCCGAATTATACGGATAACGTTATCCTTATTTATACACTACTGGCCATTAAAATTGCTACACCACGAAGATGACGTGCTACAGACGCTAAATTTAACCGACAGTAAGAAGGTGCTGTAATATGTAAATGATTAGCTTTTCAGGGCATTCACACAAGGTTGGCGCCGGTGGCGACACCTACAACGTGCTGACATGTGGAAGGTTTCCAACCGATTTCTCATACACAAACAGCAGTTGACCGGCGTTGCCTGGTGAAACGTTGTTGTGATGTCTCGTGTAATGAGGAGAAATGCGTACCATCGCGTTTCCGACTTTGATAAAGGTCGGATTGTAGCCTATCGCGATTGCGGTTTATCGTATCGCGACATTGCTGCTCGCTTTGGTCGGGATCCAATGACTGTTAGCAGAATATAGAATCGGTGGGTTCAGGAGGGTAATACGGAACGCCGTGCTGGATCCCAACGATCTCGTATCACTAGCAGTCGAGATGACAGGCATCTTATCCGCATGGCTGTAACGGATCGTGCAGCCACTTCTCGATCCCTGAGTCAACTGAGTCAACAGATTGGGACGTTTGCAAGACAACAACCATCTGCACAAACAGTTCGACGTCGTTTGCAGCAGCATGGACTATCAGCTCGGAGACCATGGCTGCGGTTACCCTTGACGCTGCATCACAGATCGGAGCGCCTACGAAGGTGTACTCAACGACGAATGGCAAAACGTCATTTTTTCGGATGAATCCAGGTTCTGGTTACAGCATCATGATGGTCGCATCCTTGTTTGGCGACATCGCGGTGAACGCACACTGGAAGCGTGTATTCGTCATCGCCATACTGGCATATCACCGGCGTGATGGTATGGGGTGCCATTGGTTACACGTCTCGGTCACCTATTGTTCGCACTGATGGCACCTTGAACAGTGGACGTTACATTTCAGATGTGTTACGACCCGTGGCTCTACTCTTCATTCGATCCTTGCGAAACCCAACATTTGAACAGGATAATGCACGACCGCATGTTGCAGGTCCTGTACGGGCCTTCCTGGATACGGAAAATGTTCGACTGCTGCCCTGGCCAGCACATTCTCCAGATCTCACACCAACTGAAAACGTCTGGTCAATGGTGGCCGAGCAACTGGCTCGTCACAATACGCCAGTCACTACTCTTGATGAACTGTGGTATCGTGTTGAAGCTTCATGGGCAGCTGTACATGTACACGCCATCCAAGCTCAGTTTGACTCAATGCTCAGGCGTATCAAGGCTTTGATAACGATTAGAGGTGGTTGTTCTGGGTACTGATTTCTCAGGATCTGTGCACCCAAACTGCGTGAAAATGTAATCACATGTCAGTTCTAGTATAATGTATTTGTCCAATGAATACCCGTTCATCATCTGCATTTCTTCCTGGTGTAGCAATTTTAATGGTCAGTTGTGTAGTGACGTGTTGGATGCCTGGTGAAGACTCGATAATTGGAGAATAACGGAAAGAGTCCCCCAGTGAGGTCGGAGACAAAATGTTGCCAGCATAGCCGCTGCTCCTTTAACAGTCCGCTTAGTCTGGAGCTCTGTGCTTTACCCTGCGCAGTCGGCAAGGGTAGCTAAAAGTTAATGGCGAGTGAAACTGCGCGGCCAGCGCCCGTTTGCGGACAGACGCGCACGGCAGTCCGGCGCAGCCGCGCTTTAGTCACGCAACGATGGCCACAAACCCACTTCGCCACCAGACAACCTCACCGCGTCCCATATATATGTCCCAGAAGTCGAGAAGTGAACAATACCATACGAAAATTTATTGAAAAATCACGTCATTTTCAATTTTTTCACGTCATAACTCCATGATTTGTTTGTCTATCCCAGCACAGCCTGTATGAAAACCTCGGGTGGTCACTCTAACCAGCTACGCTTTTCTTTCAGGTTGATCGTTGACCCTTGACCCTTACCAGTTTCTGTTGTTTTGTCAAGTATCAGCTACATCATTAACATACACATATAAGCCACGTAGTATGATTGTTGATTATGATAAATAATGTGGATATTATTAAGACATCCTACAGATTATCTTCAGACTTTTTGAACATAATGCCAAATTACGCAAATTTCAGATTGTTCAGATACTTGTGAAGAGAGCACAAACTACAGATTATTTGGATACTTTTGAACATGGCACCAATTTATGCATGGTTCAAAATGTTCAGATACTTTTGAACATGGCACTCAGTTTATAAAAATCAAGAGTTCACACGTGTAATTACTGAAGTTAAACTGATATTAACATGTAAACACTGGGCTGCAGTGAATGCAAACGAAAATTGAAATAAGGAAAAGCTTTGTCAATGCCGACCGCTACGATAAACATCAATGAAACAGTTCCAAAAACTTTCCAGCCAGAGAAAGAGACATTCTCCACCATCTTATTCAAAGTTTTGTGGAACCTCCTGCATGAGAACTGCGTTCCATATGGCTGCGTTTCATTCTGCTGTAGCACGCTACGACACGAGTAAATAATTGAACAATATCGACACTCCAATTCACAAAGTGATGTTACTGTTAACGAGCACCATACAGACAAAAGATGAGGAAATAAATGGTCAACGTATATTGGTAATGATACAGCAGAAAATTACAGCGGAGCTCAAAACAAGTGTAATAACAACGAATCTGCTGTAATCATCGCTACAGTGGACGAATAATTAAATATTTATCCAACCGATTCCAACGTAACGGTACAGGGATTAATTCGTTTATTGAAATTTAATTATTCATGTCATATGTGGATGGAAAAATGGCAACATTTTTGTATGTACGTGGGCAGTGTTTCTCTAGTTCACCATCGATGCTAACCTGTTGGCTTACAATTAGTCTATACATTAAGCGGTGACATACGCGAAATTGCCATACTTTGAAAAAAAGCTATAAGTCCAAAGTTTTGAAGACAAAGTGATAAAATGTGGCATAGTTATTAAGAAATGTTATATGCGTATCTAAATAAGATTTCATCCTTATTAACATTATACGCTCTTAATTATAAACAATTAAAATTTTTTCAGCGAAGTAAATACAAATGTTCCTTTTTTGAATAATCTGTTAGAGAGAAATTAATACATTTTTGTACAAGTCTGATACAAAAATCTGTTGAAAAGAATTTTGGTAGCTACTTTTGCTAGTTTTTTACAGCTCTCCAAATATCTATGAAAAATGCACCAAATTTTAGGGCTACTATAGTATTGACTGGTTGCATGCCAAATTTAAGTTCTCTTAACGCCAAAGGTTTGTGAGGAAAAGGTAAAGTCCCCAAAATGTAGATTACAGTAAACTTGAATTAAAGATTCGACACTGTTTCTATTACGCCTTTCACTCAATGATCGGTTCAGTTGGATCAGAGGACCCAGTCCATTCCATGTAAACACAGCCCACACTGTGATGGAGCCACCACCAGCTTGCACACTGCCTTGTTGACAACCTGGTGAACCAGTGCGAACCGTATGCATGCTCCCCTTCATCCTCAACGAGTCTTCTCTTTATTTGTTAACAACTTTGATCCATGGCTTCGTGGGGACAGTACCACACTAGAACCCTACCATTAACTCTTACCAACTGAAACAGGGACTCATCTGACCAGGCCACTGTTTTCCAGTTGTCTAGGGTCCAACCTATATTATCACCAGGAGAGGCGCTGCAGGCAATGCAGTGTTTAGCAAAGGCACTCGCGTCGGTCGTCAGCTGCCATACCCATTAACGCCATTTTCATCCGCGCTGTCCTAACGGATACGTTCGTCGCAGGTCCCACATTTATTTCCGCGGTTATTTCAATCAGTGTTACTTTTTGTTGGCAATGACAAAAAAAATGGTTCAAATGGCTCTGAACACTACGGGACTTAACTTCTGAGGTCATCAGTCCCCTAGAACTTAGAACTACTTAAACCTAACTATCCTAAGGACATCACACACATCCATGCCCGAGACAGGATTCGAACCTGGGACCGTAGCGGTCACGCGATTCCAGACTGTAGCGCCTAGAACCGCTCAGCCACCCCGGCCGGCTGGCAATGACAACGCTACCCAAATGCCGCTGGTGTCGGTCGTTAAGTTAAGGCATCGGCCACTGCGTTGTCCATGGTGAGAGGTAATGCCCGAAATTTGATATTCTCGGCACTCTCTTGACACTGTGGATTTCGGAATATTGAATTCCCTAACGATTTCCGAAATGAAACGTCCCATGTGTCTAGCTCCAACTACCATTCCACGTTCAGTGCCTATTAATTTCCGTCGTGCGGTCATCATCATTTGGCTAACTCTTTCTCTTGAAATGACAGCGCCGTCAATGCAATTCTCTTTTACATCCTGTGTACGCGATACTATCGCCATCTGTATGAGTGCATAACGCAGTCCCATGACTTTTGTCACTTCAGTGTACAGTATAGCAGGAAGAAAACATTAAATCTGTAGGAGCTTTGTGATGTACAGGGTGCAAAATATGTAGAAGGTATGCAAAATTGAAAGCGAGACCTACACTTAGGCGGTGTTGTGTGTAATCCCAGTGGGTGAACGTGTTTTCCACCAGATGGCGTGTTGGTATTCTCAGTTGCACAAGTGGAGTTAGCTGCTTCTCCATTTCTGGAGAGT
The DNA here is from genome assembly GCF_021461385.2 of Schistocerca piceifrons. Lineage (NCBI taxonomy): Eukaryota > Metazoa > Arthropoda > Insecta > Orthoptera > Acrididae > Schistocerca > Schistocerca piceifrons. The sequence continues at coordinate 1,253,472,668 of NC_060138.1, forward strand.
TGTTTCCGCGGTTATTGCATGATGTATTCCTCCCGATCAGTACCAACAGCGGTTACGCGATTTCTTTTTGCAGAAGGGAAGCATGCTTCACAAATTTATGAAAGCCGTATACGGAGAGCAGTGGCTTGCACGGTGCACAATACATGGTGTCCGAAAAGACTTTCCCTGATTACATAAATTGATAGCTCAGGCTAGAAGTAAGATACAAATATGAAACCTGTGTCGAATTGTTTACAACTATCAAAGTTTTTTTCCGTTTTAGGCTCGCAGTACGTAAGTAGTGGATGAGGTGCAGTGCCCAAGAAGCCATGTTAACCAATCAGGAGAAGGCACAGTGTGTCCTGTGGTACCACGAGACACGATCACCAACCACAGTGCAGAGACACTTCCAGACAACATTTGGAAGGAATCCACCTGATGCCAAGAGCATTAAAGCCTGTTATGAGAAGTTCAAGAACACAGCATCGGTTGCTGACCTTCCGAGGCCTGGTCGACCAAGAACCTCAGCAGACAGGGTGAAAGCTGTAAGGCAGTCTTTCCTGCGAAGTCCGAAGAAATCGGTGAACAGGGCCTCACGTGAATTACAGATGCCGAAAAGCTCTCTCCATCACATTTTACACAAACGTTTATTGTTTAGTGCATACAAAGTGCAAATCGTTCAGGCCTTTTTGCCCAATGACAGTACACGTCGATATGACTTTGCGGTCGAAATGCCATCACGTATTGAGGACGATGATGGTTATCTCAGACGAATTGACTTTTCCGACGAGGCGACCTTTTTTGTCAGTGGAGTAGTGAATCGCCATAATGTGCGCATTTGGGGTTCACAACCCCCTGGTGAGGTCATGGAGTGCACCACGGGCAGTCCAAAGATGAATGTTTGGTGCGCGCTATTGCACGATCGAATTATCGGGCCATTCTTCTTCGCTGAGGCTACCGTCACATCTGCAGCGTATCTGGTCATGTTGCAACTGTATGCTGTTGCTCAGCTGCTTCAGTATCACCCCGATGTCTTGTTTCAGCAAGATGGTGCACCGCCTCATTGGGGTTTGGACGTCCGTGTAAATCTCAATATGACCTTTCCTGGGCGATGGATTGGTCGTGATGGGCCAACGGTTTGGCCTCCACGCTCTCCTGACATAACCCCATTAGACTTCTTTTGATGGGGTTATGTCAAGGACGAGTTCTACCGAACACATGTACCAGATCTTGAAAGCCTGCGGCAACGGATAACCACAGTCGTTGAATCGATCCCTCCACTGATGTTGGCTAATGTGTGGACGGAAATTGAATATCGCCTAGATGTGCTACGTGCTACCAAGGGTGCTCATGTAGAAGTTTACTGATGTGTGAAAAAAACTTTGATAATTTGTAAACAATTAGACACCAGTTTCATACTTGTATCTTACTTCCAGCCTGAGTTATCAATTTATGTAATCAGGGAAAGAATTTTCGGACACCTTGTATTTCAGTGGTGTCAGCGTTATGAGGCGGAGCGTGTAAACATTGAGAATATGACACGCCTTGGGCAGGCGCACATTGTTACCACCAGTGCCGCGATGTCTGTTGCGGAGGAGCTCATACAGACGAATCGTCTGATCACCACACCTCACACTGATGTCGGACTGTAGATGAAAAAAAAAGGAACTGAGCAGCACATAATTCGTAAGAAGCTTCGTTATGGCAAAATTTGTGCACAGTGGGTGCCCAAGCATCTTTCAGAGGTTCAAATGGCTCTGAGCACTATGGGACTTAACATCTATGGTCATCAGTCATCTTTCAGAGGATCTAAAGGCAGCGAGACCCATCTTTTGAGATACGCTGAGCAAGGAGCGCGTTTCAGTGCTCAGATTGTGGCATGTGATGGTACGCAGTGTTACTACTTCAACCACGCCTCCAAACGGATGATCATGGAGTGGTGGCATCCCGGCTCCACACTTCTAAAAAGAGCTCACTCTGTACCAAAGGACGGAAAAGTGATGCTCAGATTCTTTTTCGAAGAAGAAGGACTTCTATTCATCGACTCTGAGCAATATTGCAATACGTTCCTGACGCTCAAACAGGTTATCAAGAACAACCACAGTTACAAATTCCTTCAGAAATTTCCAAACAGACCCAATAGCTCCCCATATGACTCGCATATCCTTAGTCCCTCAAAACAATCTCTGAAAAATGAAGAGGTTCATCCACGAAAAGGAAGAGCAAGACACCGTGGGAAACTGGATGTGACAGTAACCCAGGAATATCTACACTGAAGCCATCCACTCCCTTTCTAAACACTGGGATCGGTCTATCAGTGTCAATCGCAATTAAGCGTAATTGTAATGTTCCACATGATCTGTTATTATACTATCGTTTTCACAATTTCTTTACATGTAACTATATTCTCCTTTTAATTTGGGTATACCTTATAGTACACTGAACTTCTACTTCTGGCTGCAATAATCGCTCCAACCCAGCTCAGTCGAACTGATCCTGAACGACAGATAAAGAGTATGTCACTACGTACTGTTTCAACTGGGAGTGCCACTCTCTCAGCAACCCACAATCAGATTGGAGAGCGAACAGGAGAACGTGCTGGCCATAGTAACAGTAGAGCACCTTCTGTATCGAGGTAGGTCAGGACAGCATGGGCAACAGGCGTCCTTGCGTAATTTTATTGAAAGATAACGTGATGGAGACACTGAAGAAAGAGCGAAGCCAACGGTCCTAAAAGGTCAGAATTAGTTGTTGTGGACATTACTGGCTGCGCAAAAGATAGCTGACCAAACGGATTCCATACCAACATGCGAGGTACTCGGCCGATATGAAGATGATTAATACATTTCGGCAACGTTCATTCTCCTCAGATCCTCCAAAAATGGATACGTTCATTGTGACGCTGTATGCAGAATGGGAACTGTTTGTAAACTACACTACTGGCCTTTAAATTGCTACACCAAGAAGAAATGCAGATGATAAACGGGTATTCATTGGACAAATATATTATACTAGAACTGACATGTGATTACATTTTCACGCAGTTTGGGTGCATAGATCTTGAGAAATCAGTACCCAGAACAACCACCTCTGGCCGTAATAACGGCCTTGAGACACCTGGGCATTGAGTCAAACAGAGCTTGGATGGCGTGTACAGGTACAGCTGCCCATGCAGCTTCAACACGATACCACAGTTCATCAAGAGTAGTGACTGGCCTATTGTGACGAGCCGGTTGCTCGGCCACCATTGAACAGACTTTTCAATTGGTGAGAGATCTGGAGAATGTGCTGGCCAGGATAGCGGTTGAACATTTTCTGTATCTGGAAAGGCCCGTACAGGACCTGCAACATGCGGTCGTACATTATCCTGCTGAAATGTAGGGTTTCGCAGGGATCGAATGAAGGGAAGAGCTACGGGTCGTAACACATCTGAAATGTAACGTCCACTATTCAAAGTGCCGTCAATGCGAACAAGAGGTGATCGAGACGTGTAACCAATGGCACCCCATACCATCACGCCGGGTGATACGCCAATATGGCGATGACGAATACACGCTTCCAATGTGCGTTCACCGCGATATCGCTAAACACGGATGTGACCATCATGATGCTGTAAACAGAACCTGGATTCATCCGAAAAAATGACGTTTTGCCATTCGTGCACCCAGGTTCGTCGTTGAGTACACCATCGCAGGCGTTCCTGTCTGTGATGCAGCGTCAAGGGTAACCACAGCCATGATCTCCGAGCTGATAGTCCATGCTGCTGCAAACATCGTTCAACTGTTCTGCAGATGGCACTTCTGTTGACTCAGGGATCGAGACGTAGCTGCACGATCCGTTAGAGCCATGCGGATAAGATACCTGTCATCTCGACTGCTAGTGATACGAGGCCGTTGGAATCCAGTACGACGTTTCGTATTACCCTCCTGAACCCAACGATTCCATATTCTGCTAACAGTCATTGGATCCCGACCAACACGAGCAGCAATGTCGCGATACGATAAACCGCAATCGCGATAGGCTACAATCCGACCTTTATCAAAGTCGGAAACGTGATGGTACGCATTTCTCCTCCTCCTTACACGAGGCATCACAACAACGTCTCACCAGGCAACTGCTGTTTGTGTATGAGAAATCGGTTGGAAACTTTCCTCATGTCAGCACGTTGTAGGTGTCGCCACCGTCGCCAACCTTGTGTGAATGCTCTGAAAAGCTAATCATTTGCATATCACAGCATCTTCTTCCTGTAGGTTAAATTTCGGGTCTGTAGCACGTCAATTTCGTGGTGTAGCAATTTTAATGGCCAGTAGTGTACCTCAAGCCACTCCCGTGTTCATCGTTTTCACTGGGCCCACCACTGTCGTTGCGCCTCTGTATGATGCCGTGTCAAGAGAAGCGTCAACAATGGTTGCTATCCTGACAGTTCATAGCACTTCAGATGTCTTTGCACTACCTGAATGAATACGTAACTCCATTTTCTGACTCGAGGCACGTAATGTGGCTATACGATTCCGCACAGTTGAGTGGATAATATGTTGTCTTCTCAGGGGCCAGTCGCGTAGGGTCGTTGAGATGTCGCCCGGCGCTGAGTATGAACTCATTGATTTCGTATGACCAGATGAACAAGTTCCTTGTCCTCAGGTATGATGCTCTACATGATCCTCTCACACTGACCACCGCAAGAATCTAACAATAGTAATGATATTTCTCACTCACTGGGAAAGAAAACGTCTTTCAAATATCTTTTGACTTGGTTAGAAGTTCGCTTACCAGATTTCCATGCTGTCTCAAGGACATTTGCAGTTTCAAAAAGAGATTCTCGAATTCTCTGGCCAAACTCACCATTAGTTTCTTTTAAAACCATGGAAAGGCGGGTGGTCAATGTGAAACAAACCATTTTCAGTGTCCTACGCGAGGACAAGAAACATCTAGTGATCCAAAACATATCGATGGCACAGGTACAACTGTGGAACTTATACGGCTCTCGATGTTGGAAGAACTTTGTGAAAAGATTTTAATATCTAGCTCTCTTGAATGATTATGATGTCAGTCTCCACTTGTAAAACAATACAATGAAGCTACAGTCACTAGTACATAATCAATTCTCTTCGCCAAGGCTTACCAATGTACTGAATATTTAGGGGATCACCCGTGACAAATTGAAATCCTGCTGAATTTTGTTTTACATTTTCTTCTCCATCATATACATTACGAGCATGATGTAAAAAAAGTTATGTTTGAAGCATTTCTTTACAGATTATCTTTATTGTAATTCTTTTCTATCATAATAACGAGTTACTTTCTATTTTCAGTTAAGAAAATACATGTATGTGAAACGGTAAACCAAAAAACAAAAAACCCCTAACGTAAAATGTAAAATAACAATTTGAGACATAAAACAAATATAAGCAAAATAAATGATTAGAATAGCAATGAATGTGTAGATTTTCAGTGAGGAATGTTGAAGATATTCTGGCAGCACATTGTGACAACTTATTTTCCAAACATGGTATTTCGGAAACCAGCTTTGTTACACAGGGATGTAAGCAGCCTGAAAACTTCTTTAGTTTGTGTTGTAGCAAAAGTTTTCATTTTTCAAAATTAATTAATGATAGTGGGATATTTTGCAAAATTTCAAATTATTACAAAAATTGATTACACAGTTTTCTAAAACATTAATTACACATAAACTTTTAGGTGAAAAACATTATTATAAAAATCATATTTTCGAACACGTTTTCTCTAAACCTAAAATTCCATATTACCTTTCGGTGTGTGTTTTACCCACTAAAAATTAAATTGGTCACAAACAAAAAATACGTATTGCACTATTTTGCCCCTCTGCACACCCTCCAAGTTTCAGGAAGATCGTTTATTGACACCTGGGAATGTTTCCTTGTTTGTCGCACAGTTCCGATTGTGCACAAAACAACAGGTAGTAAATTATGTGACGTGTTACCGCGAGGACTGTTAGAGGCGCTGCAGTAGGGACATACTAAGGTAATAATGATCACAATATCTTCCCTTACACCCCAACACCCTAAATACATATACGACTACTTACTTTTTTCGAATGTGCTGAAAAGGTCATCATTCGTCTAACCAAACACATAGTATACGCCATGTCAATTTGATGTTCGTTGCATGCCATTGTCAGCGCGTTGCAAATTTATTTGTCTGCAGTGTATCAGGCATTATTTACTGACCAATTTTCGTGTTACTTGTCGAAAGAATCTTCCGATAATTCTATCCTTTTATGAAGCGTTCACGTACACACGTTAGGTAGGACACTGAACAACCTTCCCCATTCTGGATGTTTTTCAAAACAGTACTTTTAACCATTGATTTTTAAGCGTATTATTTGGTGGCGGGCATAAGCTGAGAAAGACATTGATTCCATGTCTTCCTCCCACATGCTAGATGGTAAGAGACGACATTAATATCGCCGCATAAACGAGCTGTGCAGGTTGTAAAAAGAAAGCGTTATCGGGGAGGTAGTTTACCCGGTGCCAGCGGAAAGTCTACGATCGCGACCAACGGCGTCGATTCTCGAAGGAGCCCATAATACAGCACCGGCGCGCGCTCCTCGTAGAATAGGCATTACGGAGCGCCTGTGCGGCCGACGACCTACTTTTAAATTCTATTTGGCAATTTCATTTTGTGCGGCGCGCCTTGTAGCGGCCGTCGCGGTGGTAAGGGCTTCAGGGCGAGCAGGCGAGGGGGAAGTCCCTGGGGTGAGGCGCGAGCAGATGCAGGCTTGCCAACAGCGTCGCATCACGGCGTCTTGTAGCGCGCGTTGTCAGCCGTGGGAAAGATGTGTGCCGTCACCGGGCCTTGACTACCTGCTCGGAAGTAGGCCAATGCTTTACTAGAGCAAGTCCATCTTTCCAAAAGTCTGTTATTAGTGGAAAACGTATCAATAAAATCCGTCCACATTCCTTTCAATACCGTTTATAATCCGCCAATTCACATTTCGAAAGCCCAGCTTCATCATTAAGGCTTCAGTTGTTACTTAAAGACCTTTATTACTACGTCAACAATCCGGAAACACGTATCTACGGGAGTCACAGTGCCCTCTGCGAAATATGCTGCTTTCTGTTAAATAATATGACACCACAATGAATAACCTCCATGTGATGGTTACTTTGTTATTTGAACGTACACAGTTCACAAAGATGATGCACTGTCGGCTGTACAAACTGTAAGCGTTCATATAACAGTGAAAAGAGTATGTGGAAATTACTTCGTAAACCCTTTCAGACCTGATTTTTCTCTGGAAGAAGCAAATTGTTTCTGTAGGGAGTAATGCTCTTAGGTGATTTTTTAAATGGTTTTAGAATGAAGATTTGTACAAAAAATATGTATCTGTTGTAAGACGTGTATATTTCTATTGTCTATTGTCAAACCACAATTTATGAAAGATGTTTATATTTTATTAATAGGATTAAGTAGGAATAATTAATATTTGTCATTTTGGAAATAATTGTGGTAGCAGGGAATGTGTGCACCAGAGTATTGTTGGCAGGAGAGACCGCACATTGATATAATTTTAAAAAGGGCGGGAAGGACCGCGTATGGATACATTTTAAGAAAAGAGCGGGAAAGACCCTGCATTGATACATTTTGTAATGATGGCAGGGATTGTCTGCACCAGAAAGCATTGTTGACGGGAGAGACTGCACTTAAGCGTTCGTAGGAAGTCAGTAGTAAGTGAGAAGTGAAGCGAGTCGGTAGCAGGTCTGAAGCGAGAGGTTGAGAGGAGCAGTGTGCCTGCCAGCCACCAGCTATGATTTACAAGAGATTATAAACGGATGTAGAGAGACATCAGCTAACTATTAATATAAGAGGAACTAATATTATTGAATGTTTTTTTTTTGTTTTTGTTTCTTTTTTTTTTTAACTCAAGACTACTGACGGTATGTTTGCGCAATGCTAGTTGTAAGATTATTGTGAAAAGTAAGTCCCATTTGAACGTTTGTAAAATAATTTCATTCAGAATATAATTAATTTTTGCCAGCAATATTGCATTACTGAATATAATCCATCCCAAAAACCATCAACGTAAAACTTTGCAAAATTTTTTTGTTGTCAAGAAAAATTTTAACTATGTATTACGTAACGTCAGTCAAATTAATTAAAGAATAACGTCAGCTTTGCTATTAAAGAATAACGTCAGCTTTGGTAATAAATACAGCCACTTATTATGACAGCCCACCAGCAGTATAGTAAAACAGAGTAAGTATATTCACGTCGCATTTCGATGTAGCAGTCAGATGGCGATCCAGTAACAGTTAAAAAGGTGAGGAACAGTTTTGGGTTATTGCAGATAACGACTGAGGGACACGACGGCGACACATTCTTTGTTTCGTCGAAATAATCAGAAAATCAATTTTAATGAGCAGCAGTTAAATTTGTATGTGAAGATTGAGAAAGAGAATAAATTTCAAAGGGAAGATTTCATTTGTTATTATTAAGCAAGAGACAGAAGTCCTAAGGGAAGGTTTCATAGCTTATTGTAGAAGGGAAGGTTGCGTAACAAAAGAGATATAGAGGAGACGGGAAGGTTTCACTGTTTTCAAAATATACTTCGTATACTTGCCTTCATTTTATGGACTTAAACATATAATTATGAAAGATTCGCTATAGTAATAAACAGTAAAATCATCATTCAATAATTACCATGCAATATAACAACAACAACATTCAGTTCCAAGTGGAATATTATGAACCAATCACATTCATGTATTCTGGTGGTCACGAGTTGATGCGCATTGCTACATTGACTTGCTGATATTTCCATAATGATGCCCAACAGTTTGCAGCACTTGTACATAATGGAAACGTTGAACATTCACAAATTTGTACCTTAGCTTTCCATTGGGAAAAAATACTTCTGTTGCAGCTAGGCCACAGTAAATGTTAATGTAAACAATTGTAGCCAGAGGGTCTGAAAGATTTATGATGTAACAATAAAATAAGTAAAATTCTCAGTCTGCACTATAACGCCCATAGATACGTGTTTCTGGTGTATTGACATCTCAATGAAGTTCTTACAAACGAATAATAACGGGAGTCCTGATGATGAAGCTGCGATTTCGAAATGTAAATTGGTGAAATTAAAACACTATTTAAATGACATAGATGGACTTCATTATTAAGTTTTCCTTTTATTTCATTGTTTCAGTTTTACCAAGAATAGACACTGTAACTGCTCTGAAAATACACCATTAAACAAAAAAGTGAAACACCCAGAAGGGGTTCAGAGCCTGTGTGAGGTTGTTTCAGTGATTATTCGAGACAAATTTACAAAGAAGTTGACAATATGAGCTCATTTACCAGTATGACGTTGAACCTCCTCTGGACTCTATGCAGCCATGCATGCATGTATTGGTTCGGTTGGGAATGGTGTCATAAGGACTCTCCTGCGACGAACTGGCTCACAACTGTTGTAACCGGTCCTTGATATCCTCTGTACTGGGACTAGGACGGAGCTAACACCCGAGCTGGTCCTAAACATGTTCTATCTGGGTATGTTGTTGGCCACGAGAGTACTTCAACATTACGCAGATGGTTCGTAGAGAAACGTGCTGTGTGTGAACGAGCAATGTCCTGTTGAAAAATGGCACCACTATACTGACACAAAACAGGTAGCACACGAGGACTCAGAATGACCGTGGAGTACCGTCGTGCCGTCAGAGTTCCTTCAGTCACCACCAACCGTTACCTGAAGAAATGTCTGATGGCTCCCTGCACCACGACGCCTGGAGTAATAACAAGTTGCCTCCAAAATATTGGAACGGGACCTCTCCGTAAGTTGCTGCCTTGCTCGTCGACGATGCCAAACCCGGCCGTTTGTGTTGTGGTGTTAATAGGATGCTATTAATATCTACGCATTGGACGGTAATTCCCTAGTCCAGCTGCTGCTGTCTACCAATGAGGCGGTCTGACACAGAATGTTGCAAAAAGTCCACATCTTGTTCTAGAACGGTAGGCGCTGATGTCAAGGGGCTACGAAGTGCTTGATGCACTATACGACGATCCTCCATTTTGGTGGTCAGCCGGAACTTGATGATGAGTAAGCCTGCTGTCACATTCCCATGCAGTCCAGTATCGAACCATTATCACGTCCCAATGCCCCAAAAACCTGGATATTGCACTATTCGACCAGCTGGCCGAATGGAGACCATCAAGTCTATCAGGTGCTGTGAGACTGTCTCACAGGAGTATGGGGCAACTCCGTCTCCTGCCCAGCAATCACTCAACATCTGACGCTGTTCACGACCCTTATATAACCTAAAAGGACAGTAAAAACACCAAACACAAACAGACACAAACAGCACTAATGCTCCTTGGTGGCCGTTCTATCTGTCACAGACAACTGCCACTCTAATCATTTATGTACCCGCCGATTATATACTTATAAAATGTTACATTGACATTCGACCATGTATTCCGGGTGCTTCACTTTTTTCGTCAGGTAATATTAATTATTTATGTTTTTTTTTATATCCAGCAATTTTCTTTCGATGCAGTTGCGTCATCTTCCGTCTTTCTACTCTTTCAGTGCAGGCAATCAAGCATCAAGCTAATTAAACCTTATTGCCTTCCCTTTGACGTTCTTATCTTCTTCCTTCCTGCACTGTTGTCTTTATATTAAGAGGAGATGTAATGGATTTTGGTCCAAAAATTCGGCTTCTCAAAAATATTATTTTCTTGATCTACACAGTTTAATCTATGTTGTGTGTGGATTTAATTGTGATATCAACTTTAGAAATACCTTTAAATGGTGACAATCATTAAAACAAAGACTTTTTCGTTGCGACGGGATCTTCTCATGAAATTTCAATCACCAGTTTTCTCCTCCGATTGCGAAAACATTCTGTTGGTACCCACCTACATAGTGAGAAATGATCATCACGATAAAATAAGAGAAATCAGGGCTCGCACGGAAACATTTAAGTGCTCGTTTTTCCCGCCTGCCCTTCGAGAGTGGAACTGTAGAGAGACAGCATGAAGGTGGCTCATTGAACCCTCTGCCAGGCACTTTATTGTGAATAGCAGAGTAACCACGTAGATGTAGATGTAGAAATTGTTAAACTGATTAACTCTACAGTGGCGGCCACTCCCACCTTTTCCGACATTTGGGAAACTGCTTGCTTTAGCGGAATTTTTGTCAGTGTGAAAGCTATTTTCTTTCGATATCTTTGGCTGACAACTATATCTCTGGCTGAGATCTATATCTTTACCTGAAAACTTTCTTGCATGTGGTTTATTTACGTTAGTAGGTGGAAGATTGAATTCGCAAACCTGTACGTGGAAGTTAAGATGCATAATGGGTGGTGGAAAAACTGTGTTTAGAAAACGGAGGTTTCATGGTAATCGGTTTACCAACAAAAAAGAGGAAACAGCTAGAAATGAAGTACATAAGCTCGCAGCTTCAGCATCGAAACTTGGTACAGGACAATTGCACAGATGCATGAATGATGTTGATATGGAGGGTTGCGTTGTTTGGGGAAATAGACCAAACAGCGAGGTCATCGGACTCATCAGATTAGAGAAGGACGGGGAAGAAAATAGTCTGTGCCCTTTTAAAGGAACCATCCCGGCATTTGTCTGAAGAGATTTAGAAAAATCACGAAAGCCTAAATCAGGATGGCCGGATGCGGGATTGAATCGTCGTCCTCTGGAATGCGAGTCCAGTGTGCTAACCACTGCGCCACCTCGCTCGGTGTTGCTATGCATTCCATTGGATTCAGACTTTTTGTTTAGAGCTTCTCTGCCAGGATATAGAGGTTTCACGTTCATGTGTTGTAAAAATACAGAATGCATGATTCTTGTTGAAGAAAGAAGGGTGGGAATAGCTTGTGATTTTATATTAATTTGTAACTCATATGGCTATGAATTTTCATTTTCCTCCTCCAAAGAAAACTGACACTGGTGCCTATGAAAGCAATTTGGGTTAGTATATGCTCTGAGATGCCTTGGATAGGGCAGGGAAGGAGGTAATTCATTGTGTGGTTTTCTGAACATGCCTCCACCTTGTACAAGATTTGAAAAAATAAATAACGAAACGTCTGATTTTGTATGCGAGACTGCCAAAGTTTCTGTGAACAAAGCAGCGCTAGAATCGGTGGAAATAAACCATAAAGAAATAGATCCTGGTGTAGATATTCACGACAGTGACTCTCCTACAAACGTCACTGACCTGTGTGTGTCTGTCGATGGGACCTGGATGAAAATGGGTCACACATCTCTGTATGGAGTTGCATCTGTTATTGGTATTGATTCAGGTAAAGTAGAAATTATGTCTAAATACTGCCACCAGTGTGCAACAAGGAAAATGTCCAACAATGAAGACAGTGAGAAACTGTGGCAAGAAAAGCATGCAGTAGCATGCTCTAAAAATTATAGTGGCTCAAGTGGGGGCATGCAGGCTGCTGCAGTTGTGAGGATGTTCTCCAGGTCTGAGGACCAGTAAGGTGTTAGATCTACTAACTATATTAGTGATGGGGACTCCTCTTCGTTAAAAGCTGTAACAGATTAAAATCCGTACAATACAACAGCAGAAAAGTTGGAATGTGTTGTCCACATCCAAAAGAGGCTTGGTGGTAGGCTTCATCGTTTACTGAAAGAGAAGAAAGGTGAAGTACTTGAGGATGGAAAACCACTAGGAGGAAAAGGCAGTCTTACTCTGAAAGAAATTGATTCTCTTCAGTTGTTTTATGGGAGAGCTATCAGTGAAAACACACATAATTTAGAGCCAATGAGGCGTGCTGTGTGGGCAGCTTTTTTTCCACAGACTATCCACTGACCAAACACCAATGCACAATCCGTGTCCCAAAGACAGAAATGAGACGTATTCGCATAAACATTCATTACCAGAGCCTGTTATGAATGCAATTAAGCCTTCATTCAGGGTTCTTGCAAACCCTGAGTTATTGAGGAAGTGTCTTCAGAGAAAGACAAAAAAATGCAAATGAAAGCCTTAATAATTTAATTTGGATATGCTCGAAAAAGACATTCTGTGGATAGATGTCTATGATACAGTTTTATGTTACAATAACGGAAATGATGTCAGAACTGAAGTGCTGAAGAGAGTTGGTATAGATCCTGGTGCGTTTACAACAAAATCATTTTACACCGCCGACAAGAGCAGGGTCAAGAAAGCTGACAGATCAGTGTCTTATCTGCAAGTACATGCCAGGCAGATTCGAAGAGAAAAAAGAGAGACCTAGAGGATGAGGAGTATCAGTATCGAGGATTTTAAAACTGAGGTAAGCTTATTGCACGTAGAAGCATAGAAGAAAATCTTTGAACCTCATTTTCTCTGTTTTTCATTTTTTACGTTATTAGAAGCCTATTTCTCAGAAAGTACATTCATTAATGCTATGAAATTTTCAGAAACTGTTTGCAACGTGTTGCTGTCTCCCTGGAACTAAAAAATACGAGATCCTCCAATTACCTTCTGATTTTTAGATGATTGCATGTAGAAAAAAATAATAATTTTGGATGTGCAAATTAAAAGCTCTGTAATGATACAATTTGTACTATAAATTAATAACTGTTGTTCAGTGGTCTTATAACCTTCTCAGGACAATACAATTAACTTTTCAGATTAATTGCACGATTAGAATTTGAATTATGGCTTTTTATAAAAAAAATAATTAAAAAAATTAAGAATTCAAATTTTTGGCAAAATATTATTCCTGCATATTTTATTATATTTTTCCATTAAAACACAGCTCATTCGCTTTACACGTGTACAATTTTAGACTTGAACATTAATAAATATGGCTATATTAATTTTTTAAATAAATATTTACATTTTCCGTTACATCCCTCTTAACTGGTTTGCTTCATCTGACAGAGTTTCCCTTTTGTTAACTATGTCTCTGTGTTTTATGTCTTCATTTTATTGCTTGAGTCTGAGGTTTTATGAGATCTTCATGCACTTTCATGAAACCATTAGTGTACTCTCCTAATTTTTTAAAGTATTGTACAATTTTTTTCGTCATCCCACTGGATTTTAATTGTAATATTTTCCTAATTTAGTATTAAATTTTAATTTTTTCTTCCTCATATCAATTTTTATAATTTCTTCATTCTTTTATCGATAGTAAAAATTGTTTTTCTGGTACATCTACTGATTTTGGCGATCGCTGTATCATAATGTTAAATTTTTGTATTTCTAGAAATAAAATTGCAGTATAAACACATTTTGTAGAATGTAAATTTAAAATCATCATAAGAAACTGCTTCATCGTCATATTTTTGCTACATTAAGTTCTACATTAAAACTACGAACACCACGGATTTAATTATACATTACATTAATGAGATTAGTGTCATACTGCGTATTTTTTGAGCGACATTAAAGCTACAATGAATCCTTCTTGCTCAATTTTCTGATCACAAAAGAAATTTTTAATTCTGTGCTAATAAACTTCCTCTTCAAACTGTATAGGGTTGGTGTGGGATTAGCCGAGCGGTCTCAGGCGCTGCAGTCACAGACTGTGCCGCTTGTCCCAGCGGAGGTTCGAGTCCTCCCTCGGGCATGGGGGTGTGTGTTTGTCCTTAGGATAATTTAGGTTAAGTAGTGTGTAAGCTTAGGGACTGATGACCTTAGCAGTTAAGTCCCATAAGATTTAACACACTTTTTTTCGTATAGGGTTGGGACTTCAAGTAGTTTTTCACAAAACATTTTCCTATACATTCTCTACTATATTAACTATGTGGCATTTTGGACTATTGTGATCGTTGGTGTTGAATGTTTTGATAATGCCATATTATATTTGATAACCAACGACTATGCAAAATTATACTACGTTTGTTATGGATGCAAGTATGCGAATGACTAATGCTTGATGAAATAACTTTAAAAAATTGCGGCAAGCCCATATAAAATTCATTACATCGTATTCAGAATTCAAACAGTATTCAAACACCAGAAGCTGAGAGCGTATGTTGCCCTAACTTGGCAGTGAGTGTCAGCTACTGGGTTTCCCTCATTTTACAGATAAGCACTAAACAAGTTGCTACGTTTTATATTCAAATCTTTTTTTTTCAACTGTCCTTCATGCAACTGCCTTTTCGAAACTCCACATCACGAAAACATCGGTGTTTCGTTGTGCAAACCTTTGGCACGAATAACAGTGGCGACGCATCGTGGCAAGGATGAAATGAGGCCTTGGTATGTCGCTGGAGGGAGATGGTACGACATCAACACACAAAAATAATCTAATTTTCGTAAATTTCGGGGAGAGGGGTGATGAGTTCTGACGCCAACTTCAATCAGATCTGGCCAGTTGTGGGGGGGGGGGGGGGGGGGGAGGGGAGGGAGGGGTGCAGCACATCAATTGGAAATGTCCACTGTGTCCCTCATACTCCAGATCTTGTGACATGGCGCATTATCTTGCTGAAAAATGCCCCTGCCGTTGGGAGACACGATCGTCATTAAAGACATGGTCTGCAACCAGTGTACGATACCAAGTACGGTACCAAGGAGTATTAACGTTGGTATTAACGTTCTTATTTTTTATATATTTCACTCCTTGGTATTAACGTTTGTTACATAAATTACGAACGTTGTACTTTTGACTTCCCACGCCAGATGGTGGGTGTTACGTTTTTTTAAGAAAGACCTGTGTTGCGCCTCTTTTTATGTTGTTCATTTATTATTCTTTGGCATTATCTTTCGCTTTTTATATGTTCTGCACTCTAACAACTTACCATCGATCTATTTTATGTTTTATAGTTTATAAAAAACAATATGCCAATGTATTTTAGATATTCTCCTGCGTCTGCTATGTGTTGTACGTACATTTTAAATTTGAATTACTACACCATTCACAAAAGTAAAAGAGTTATTTAGTGTTAATAATTCGCAAAACCAATAATACTATGTCTTCACGTGACATATGTCACATAGAGGGCGTGTCAAGCCCCGTCACACCGAGGTCTGCTGAACAAGTGCAGGTAAACAGCGACCTCAGTCTATGTGATTGCCGTAAGCTTAGTGACAACAGTGCATCCCAATTTAAGTTATACAATATAGGTTTGTTTCTAACAAGTGTTATGTTCATATGCAGATGTAATTGTGATTTTCTATGTTGTACTCTCTGATCGTAATGTGAAAAAAATTTTAACTTCTAGCACTGAAGATGGTCACTCAGTGACAGAAAATCGATTTTGCAATAGTAAAAAATATACGACCAATGCTGTCTCTTTTTTCAAGTATACCTATTATCTTATTATTACATATTTTTCACAAATCTGTTTGGTATTTGCAGCACAGCTGTAATTATTGTCTTCCAGTATGTCATTTTTCTGTCTCCGTGTTTTTCTACAGTGTGTTTGAGTGGAGCTTCCTATTAGGAAGGCAATAATTATAGCTGTGCTTCAGATACCGAACAGGTTTGTGAACACCAATGTGTAATAATAAGATAGTAAATAAAACTCACTGAAGATCGAGAAACTTCGAAACATGTATAGGTAAAAAACAAGAGAAACTGTGTTTGCTGAAGGCAGGAACACATTTCCTTGTTACATAAGCAGGAGAGGATTTAATTAGATTCCTATGTGGACGTTTTACGTGAGCCTATTGGCAGGAAACATTCCTGATACTTGGAGGACAGTGAAGGGACTGTTTTCATTCTCAAGCCAGGGAGACATGGCTCTGAGGATATGAGACCGATCAGTCTGTCCTCCCTTCTTTTAAAGATTGGTTAATGTGAACGTTAAGGGAAAGAGGTTAACTGAGGTTCAGTTATTTGTAAATGAACACGTATATCAACCAGGCAAATCATGTGAAACAGCATTTCACCAACTTGTTGGGAAGGTGGAAAAAGCTCTACTCTTTCAGTAAATTGCTCTATGCATTTTCCGGATATCGAGGGGGCTTTTAACAATACGACTTCCGAATCTACATTATGTCATCAGAAGTATCCGGACACCTGGCTGAAAGTGACTTACTAGTTCGTGGCACCCTCCATCGATAAAGTTGGAATTCAATATGGTGTTGGCACAACCTTAGCCTCATGACAGCTTGCACTCTCGCAGGGAGTGCTGCACTGACGAGAGGTATCGATGTCGGTCGGTGAGGCCTGCCACGAAGTCGGTGTTCCACAACATCCCAAAGTTGTTCTATAGGACTCTGTGCAAGTCAGTCCATTACAGGGATGTTACTGTCGTGTAACCCCTCAGCAACAGGCCGTGTATTATGAACAGTGCTCGATCGTGTTGAAAGATGCAATCGCCATCCCCGAATTGCTTTTCAACAGTGGGAAGCAAGAAGATGCTTAAAACATCAGTGTAGGCCTGTGCTCTGATAGTGCCACGCAAAACAACAAGAACTGCAAGCCACCTCCATGAAAAACACGTCGACACCACAACACCATGGCCTCCGAATTTTACTGTTGGCACTACACACGCTGGCTGATGACATTCACCGGGTATTCGCCATACCCACACCCTGCCATCGGATTGCAACATTGTGTACCATGATTCTACCATGATTCGTCATTTCAAACAAAGTTTTCAATCGTCCAAAGTTTACGCTCCTTACATCAAACGAGGCGTCGTTTGGCATTTACCGGCGTGATGTGTGGCTTATGAGCAGCAGCTCGACCATGAAATCCGGGTTTTCTCACCCCCCTCCAAACTGTCATAGTACTTGCAGTGGATCGTGATGCATTCCAGAATGAGATTTTCACTCTGCAGTGGAGTGTGCGCTGATATGAAACTTCCTGGCAGATTAAAACTGTGTGCCGGACCGAGACTCGAACTCAGGACATATGCCTTTCGCGGGCAAGTGCTCTACCATCTGAGCTACCCAAGCACGACTCACGCCCCATCCTCACAGCAAAGGTCCCGAGTTCGAGTCTCGGCCCGGCACACAGTTTTAATCTGCCAGGAAGTTTCAGATCGCGATGCAGTTTGGAATTCCTGTGTGATGGTCTGGATAGATGTCTGCCCATTACACATTACATCTACATCTATATCTACATGGATACTCTGCAAATCACATTTAAGTGCCTGATCGAGGGTTCATCGAACCACCTTCACTATTCTCTATTATTCCAATCTCGTATAGATCGCGGGAAGAATGAACACCTATATCTTTCCGTACGAGTTCTGATTTCCCTTATTTTATATTTGTGATCGTTCCTCCCTATGTAAGTAGGTGTCAACAAAATATTTTCGCATTCGGAGGAGAAAGTTGGTAATTGGAATCTCGTGACAAGATTCCGTCGCAACGAAAAACGCGTTTCTTTTAATGATGTCCATCCCAAATCCTGTATTATTTCTGTGACACTCTCTCCCATATTTCGCGATAATACAAAACGCGCTGCCTTTCTTTGAACTTTTTCGATGTACTCAGTCAGTCCTATCTGCTAAGGATCCCACACCGCGCAACAGTTTTCTAAAAGAGGAAGGACAAGCGTAGTGTAGGGAGTCTCTTTAGTAGATATGTTACATTTTCTAAGTGTCCTGCCAATGAATCGCAGTCTTTGGTTAGCCTTCCGCACAACATTTTCTATGTGTTCCTTCCAATTTAAATTAATCGTAATTGTAATTGCTAGGTATTTAGTTGAATTTACGGCTTTTAGATTAGACTGATTTATCGTGTAAGCGAAGTTTAACGCGTTCTTTTTAGCACTCATGTGGGTGACCTCACACTTCTCGTTATTTAAGGTAAAAAAAAAATGGCTCTGAGCACTATGGGACTTAACTTCTAAGGTCATCAGTCCCCTAGAACTTAGAACTACTTAAACCAAACTAACCTAAGGACATCACACACATCCATGCCTGAGGCAGGATTCGAATCTGCGACCGTAGCGGCCGCGCAGTTCCAGACTGTAGCGCCTTTAACCGCTTGGCCACCGCGGCCGGCATTTAAGGTCAACTGCCACTTTTCGCACCATTTCGATATTTCTTCTAAATCGTTTTGGAGTTTCTTTTGATCTTCTGATGACATTATTAGTTGATAAACGACAGCGTCATCTGCAAACAACCGAAGACGGCTGCCCAGATTATCTCCCAAAGCGTTTGTATAGATAAGGAACAGCAAAGGGCTTTGGGAAACGCCAGAAATCACTTCTCTTTTAGTCGATGACTTTCCGTCAATTACAACGAACTATGACCTCTCTGACAGGAAATCACAGATCCAGTCACATAACTGAGACGATATTCCGTCGTTGTTGTTGTGGTCTTCAGTCCTGAGACTGGTTTGATGCAGCTCTCCATGCTACTCTATCTTGTGCAAGCTTCATCTCCCAGTACCTACTGCAACCTACATCCTTCTGAATCTGCTTGGTGTATTCATCTCTTGGTCTCCCTCTACGATTTTTACCCTCTACGCTGCCCTCCAATACTAAATTGGTGATTCCTTGATGCCTCAGAACATGTCCTACCAACCGATTCCTTCTTCTAGTCAAGTTGTGCCACAAATTTTCTTCTCCCAATCCTATTCAACACCTCCTCATTAGTTATGTGATCTACCCATCTAATCTTCAGCATTCTTCTGTAGCACCACATTTCGAAAGCTTCTATTCTCTTCTTGTCTAAACTATTTATCGTCCATGTTTCACTTCCATACATGGCTACACTCCATACAAATACTTTCAGAAACGACTTCCTGACACTTAAATCTATACTCGATGTTAACAAATTCCTCTTCTTCAGAAACGCTTTCTTCCCATTGCCAGTCTACATTTTATATCCTCTCTACTTCGTTCATCATCAGTTATTTTGCTCCCCAAATAGCAAAACTCCTTTACTGCTTTAAGTGCCTCATTTCCTAATCTAATACCCTCAGCATCACCAGACTTAATTCGACTACATTCCATTATCCTCGTTTCGCTTTTGTTGATGTTCGTCTTATATCTCCATGGATTTTAATACCTACTCCGAATTTTTATTTTGTTTCCTTCACTGCTTGCTCAATATACAGATTGAATAACATCGGGGAGAGGTTACAAACCTGTCTCACTCCCTTCCCAACCACTGCTTCCCTTTCATGCACCTCAACTCTTATAACTGCCATTTGGTTTCTATACAAATTGTAAATAGCCTTTCGCTCCCTGTATTTTACCCCTGCCACCTTCAGAATTTGAAAGAGTGTATTCCAGTCTCATTGTCAAAAGCTTTCTCTAAGTCTACAAATGCTAGAAACGTAGGTTTGCCTTTCCTTAATCTAGCTTCTAAGGTAAGTCGTAGGGTCAGTATTGCCTCACGTGTTCCAACATTTCTACGGAATCCAAACTGATCTTCCCCTAGGTCGGCTTCTACTAGTTTTTCCATTCGTCTGTAAAGAATTCGCGTTAGTATTTTGCAGCTGTGACTTATTAAACTGATAGTTCGGTAATTTTCACACCTGTCAACACTTGCTTTCAGTGCTCTGTCAAACTCTTCACGCAGTATCATATCTCCCATTTCATCTTCATCTACATCCTCCTCCATTTCCATACCCTCTTCAACTGCCGGCAGTCTCTGTCAGTCAACAGACGAGATTAGCCCATACGCTTTTGTGCTATATGTGTCCCTTCACATTTCCACTTCACTATCACATTGGAAACAGTAGACCTAGGAATGTTTAGTCGTGTGAAAATCTCGTGTACAGACGTTTGACACAAGTGACATCCAATCACCTGACCACGTTCGAAGTCCGTGAGTTCTGCAGAGCACCTCACTCCGCTCTCTCACGATGTCTCATGACTACTGAGGTTGCTGATATGGAGTACCTGGTAGTAGGTGGCATCGCAATGCACCTAATATTAAAAACGTATGTTTTTTTGGGTGTCCGGATACTTTTGATCACATAGTGTACATTCCAAGGCAAAAGGTTCTCTTATGAGCGCTAGTAGGGTCTGTGGTAAAAACTGGACTCTAAACTCCAGAAGTAGGTACTGGATATAAACCACTGTGACCTATGATAATTTAGGAGGATACAGTATGATGGAATAAAATAAAATAGCAGGGAGCTGCTAAGGAGATTACACTGCCTCACTTATCACATCCATCTCCCATCCCCCACACGGATCCTTTATGATCTGATTCCCTTCCCCCATCTCCTCCTGCTCCTGGAATGAATACAGATCCTGTACGACTCCTGCAAACTTGATCCCCCCCCCCCCCATCCTTTGGTTTCCCCCATCTCTACCACCCTAGGCCACTGCCACACCTGTACCACAGTGTCCTGATTGGTCTCCATCTCCACACACTCTATATCCTCGCCCAAGGTTGCTTCCGCCAATTCCCCCTCCATGATCATGTCCTCATGCCTTCTATCTACTCCTCCTACCAGCTCTAATCTCTCCTTCTTCCTCCCCCTCCTCAGCGGTCCCTTTCTCCCTCCCTCTCCCCCTTCACTTCTTCCTCCTTTTCCCCTGCCAACCACCGTCTTTCTCCTTTTTACCCCTCCCCCAGGCTTCCGGCTCCTTCCTTCTCGACTCCACCGCCCCCCTCCTCCCCCTCATGGTTTCCCCCTATCGTATCTCCCCCCTCCCTCTTCTTGCCCCCCTCCTACCCTTCACCTGGTGGTAGGTCCCCTTCGGTGCAGTGATTTTTAACATTTTCGCTGTGGTTTCAGTGTTTCTCCATTGCTGCAGTGCCGTGTGCAGTGCTACGTTCCACCAGCATCAACGGTGTCGCCAGCATCATTCATTTGTGTTACAACTGCAGTGTTGCTTTTTTTTTCATGTTGAGTCATAGTGCTCATTCTCCTCATGTGTATGTAGCTCTCGTCTATGTTGTCTTTAAATCTACCATTTATACTCATCTATTTTTGTTCTTGTTTATTCACCAAATTATACCATTCTATATATGTGTTCTTTTCTCATTTGACTATGTTTTTCTGTAACTCTCTTGGCTGAAGAGCAGCGTATTTTGCCACTGCCAGCCCACCCCATTTTGGAGAGTGAAATAATAATAAAAAAAATTAAGGAGCTTAGCAAAGAGCAGAGACTGGCCTGCTTAGACATAACAGTGCTGGAATGGAGACCATGCTGGATATGCCCCCATTACATCTTTGGGTTACGATGGTGGTAGCGGCTGGGACATACAAGTTAAAAAGTAGAAATAGCTGGATATCTTTAGAATATCCAGAATCTTACACCAGTATAGTGAACCTAGCAAACGTAGGAATGGTCGGAGAAATGTCGGCTGAGCATAAAATAACTTCCAGCCTAACTGGAAGAAGGGGGCAGTGGAAGAACGAACCACAAAACCGTTCAGGAGACAGTCTGATTTACTGACGCGTCGAAAAGACATGGGTCAGAGTATATGGGTACAGCCTAGACTATGGAGAGAGCAATCTCAGGGTAGCTGGCCACAATATTCCAGACAGAAACATCTGTTATCAGATAGTGCGCGGATGAAAATCTGCATACATGCCACAAGAGTAGCAGCATGTACATTAATTCAGACAGCCAAGCAACTCTGAAATCTCTATTAGCCCCAGCAACGAGATCATAGATCGTTCCAGAATGTCTTGAAGATCTTATGAGACGAGGGCAAAGCATTAGGGTCAACGTGGTGCGGATCTCTGGTCACTCAGGAATTAATGGCAATGAACAAGTTGATAAACTGGCCAGGCCAGACCTGACGACTCCATTTATTGGACCGAAACCTGTCATAGCCATCACTATGCCGTTGGTAAAATCAGAAGTACAGGGAGCAGCACATAGAATATTGGAATGTGATCCAGAAACAATAACATGGTAAGCTAAAGATACCAAAATCATATTTCTGCAATCCTGGACTTGAACAAAAGACAGATTAAAGTCATGTTAGGATTTATGACTGATCTTAGGAACTTTAAAAAACACCAGCAAACGATGGGTGTAGAGGAAGAAGGCCCTAAATGTAGACTAGGTCCTGGGGAGGATGACACCGCACTGTACCTAATCTTCCAAAGTGAAGCGTTGGTGGGCAAAACATACAGAATATTCGGTCCTGAAGAAATCGTGTGTAATAAGAAACTAGAAAGGGTACCATCTGGCTTGACTAGAAGCACAGGGACCGAAAGTGCACAATGAACTCAGTTTCAGCGTGGGCAAGAGTGGGCTAAGACCACATGTGTTTTTGTCTCTGTGCGTTAATCAAATCAAATAAATTTGCAACAATCAAATAAATTTGCACAGATACCCATTACATATATGAGGTGCGACGGTAAAGTAATGAGATTGATTTTCTTTGCAAGATGTTGCCACATCTGCAGGCTTGCGTAGTCACAATATCTTTGACCTTGGTCTACAAGCTGCTTCTAGTCCAAGCGGCACATCGATGCAACTGCTCAATCGTGAGTTGTGCTGTAATAAGTTAACACATGTTTGTGTCTCTCGTCACGGAAATGGAGCCGTATAACATTGCGCAAAGATATGCCTTTTTGCGTTAAATTGGGTGAAAACGTGGCGACAACTTATGGTAAGGTTCAGAAGGCTTTCGGAGAGGAGGTTATGTCAAAGGCTCAAGTTTTTCGTTGGCATAAAATGTTTAGTGAAGGCAGGACGAATGTTGAAGATGAAGACCGCAGTGGACGACCATCAACCTCATGGACGGATGTTAACTTGGCCAGGATGTGTGAACTCGTACGATCTGATCGAAGATTATCCTTGAAAATTATTGCAGAACTGAGCATCAATCGAGAAACGGTTCGTCTAATAATAATTGAAGATCTTGGTATGAGAAAGATTTGCGCCATCCCATACTGCTCTGTCAGTACAGCAATTTTTAACCTCAAAACAAATTTCAGTACTACCACAGCAACCGTATTCACCAGATATCGCTCCTTGCAACTTTTTTCTATTTCCAAGAGTCGAAACGGTGGTCAGGGACACCATTTTCAAACAACACAAGATGTCCAAAAAGCTGTGATTAGGGTCTTGGGGGATATTCTAGAAGATGAGTTCCATAAATGTTACCATCAATGGCAGAAGCGCTGGAAAAAGTGTGTGCAATCAGAAGGGAACTACTTTGAAGGAGACAACACTAAACTTGACTAAAACAGTAAGCAACATTTTTTTCACATCAGTCTCATTACTTTATTGTCACACCTCGTATGTTAGAGCGTGAAATAATGCGAAATAATGATTTGTATTTTCCTTACCATAGAAGCTGATAATGGAATGATTCCTTCACAAACACACTTTGTGTTTAAGTTAAATAAATCACACATTTGGACAATTGGCGGGTCGTAACTTTCGTACTGATTTCATGACACAGTTGCGGCGTGGATTGACACAGATTGATGCAGGATAATGCTGAAGATTAGAAGAGTATATCGATTAATTAATGAAGTCGTATGGGGTTGAAAAAGAGAGGTAAGAGTTTTATGTAAAAACCTGAATGAAAGTTTGAACGATTGACAGGACACACCCTGAGGCATCAAGAAATCGTCAATTTAATAATGGAGAGGTGAGAGAGAGAGAGAGAGACTGGCGTGGAGGTAAAAACCATACAAGGAAACCAAGGCTTGGTTGCAGTACGCAGGTACTAATCGATGTTAGGTTGAAATAGTTACGTAGACATTAAGAGACTTGTCCAGGATAAATTATCATTGAGGACTGCATCAACCAGTATTCGGACTGAGCACCACCACAATAATAACAACAACAACACTGTGCATGACTTTTACACATTCCTTACACGCTACACTTTACCTCAAGCATTTTGATCGAGCGAGATGGCTCACTGGTTAAGACAGTGGACTCACATTTGGAAGGAACGGGTTTTAAGTCCTCGTCCGATCATCCTGATTTCGGTTAACAGTGGTTAACTCTGAATCGCATAAAGAAAATATCATGATTCCTTTGGAAAGGACACAGCTGCTTCATTTTCCCATCTAAGCTCGTACTGCGTCTCTAATGACTTCATCAACCACGGAACAACTAACCTCTTATTTCTTCCTTCCTTCCTTCCATGATCACTTTCGTATATCACTAACAATGGTTATGTTATTCCAGTAACCTATTTTAAGCGTCTCATTCTAGACACAAGCACGATGTTGGCAGTCAATAAACAAAACAACAGACGCATTCGGTGACGTGTGTATGTGTTGACGTTACAGTACTCAAAGCGTACATGAGAGAAGCATACTTGAAATTTTATACGAATACGTCCTATGGAGACTAAAGAAAAGTTCTATGTGGACCACATTTGTGCTCTGTACAGTTCACTAAGTGTCGTGCAGCCTAATGTTCCGAGTCGCGTTGTCGGTTACCGAAGCAAACAGAACCACAGAAACCTCTTCTTCTTTTTCCTTCCATTTCGTAAAATTTCAATATACAGTAGCTGGGTCGCGTATCTACTTCGCAACATCCCAATGGCGGAGTATCTCAGGAGAATGCGGTCGATGCTATCGGGCATAACGAATGAGAGCGCATCCTTCGTAAGTTTGTTGGAGCGCAGTTACCAGACAGCCGACTGTAGCTCGTAATGTGACTCGTAAACTGGAATTTTTAGCTCTGTTCGCTTTCAGATGGCAGGGTTCCGCGAACTGCAGAGCGTCCTGCGGAGTAAAATGCTCAATAAAATCTGCAATCTATTTTTCCATGGTGTTGCGGTGTTCATGAGAGGACCTGGCACGGAAGCAGTGCCCATTATGCAAGGATCATTCACGAAGTTTTTCGACTCCGGGTATATGTTATACAGATGCACCTTAACTAATAGTAATTATTAGTGAAAACTGATAAAGGTGTAAGTACGCGGTAATAGAAGCAAGAACAGTAAACATGCGAGTTAACTGCGAATTCGTGGTTACTAGCCGCCACTGACTGCAGCAGTGGTATGTACTGAACTTTCGTTCAGATGAGTACTTGTAAAACAAGAAAATGTCATTTTTATATGTGAAAACAGCTAATATGTGATTAAGTTAGATTCTCCTCACCCTCTTGGCGAATTCATTGATCAACAAGTCGTACAATTCAACTTCAGATCGCAGCTACCGCGGGAGACCCTTTTCCATTGATAATATAGCTAACTTTTTAAGCCGTTCTTGAGTTTTTGAACTACGTGCGTAGTTCTTTAACTTTTTAGGACTGAAAGCTTCTCTCAACTCAGACATTGATTTCAGAGCTAGTCGATTTGACTTAATAAAACTCAACAAGTTTTCAACAGTTCTATGGCGCATTTCTCTTTAATTCTATGTAATCAGTAGTTTTGATCTTAAGCAGGAAAAATCAAAAAATACCTATAGCAGCATTTTACTGATTGAAATGCAAATTCAGTGAAACATTCCAGAATAAGATTTTCACTCTGCAGCGGAGTGTGCGCTGATATGAAACTTCCTGGCAGATTAAAACTGTGTGCCGGGACGAGACTCGAACTCGGGACCTTTGCCTTTCGCGGGCAAGTCCTCTACCATCTTGCCCGCGAAAGGTAAAAGTCCCGAGTTCGAGTCTCGGTCCGGCACACAGTTTTAATCTGCCAGGGAGTTTCAGTGAAACATTACTTGTCCTGCCCAAAATTAAGTACATTAAAAAGTTCAAAAAACAGAGAGTCCAACTTTCTGAGTCTACGAGTATCTTGTGACTGCCCCATCGCCGTATCCAAAATTTCTCTGTAGATTATCCTGAAGTTTGTTTACAAATCGACTACAGTATTATACCTAGGACGTTTAGTTATTGGTTCGTCCAATTGTTGGCCACGAATAGCTCTTTCCCATATATTTTTTTTCAAATCTATCACGTCTGGTATTCAACATTAATTATTGTTATAAATTAGCCAATGTCATAAGCGCTGGCTTCCAATATAACAAATGTGAAAAGCAGAATTTCTGCAAAAGTACACTCTAAGACACAAAAAAACGACTCCCGACGAAGGAATTATCCGAATGGGACGGAAATCGGTAAGTGTGGTGTGCATGTACAGACAAACGAATCATTACAGTTTCATAAAAATAGGGCGATTTATTCAAGAGAAAGAGCTTAATAATTGAGCGGGTCAATAAAGCATTGATCCTCCTCTGGCCAATAAGCAAGCAGTTATTCGGCTTGGCATTGATTGACAGAGTTTTTGGAGGCCTCCTGAGGGATATCGTGCCAAATTCTGTCCAATTAGTGCGTTAGATCCTCAAAATGCCAAGCTGGTTGGATATCCCTGCCCATAATGATCCAAACGTTCTGAACTAGGAAGAAATCCGGCGACCTTGCTGGCCAAGGTAAGGGTTGACAAGCACAAAAACAAACAGTAGAAACCCTCGTCGTGTGCGAGCGGGCATTATCTTGCTGAAATGTAAGCCCAAGATTGCTTACCATGAAGGGTAACAAAGCGTGGCGTAGAATATCGTTGACGCATCGCTGTGCTGTAACGGTGCTGAGGATGACAAAGAAAGGCGTCCTGCTATGAAACGATATTGCACCCCAGATCATCATCCCTGATTGTCGGTCGTATGGCGGGCGACACCCGCGTTGACATCCCACCAAGTCCGACTCGCCTCCAGACACATCTCCAGCCTGGAATCTCATTGGGGTAGAACTGTCTTCAGTGATGCGTACCGCTTCGAAATGAGCCCCGGTGACCAATGAAGACGTGTCTGGAGATGCCCCAGACAGCAGTGGGATACCAACCTAAATATCGCACGTCATTTAGACCGAAAACCGGGAATGATGGTTTAAGGTACCATTTCATTTCATAGAAGGATTCATTTGGTTGTCATCAACAGCACAGCAGTACGTCGACGATATTCTACGCCCCGCTTTGTTGCCCTTCGTGACAAGCAATCCTGGGCTTACATTTCAGCAAGATAATGCCCGCATACTCACGTCAAGAGTTTCTACTGTTTCTCTTTGTGCTTGCCAAACTCTACTTTGGCCAGCAAGGTCGCCGGACCTCTTCCCAATTCAGAATTTTTGGAGCAACATGGGCAGGGCTATCCAACCAGCTTGGGATTTTGACGATCCAACCCGCCGTTAGACAGAATTTGGCACGATATCCCTCAGAAGGACATCCAACAGCTCTGCCAATCAATGTCAAGCCGAAAAACTGCTCGCATAATGGCCGGAGGAGGATCAACGCGTTATTGAATGGTTCAAATGACTCTAAGCACCATGGGACTTAACATCGGAGATCATCAGTCCCCTAGACTTAGAACTGACCTAAAGACATCACGCAAATCCATGCCCGAGGCAGGATTCGAACCTACGACCGTAGCAGCAGCGTGGTTCCGGAACGAAGCGCCTAGAACCGCTCGGCCACCGCGGCTGGCCACGCGTTATTGTCTCGCTCAATTTTTGAAGCCCTTTCTATTGAAAAAATCATCCAATTTTTGAAATTGTAATCATTTGCTTGTCTGGACGTCTACAAAGCATATACCGATTTCGGCCGGCCGGAGTGGCCGAGCGGTTCTAGGCGCTGCAGTCTGGAACCGAGCGACCGCTACGGTCGCAGGTTCGAATCCTCCCTTGGACATGGATGTGTGTGATGTCCTTAGATTATTTAGGTTTAAGTAGTTCTAAGTTCTAGGGGACTGATGACCTCAGAAGTTAAGTCCCATAGTGCTCAGGGCCATTTGAACCATATACCGATTTCCGTCCCAATCGAATAATTCCTTCGTGGTGTGTCGTTCTGTTTGTCTTAGAGTGTATGTACAAGGATACTGAAACTTACATCTTGATTCGTGATTTCAGACCCACAGGCTGCAGTACGGGCATCTTTGTCCCATTTCTTATCTCTTTTCTCTGTACTACGGCATTCATAAAAGGTTTTTCGTTAGACGAGACGCAGAACTCCAACGTGTGGCAGATACTTTAGGCAATAGTTTGTTTACGTCTTAATCTACAAATCTGATTCCTTTAGTTGACTTGAAGAGAAAAGCAGCAGGAGCCATTCAAAGTGAGGAAAAATTCTGCTTCGTTTATCTTTGACTCGGATAGTGACAGCACTCAAATCACTTCGTGAGCAAAACTGTGGACGAATGCAGTAGGAAACATGTTTCTCGCTCTAGACTTCAATCCTTTCAAATTAACAGCCAAAAATTCAAAAATGGCTCTGAGCACTATGGGACTCAACATCTTAGGTCATAAGTCCCCTAGAACTTAGAACTACTTAAACCTAACAAACCTAAGGACATCACACACACCCATGCCCGAGGCAGGATTCGAACCTGCGACCGGAGCAGTCCCGCGGTTCCGCACTGCAGCGCCAGGACCGCTAGACCACCGCGGCCGGCGCCAAAAATTCCGCCCCATTATCATTCAGAACGATTAGTTTTTCATTGCACTTACAGTCGTGTATCACTCGTACCAAAAATGACACATCACTTAGGTTGCTCTGTCACCAGGGCTGCTCGTGAATTTTAAAAATATTTCATGGACTTTACCATCAGCTGTGACATGGCGAAATACTGACGAGAACTTCGAGAAATTATTCAAGTCAACAGTTTTATTCAGAACTACTGAGACCAAACTGAATTCACTAGTATCCTTCCCCATTTTATTCATGAGAGCATCTGGAAAAACACGAATTAAGTGTTTCTCTGATAGATTTCACACTCCTGTACCCACAGAAGACTGCTCTGACTGATGTTTCAGCTTTTAGCCAAATTCACTGAGTAGATGTACAAGTTTAATATTTATTCAGGGACCAGTGTGACTCACGACATCATCTGAACACCATCTCTTGCGTTGGCAAAAAGAATACTACATTAGTTATGAGTTTCATTTGTCCCCCTTTTTCGTACGAGACTAAAATGTTGTAAATTACAGTCTTCTGCTCAGCAAACATGCAACCAATTCTGGTTTTCTCGAACGTATTTTCATTGACTGTGAAAAGTAGGTTGTCCTGAGACTGGCTGTACTTTTTAATGGCCTTGTGAACTTGAGCCATGTAACAACAACCAATATTATTCCAAAATTACACTATGTAATCAAAGGTATCCGGACATCTAGCTGAAAATGGCTTACAAGTTCGTGGCACCGTCCATCGGTAATGCTGGGATTCAATATGGTTTTGACCCACCCTTAGCCTCGATGGCAGCTTCGACTCTAGCAGACTTACGTTCGATCAGGTGTTGGAAGGTTTCTTGGGGAATTGCAGCCCATTCTTTACGGAGTGCTGCTCTGAGGAGAGGTATCGATGTCTGTCGCTGAGGCCTGGCACGAAGTCAACGTTCCAAAACATCACAAAGCTGTTCTATAGGATTCAGGTCAGGACTCTGTGCAAGCCAGTCCATTACAAGGATATTGTTGTCGTGTAACCACTCCGCCTCAGCCAGTGCATTATGAACAGGTCCGCGATTGTGTTTAAAGATACATTCGCCATCCCCGAATTGCTTTTCAACAGTGGAAAGCAAGAAGGTGCTTAAAACATCAATGTAGGCCTGTGCTGTGACAGTGGCAAGCAAAACAATAACGGGTGCAAGCCCCCTCCATGAAAAACACGACCACACCGTAACACCACCGCCTCCGAATTTTGCTGTTGGCACTACACACGCTGGCAGATAAGGTTCACTGGACATTCGCCACACCCACACCCTGCCACCGGATTACCACATTGTGTACCGTGCTTCGTCACTCCACATAACGTTTCTCCACTGTTCAATCGTTCAATGTTTACGCTCCTTACACTAAGTTAGGCGTCGGAATTTACCGACGTCATAAGTGGCTTATGAGCACCCACTCGACGATGAAATGCAAGTTCTCTCTGCCCCCGCTTAACTGTCATAGTACTTGCAGTTGATTCTGATGCAGTTTGGAATTCCTGTGTGATGGTGTGGATAGATGTCTGCCTATTACATATTACGACCCTCTTCAACTGTCGGCGGCCTCTGTCAGTCAATAGACGAGGTTGGCCTGTACGCTTTTGTGCTGTACGTCTCCCTTCACGTTTCCACTTCACTGTCACATCGGCTTTGGTGCATAATTCAGGTGTACACTTTGAAACAGTCCTAACTTAGTTCTCTAACTCTTCCGACTAACCCACGCTACACTGTTACTACGCCTGTCGGACTGGTTATGACAGACGTGCAGAATTTTTAAGTAAGTATTAATTCTCTGACGTAAGACATAACGCTTCCCACTGTAATAAGTCCGAGCGAACCCAATACTCTTCCGGCCGCTGTGGCCGAGAGTTCTAGGCGCTACAGTCTGGAACCGCGCAACTGATGACCTCACATGTTAAGTCCCATAGTGCTCAGAACTATTTTTTTGAACCCAATACTCTCATGCCATACTGGCTATGACGCTCCTATAGCAAGTGTTCTTCGTGTTGTTACAAGTACTTAACACGTTAGTACATAATGTGGATGCTGCAAACCCTCCTGACGAATTTAACATGAAGTACCATGCTCGATTAACAAGTTCGGCTTAACATAGAATGCTTCATATCCGATTAAATAATTCCCTGTAATCGCCTTGTGGCTGGATTTCCTCTCACACCTAACTGAGATGAGCGAGGCCACATTTCCAAGCATTCCCACTCCCTCTTACAACACAATAGATACAAACAAATACATATGTTGAAAGATACAAAAATATATCAGAAGGTCTATTGCAATGTTGATTATTGAGGAGTTAGCTGCTTACTATTGTAAATGAATAGATGGACAAGTATCTCAATTATGTTTGATGCTGTTGTTATGCAAGAGACAGGATAATAGAAATGCTCTACTGACATGAATTAGCTGCTCAGTGTAAGATACTCAAATCGAACGTAAATAGCAAAATGTTGACTGTTGTAAATATCAATTCCGTGTGGATTTGCGAAGTCCGACTAGAGTTGAGTTATTATTCTACAGAAAGACACTTAGTGTAGTGAACGCCTATAGCACGTATGTATTAAATCAACTGCGCGACGCACACACCCCCAGAACGGAATTCTTGTACCGTGCCTTAATTGCGCTGACCGTCTACAATCCAGTTCATTGGATCGAGTTAGCTAAAATCGTTTTACCAAAGTACTTAGCTAAATAATTTTGTGTGGAGACGTTTCACTTTTCATTTGTCTAAATTACTGGCATGATACGAGACAACCGCCAAGCCGCCGTTTACGCAGATCCACTTACCTGAGTCCAAGCAAGGGGATGCCAGTGCATTCGTATGTCACTTGAAAGCCGATCCTGTTCACAGACCTGCCTGCCATGTGCCAGTGCTGTGTGAATTTTGGACGGTATAGTTCATATCGGAGTGTATATCGCAGATGAATTTATCACACAAAAGTTGCGAAAGCTAAAGACTGAAAGAAGAAGGAGGATGCATATTTTCTAGCAAATGCCCAACTAAAGATTCCTGCATTTATACAAAAAAACTGTTTCAAAACTTCAGTTTTAAGTGCTCGAATTTGATGCTGAGTCTTTAATTACGATTAAAAATTCTTGTGCTACAACAGTAAAATAGGAAAGTACTCTTCGTTTTCTAGAAACAGGAGGTTATTTCAGCTCAAAAAAAAAAAAAAAAAAACATGCGGAAAGTACAATGTTCCTAAATGGTTCAAATGGCTCTGAGGTCATCAGTCGCCTAGAACGTAGAACTACTTAAACCTAACTAACCTAAGGACATCACACACATCCATGCCCGAGGCAGGATTCGAACCTGCGACCGTAGCGGTCGCTCGGTTCCAGACTGTAGCGCCTAGAACCGCATGGCCACTCCGGCCGGCGTACAGTGTTCCTAATAAATGTCCTTCTGAGATTACGGTATATTGATAATTTTTACTTATGGACCGTCTGACAGCAACTGAATAAAACACAATTTTAGTGCCATACGCGTTTTGCCTTTATTTTCTGCAAGGCATCATCAGTGGCCTGGAATATGTACATATGTTCGCTATTTAATTTACATTTTTGTCACTGTACCTATAGGCTATAAACAGTTCTGCTGGTTGATATTTCCTATCAAGTTGTAATGTTTTGAACTGTACTACAGGTTGCGTGGACAATTTCGTACATATTACGCACATGTTGCATATTTGATGTTGTTCTTCTTCTTATGAATGCCAATTTGCGTTTTTTTACACATTCCACGGCACTATGAACTGAACGCTTGTTTCAATGCAATGTTTTGGTTTCTGTTGCCGACTGTCAAATGTTTTTGCCAACCTTTCAAGTGTAATTATTGAAGTATCTGTGATCTGTTTCTGTATGCATTTGTGTGTGCGTTTGTGTATGTTTGTTTGTGTGTGTGTGTGTGTGTGTGGGTGTGTGTGTGTGTGTGTGTATGTGTGTATTTTGGTGTGATACATTTTTTTTCTCTCTCTGTGTGTGTGTGTGTGTGTGTGTCCAGAAGGTGAAGGGGGAAGAGATTTTTTTATCTTATCATTTCCTTTATTAAGTGTTGTAGGGAGCCTGTGCTGATGTGTGTTTGATCATTTATCACATGTTTTCTGCCATGGCTTTCTGGATGTGGAAGTTTTCTTGCATTTGTATAAGATGTTTGTCATGGTTGCTTATCCTCATTATTTTCATCTCTTGTTCCTTTTGAGAATATATGAGAAGACGAAGCACCATACATTAATATTCAATTGAGCGATATTACTTATAATAATAATAATTATTATTATTATTATTATTACCAGGTGTAGAAGTAAGGAACCTGAAGTTGGTTGCAATAACTACACGTCTATATTTTGAAACTGATAAACAATATTTCATTCAAAATAATCTCCAATGATATTTATTCATTTCTCATACCTCTCCGGCAGGCTATGAATGCCACGCCAAAAAAACACTTCCTCTATTGAAGCGAACCAGTTAGTGAGCCATTTTCGACATTTTCATACGAATTGAAGCGTTGTTCAGAGACAGCGTGTCCCAGTGATGCAAACAGATGATAATCGGACGGAGTCAACTCTGGAGAATAAGTATTTCCCAACTGAACGCCTCGATCGTTTGCATGATCCGTTTTGCTGTGTGTAATGGGACGTTATCATGGAGTAAAATGACTTTGTGTTGCCTTTTCCCGTATTCCGATCGTTTTTCACGTAATGCTAGATTTAAATCGATCGTTTGCTATTGGTAACGGTCAGTGTTAAAGGTTTTAGCGGCTCATAATAGATGCCACCCTGTCTTCTTTCCAAAGCGATTTGGTCTTGCAGTCGATGTCGATGCTTTGCCTGGATTCACCCATGTTTTACAACGCTTAGGATTCTCAAAATTTATCCATTTTTCATCACCTGTCACTACTCGGTGGAGAAACGGCTTTCTTTTCTATATCGTACGCAGCATTTCACATGTGGTCTTTCTATTTGCTTGCTGTCTTTCATTCAGTTCATACGGAACTCGTTTTTCCACTTTCTGCACCTTTCCCATAGCTTTCAATCGAAGAGAAACAGTTTTCTACGTCACATTCAGTTGTTCCGCGAGTTCCTGTTGAGTTTGAGTATCGTCTTCGTGGAATAAAGATGAAGATTCGATGTCTTCGAACTTTCTCGGGGGTTTCCCGCGCTCGTCGTTTCTCGCGTCAAAATAACCACCTTCGAATTTTTTGAACCGCTCGAAACATTATGTTTTCCCCAAGAGCAAGTTCGCCGAAAGCTTCGACAAGCATTCGATGCGATTCTGCAGGAGTTTTCTTCAAATGATAACGAAAACCAATGCTGTCCACAGATCGTAGTTCGTAGGCATAAAAGTCGACATGTTTACAGGTTTCTAACAGATATCGATGTACAATAATTGGATTAGCGTGTGTTGACATTCGTCGTCAGCCGTTAAAGGAAGCAGATAGCGCTGCAGACTCTGTCTCACGAGTCTCACGCTGACGGCTAACACCATCTGTATGGAAATTCCGGCTTCATACTATTATTATTATTATGGCTTTCCGATGTTCTCCAGCATTTGTAATGTTTATATTGACGATATCATTCGTAATTGTTTGATCATACTAAAGGACACATTAAGAGAGTGATCATTTTAATTTCATGACGCTGCAGTCTTCTGATGATCAGCTTATAATAGGAAAATCCGAATAAAAGGTTCAAACTACAGAAAATGAGTCAGACTGCCGCTTAATATGGCATGAGAAAATCAGCAGATAAAATAAAAGTGATGGCGTTTCAAGGATTGGAACTAATAAGAGCCATAAGTTTTTATAAATGGACAAATAATTGACCAAGTAAGACAGCATCAATACCTAGAGTGCAATTTTAAATTTACCTACTCAGATTATGTCTAAAGACCGGTCAAATTCAGACATTTCTCTGGAACTATACAACATACGATAAAACATAACTGACATAAAGCAATTTAATTAAACTTAACAAAGTAACAGCTTTCCCTTTGCTGCTGTATGGTAGCGAATGTTGGATCCCAAGAACAGGTCAACACGAAAAGTCGAAACATCAGAGATGAAGTTTCTCCATTTTGTTGCGGGATATTCATTACTGGACTGTAACAGAAACAAGGATCTTAGACAATAGCTAAATGTAGAAACCATTGCGGGATATTCGTCACTGGGTAGTAAAAGGAACACAGATGTTAGAAAAATATCCAAGTGTAGAACCCATTACAATTGTAACTGAAAAAAAAAGACTGAACAGGAGAGATCATTTCCAACGAATGTCTCATAACAGGGGCCGGCCACTGTAGCCGAGTGGTTCTAGGCGCTTTAGTCCAGAACTGCGCTGCTGCTACGGTCGCAGGTCCGAATCCTGCCTCTGGCATGGATGTGTGTGATGTCCTTAGGTTAGTTAGGTTTAGGTTGAAAAGGTACAGTACCGACCGACATTGAAAGTGGGTACAACATTCTTCGTTATTCTTGTCAGAACAACATACTTTTTGTAATAATAACTCAATTTCACTTAATACACCGAAGCCGGATACCAGTGTAGGAAAGAAGGACAATTTATTTATTTAATTGATCACATGTGTACTCCAATTTGGTGAGATCTGTGAAATGAATGAATGTCTGGTCGTCTTCTAACTGCAGATAGTGAATGTGCAATATATGATCATCTTTGAGACGGTCCTTTGGTCACCTTTGGTGGAACCAAAGAGATGAAATTTACCTGAGCTTTGAGCGCCTGAAATGTGGCTGACCAATACGGTAGTATGGTGCTCCCCCACATCGGCAGAGGTGCGAGATGACCTGAAGAACGCCCATGTTTCAGCACTCTGGCGCTGGATCTTGTGTTGATAAGACCTGTCTTAGGTATGTTCCGTAAATACAAAAGAGTGGAGAGAATTTTATGCATGTGAAATACTTAAGAGTGGTTTGGAATAATTATTTCTCTATTTCAGAAACGTATGGTGAGGGGGGGGGGAGAATTACATGACAGGCAGGTAATATTAAGGGGATCGTAGTAGTCTTCGGCAGTGACCAACGGTCAATATGAAACAAGGTGTAGCAATAAGTTGAAATACTTGCGAGTGCTAGTACTAAGTTGAAATACTTCCGAGTGCTAAAGTTAAGCTGAATTACCGGCGTGTGTAGTATAAGTTGGAAAGATTCAAGAAATGGCGTTTGCAGGACTTGAAATTAGAGACGAGTACTTCCACGTGGTGGGTACTGTGAATTTCAATCTGTCTGTGAGACAAAGGATAAAGAGAAGTACTCGTCCAAGGTATCAGTTGAGGACTCGCGAGTGTGACGAATATGATCTTAATATTACTTTACGTGTTATATTTCCGTGTGACGCTAGATTCAAACTCTAATACTCTGAGAGAGAAGCAAGGTGAGTCAGCCGTCTATCCAGCAACGCCACTTGGCTTGCATTGCTCAGGAAGACGTGCATATATCCTCCAGAATCCGTAGTAGGAAAGAAAAGTTACGAAGTGGGGCAGCGTCGTGTGAAACTGGGATGAATACTAATTGAAGTGGGAAAGCTGAAAGCGTAGTTATTCTAACGTTGTGACTATACTTTGTGATGTATTCTATGTAGCCAATGTGATGTATTTCATTTAATTTAAGTATGTGTGATTTGCATGGGAAAGTAGCAAGATAGGTTCAGAGGCAGTGGGTTATGCACGTTCCTTTTTGTACCGGTCGGTCTGGAGTAAATGTTCGTGATGATGGGTGTGAGAGTCGAAGTGTGAGATTTAGCAAAAGATCCACCATCCTATCCAGAAAGGGCACTGTAGCGTTAGATAATTACGAGACCATAAGATAGAGAATCACCAATGTAAAGCCATGCCCACTGGGCGGAGTTTCTCATGTGTAATTGCTGTATAAAATGTAATGGTGTGTTTAGGTTATCTTTGAATCATAATAGAATTTATCGGAATAACAAAGATAGTGAAAAGGAAACGATTGGTGGCCTTGTACTTCGAATAGTGTGTAGTCTTGATATCCAGAATTTATATTGTGTGCGTCATGCATATTCAGTGCGATGGCCACATGTTGATCAAAGCCGTTGGGTAAGAAAGAAATGTGGTATTGCCAGAGCGTAGTGAACATTCAGAGTTGTGTAAATTCCTGATAGTCAGATGTGAGTTATCGGTTTCCGTTGCGTAATATTCAAACAGGAGAATGATTTGCAGCTTAATTGTGGGTACCAGAGCTCATAATCGGTCATTGTTGTTACTCGAGAAATAAGAATAAATCCACTTGCTTGGGAGACCACTCATCTTGCAGGTCTGACTGCTTGGTGCCACAGTATGAGCAAGGCATGTGGGTGCCTCTCAAGGTAGTTCTAAGTCTAGGGGACTGATGACCTCATATGTTAAGTCCCATAGTGCTCAGAGCCATTTGAACATTTTCTCATGACAAGAAGACTAAAATTGACAGGAAAACTAAAATTGCAATGTAGTTTAAACCAATAGGAAAGAGAAACGTTGGACGTCCTTTAACGAATGGCGTGAACAATTCTGAGGCGCAACAGGCCAAAAGGCCTAGTCGTTGAAGACGATGGAGATAATGGTGGTCAACGTCCATGCCGAGGTGGATACATCAGTTGCCTTCAGATCGCCAAAACTAACCAAAGTGGGGCGTGGTTAGTACTTGGATGGGTGACCGACCGGATACGCAGCGTGCTGTTGACAGTTTTCCCTTTGCCTTTACGGGTGAGCGAACAGGTCTGGCGGTGGCGTAAAGTCTCTGATCACCAGTCTTTGTGCCAATGTCCTGTATTCAATTACAAACCTCTCCATAGTGTCTCATGGGGTAGGAGCTTGTGACATTGTTAGTGATCCGTCAGTCGGGTGCGTTAGATAAACTCGGCGCCCCCTTTAGCGCTCTTCGAGAGGAGCTGGTTATGTGTCGGCAATGGGTTTCGCCCTCTCCCTTGTCACATATCTCCACCACGAACACGCCACAACACTAC
Source organism: Schistocerca piceifrons (assembly GCF_021461385.2). NCBI lineage: Eukaryota > Metazoa > Arthropoda > Insecta > Orthoptera > Acrididae > Schistocerca > Schistocerca piceifrons. The sequence continues at coordinate 1,253,510,834 of NC_060138.1, forward strand.
ACGCACACCATTACAGTCGTCTACACTTAACAGATACACTTACTTACACTACTCCTACACTCCGCGAAGAAAAGGTCCCTGCGGCCACGTAGAATAGGAAAAATCTTTCCAATTAGACGGCTGTCCCTGCCCTGGAAGTCTCCCAGTCATTCATGCCACACGACTTTTCTTTACTTTTATGATTATTATTATGATTTGTGACTCAGATGAGTATTTATTTATTCCTGAATTCATTTTTCCCCTGTTTAATAAAGCGCTGCTGCAATTTGGACGTCGTAAACAGATGGGTTCAAATGGCTCTGAGCACTATAGGACTTAACATCTGAGGTCATCAGTCCCCTAGAACTTAGAACTACTTAAACCTAACTAACCTAAGGACATCACACACATCCATGCCCGAGGCAGGATTCGAACCTGCGACCGTCACGGTCGCGCGGTTCCAGACTGAAGCGCCTAGAACCGCTCGGCCACATCGGCCGGCAAAACAGATGGGGGAACTGCATCTACGTGCAGTCGTAACGGAATTCACGACGTAAAATAAGGAGGAAACTCATATTTTGGTATGACGTACTTATTCAAAAATTGCATTATTTCATTTGGGATGAAAACAAAGAGCAAACTTCCATGGCTATGATTTCTACTGCTTGTTGAAATTTTCTTAAGCGCCAGGTTTGAATCGACAGAAATCTTCTGGTCAGTAGTATTAGTAGTATTTCTGTGTTCGATCACTGCCAACCTCACAAATCTATGAAGAGGTTAAGCAGCAGTACAGCATCGTCGGTTTCATCTTCTCCCGTCTTACCCCCTCAATTATTTGTTGAATGTATTCTAATCCGTGTTTCCCTCAGTTTTTTCCCCTCTATAGCTCTTTCTGCTACCATGGAGGTTATTCCCTAATTTCTTAGCACATGTCCTATCATTTTGTCCTTCTTCTTGTGTTTCCATCTCTTCCCTCTTCGCCGACTCTGCGAAGGACCACCTCACTCCTTATTTTATCAGTCTATCTAGTTTTCAACATTCTTCGTTAGCACCACATCTCTAAAGCTCGATTCTCTTCTCTTCCGGCTTTCCCACAGTCCATGATTCGCTACCGTACAATGCTGTGCTACAAACGTAAATTCTCGGAAATTTGGTCCACAAATTAAGCCTGCGTTTGTTACTGCTAGACTTCTAAACGCCAGAAATACCCTTTTTGCCTGTGCTAGTCTCCTTGTTATGTCAACCTTTCTTTGCCCATCGCAGCTCCCCCTTCGGAGGTTCGAGTCCTCCCTCGGGCATGGGTGTGTGTGTTGTCCTTAACGTTCGTTAGTTTAAGTTAAATGAAGTAGTGCGTAAGCTTAGGGTCCGATAACCTCAGCAGTTTGGTCCCATAACACCTTACCACAAATTTCCAATTTTCTTCGCCCGTCATCGTTTATTTTACTTCCAAGGTAGCAGAATTCCTCAACAGCGTCTTCTTCATAATGACCAATTTTTATGTTAAGTTTCTCCCTATTCTCAATTCTTCTACTTATCATCACTTTAGTCTTACTTTGGTTTACTCTCGATCCACATTCTGTACTCATTAGACTGTTCAATTCATTTAACAGATCCTATAATTCTTCTTCACTTTCACTGACGGTAGCAGTGTCACCATCGAATCTTGCCCATTGCTATCTTTTCACCACGAATTTTAATCCCATTCTTGAACCTTTCTTTTATTTGCGTCACTGCTTCTTCGATGTGTAGACTGGACAGTATGGGCGAAAGGCTGCACCTCTGTTTTACACTCTTTTTAATCAGAGCACTTAGTTCTCGGTCTTTCAATCTTATTGTTCCCGCTTAGTTCTTGTATGTACTGTATATTACTCTTCTTTCCCTATAGATTACTCCTACTTTTCTCGGAATTTCGAGCAGCCTACACCATTCTGCGTTGTCGAACGCTTTTTATTTGCAGGTCGACAAATCCTATGCCTGTGCCATGATTTTTCCTCAGTCTTGCTTCCCTTATCAAATGCGTCAGAACTGCCTCTCTGGTGCGTCTACCTTTCCTAAACCCAAACTGATAGTCATATAACAGATCTTCGATTTTCTTTTCCATTCTTCTATGTATTATTCTTGTCAGTATCTTGGAGCCATGAGCTGTTAAGCTGATTTTACTTTAGTTCACGCACTTATCTACCTCCGTGTTTACGAAGAAATGATGTAGTTCCAGCACTTATAGAACCAGCAGTGTGCGAGGAAGGCACAGGTTGGCTCTCCAAACCGCTCCACTGGAGCAAGGCCGCACAACGGTTAAAGCACGGGGCTCATATTGGGGAGTATGGCAGTTCAAATCCCTGTCCAGCCATCTAGGTTGAGGTTTTCCGTGACTCCCCTAAATCTCTTAAGGCGAGTGCTAGGATTGTTACACTGAAAAGGCAGAGCCGATTTACTTCCCCGTCCCTCCCAAATCCGAGATTGTGCTGTATCATCGATGGGGCGTTAAATCCTTATTTCCCTATTCTCCAAACCGTCCTTACTATGCGGCACATTGCAATATGTTGGGCGGAACTTACTTCTTCGGCTCCACGCTCCCATTATTAATGAGTACTTTTGCTGTTGTTGTTCTTGTTGTTGTTGTGATCCTCATTCCGAATGCTGATAGATACAGTTATCCCTGGGTATCTACTCTGTGTAAGCCTCTTCATTTTTAGTTAATTTATATAACGTACATTCATTTTACTGTCCTTACTTTGTTCGAACGCTTGTCTCCCTCTACAATGTTTACCCACCACGTTTTACTTCGTTGCCAAACTGACGATGCCTTCACTCCTCAACATGTGTGCTATCAGTTGATCCCTAATTTTATACAAATTAGCCATTTTTAACCATTTTCAATCCAGAACCTCCTCATTAGTTACTAAATCTATCCATCTAATCTTCAGCATTTTTCTTCATCGTCATATTTCAGAAGCTTCATCTCTCTTTTGTCTGATGTGCTTGTTGTCTACCATTCATACATTGTAAAGTGTGAACAAAGCGCGCTGTGAAGCAGACAGTTCTTTGTGCTTAGACGCGGCACAAGTCGTGCGTGCATCAATATTGCGCACACAGAAACGTAGTATCGAGTGGTAAATCGCCAATTCTTGCTTGCTCTGCAGCCACTGCAAAATGCGCCGTGGCAGTGGGCGACACAAAAAGGTAATTAAGGGTGAAAATTTGTATAAGCACATTGGATGCTTGGAGAATCTTAAAATTTCTTCGAATAGAACAAATTTTCGAGGGCAAGTATTCGTTTTGAAATTACGTATGCGCAAAGATAACTACTGATTTCTATTGTATCTTGGGCTATAAAAACTTTTACATACAGCTATTAGTGCCAAGTATTTTCGCTGTTTCCTAAACGACTCTTTTTGGTGGCGGATTTGCAAATTGATTTCATATATGTGAATTTCTAGTGTATAATACGATTATCTTCGTAACCAAAGGGCAATTTTATCAAGGATTGCGGTAGACAAAGCATAGCGTGTCACAAGAAAGTTCTATCCGATACGCAAAACTAGATTTCATTTTCAAACACAGGAACCGTAACTCCGTCTAAAAAAAGAGACGTTCACAGTCTTTGTGACGTCAACTGCTTCTGACCAGCGTTATAGAAAAGTCTAGTCTTTGTCAGATGATGTCTGATTACGACTAACTGTGCTGGATATTTTGCTGTGGTGTGCACAAATCGTCGAGTTCTAGGTGCCGCCGAGCAAACTTCGCTCCAGAGTGGGCCACTTGATGAAAAGTACCGCTGCAGCTGCGCGGTTGCCAAGATATGTTTTGCCCTCGAAACAACCGCGGGAAGCCGTAAACTTACCCTTATTGTCGTATGCTACTGTATTCGTGAGCGCATGGTCTAAATTCCGTAGGAAGAACAATCCAATAGTGTAACAACAAACGTGGAGGAATACACAGAGCAATGTTTACGTCCGTGTTAAATCTACGGTAAACCGCGTATAGAATAGGGTTAGCCTAAACTATTCATTGGGTTTCAGTGCATTGTTTATTGGGAAGAGTACGTCGTCCAATGGCAGGTGATACACCAGTAGACACATTTCCCGAGTTTAAAAAGCGCACATCGTGGCTCGCGTGCATGTGAGATGGCCGGCATGTGATGGCACTCTACGAAAACAAGAGAAGAATTTCGCGTGTGAGATTATGCGAAGTGTTCGTCGGCTACGAAAGTTCAGCGTGCATTCGTACGCAAATACGGAAAGGCTGCACCTGGTCACCAGAGCATTTTGCTCTGGTTTCGCCAACCTCGTGATACTGGTTGTCCCCATAAAAGGAAAAGCAAGAGGTGATCGTGTCTCTCAGAAAAAAACGCGGAGGACGCGAGACCGAACTTTGTCCGCAGTTCACAAAGATCAACCGTTCACGCAGGCTGTGAACTGGGCATTACGTGAAAACACTGTGGAATGTTATAACGCCTGATTCCAGATGATTATACCCGCCGATTAGAGCTTTTTAGCCGAATGCAGCAAGCTATGAAAGATGATGATGACTCTGCAGGGACATTGATCTTCAGCGACGTGGCGGCTTTCCAAATGTTGGGAAATGTGAATCGTCACCATATGAGAGTGTGGGGCATTGAACTACCGCATCCCCGTCTGCAGTTGGAAAAGGACTCACCAAAACTGAATGTCTGCTGTGCCATATCCAAGACAAAGGTGTATGGCCCTTTGTTCTACATCGAGCAGACGGTGATAGGTTGCGTGTACCTATATATGTTCCAGTTGTTGTTGCTACAACTGACTGCTGAATCCTTGACTTTCATCTTTCAACGAGACGACGCTCCATCTCGCTGGAGCTCAGCTGTCGCGCCTTTCTTCAGCAGAGAACTGTCACATCGCTGGATAGGATGGGCTGGTCTGCCATGGCACCTCTGGTCGTCAGATCTCTCGCCATATGATTTCTTTCTGTAGGATTATGTTGAGGGCCAACGGCCTGCCGCAGTGGATACACCGGTTGCCGTGAGATCACCGAAGTTAAGCGTTGTCGGACGTGGTCGGCTCTTGGATGGGTGACCATACAGGCCGCCATGCGCTGTTACCATTTTTCGGGGTGCACTCAGCCACGTGCTGCCAATTGAGGAGCTACTCGACCGAATAGTAGCGGCTTCGGTCAAGAATACCATCATAACGACTGGGAGAGCGGTGTGCTGACCCCACGCCCCTCCTATCCGCATCCTCTACTGAGGATGACACGGCGGTCGGATGGTCCCGGTAGGCCACTCGTGGCCTGAAGACGGAGTGAGTGTGTGAGTGAGGGTTATGTTAAGGGCAACGTTTATGTACCCTCATTGCCAACAACTCTGCCAGAACTGCAGGAACACATCACTGCTGCTGTTGCCGACATTGACGGAAACATGCTAGTGAACAGGATTACCGTTTGGATGTGACCCGCTTTGTACATCGTGTAGTTAAAAAAAAATCTCAAGAGGGTGCGTGGAGCAGAGGAAGGAAGTTCCCCCACCCCCCCACCCGACTCCCACCACACTGGCAGTGAGGGCGGAGACAAATCGCACTTTCGTCACACAGTGCTTAGTGGTTTGGGATGGTACGACAACGACTACATTATACACGGATGATCTACATCAAAACCCATTCACTGCAAAGCAGTGTGAAGGGCATGGCCGAGGGTACCCCCCGTTGTACCAGTTACTATGTCTTCTCCCAGTGCCATTCACGTTTGGAGCGCGGGAAGAATAATTGTTCAAATGTGTGTGAAATCTTATGAGACTTAACTACTAGGGTCATCAGTCCCTAAGCTTACACACTACTTAAACTAAATTATCTTAAGGACAAACACACACACCCATGCCCGAGGGAGGACTCGAACCTCCACCGGGACCAGCCGCACAGACCATGACTGCAACAGCTTAAGCCATTGGCACGCGGACCGTGCATCCGAACGTTGAGCGTTGAACGTGCCGAGTTTCTTACGTCATAGCTTGGAACAGCACGTTCGGGAGTCTTTCCGAACGTGCAGAGCAATATCTAGAATGTCCGATATTCTGAGCGTGCGTCTGAGCGTTGACCAACGAGATGGCACAACGCCACCTACGTCACACGCACGCCATCTCCCTTCAACACAAAGTTGTGAGGCGCCATATTGGCATTCATTTCAAGCCTGTACGTATATGTGCCGTTTCTGAGCACCAGCAAATTTAGAATCACTGGAAAACCCACTGTTAACAGTGTGATCCGTTGCAATAAAATAATGAGGAACATCATATTCGTGGCAAAAGAATTATTGTAACTTACATATTATGAGAGTATGCCGTTTGATGGCAGCGATACACTGTGGATCCACCCCAAACGCATTGTTCTTGGTACAATTTGTTACAATTAAATTTCAATTAGTGACATAGCTACGATTGAAGCTTTCAGCAAATGCTAGGATCCTAGGAATGGCAACCAATGTTATGATGTTGGTTTAGCTTGGTGAGAAGCGTCACTGATCCTGCAATACAAAGACTATGTAAGGGCAGTGGTTCGCAACTTCCTAACATTTGCGTTTTTATTAGGTTCTGATACTTCATTATTAGGTTAATATAAGTATATACTATAATTCTTGGTGTTATGTAAATGTAAGTTCACCTTTTTTTGGGTGTTCGATTGGCTTGATCTACAGGACAGCTAGCGCTATGTAAGGGGTCCGTAGGCCCTTACTATAACTTTGCACTTGGCACAGGTCGATAGGGTGAACAATCGATTGTGACGTGTTGAGAGAGCGAGTGTCGAGATGCGCCAGTGTGGTTGGCGGGTATATGTGTGTGTGAACGCCATTGTTGAAATACAGGGTCATTAACCGAGAAGGGTGTCGCCACCGCCGTGGTTAGACCCCTAAGTAATAGATTAATACCGGGAAAGTGAAGAATTATCATTATGAAAGTGATCAGTGACGTTACTAATGCCGATATTTGGTTTCGCGTCTACCGCGCCGGCCTAACCTTGGATTGCAGTGTTGGATTCAGTGATGGATTAGCGTGTGACGATAATGGAAAATGAAGAAAGCCTGTGCTGAGATTGGCCGTAATTAGATATGTATGACGAAGGCAGTGGCTGTCTCCTTTTTGTGTTTTGAGAAGAATATAAGTTCGTAATTAGTAAAACTGTGTTGGTGTTCCTTATTACCAGACATTCAGTATTATAGTATTGAACAGGACGAAATGGAAAGTAACAACTTCCGTATCAGTGAATTCCGATTACCAGCTCCATTAGGTTCACGGTCATGTTAATAATAAATATTGGACTGCTATTCGATCAGATCAGGTCGGGATAAAAACGGAGGTGTTACAGCTACTTTTGTAAGGATATTTTGCTCCTTTTTCTTTTACGATTCGTAATTCGGATGTTGCAAAGATTCTGCTACTGGGTAGGAACAGTGATCAAGTAAGACTGACCTTGGGGTTTTACTAAAATGTGGGAATGATGAAATAGTGTAGATCTTATGCAGAGAAGTATTCAAAATTTGTACCGCACTGTTTGTAATGGAACTTTTACAAGCCTGTGTCCCTATTGATTGGACGTGGTACTTTCCTTTTCGTGGACGATGGAGGAAATGTGCCTTTTAATAGAGCTAACGTGGGAATTTTACGCGCGCTCGATTAGTAAACAGTGTGATTTACGAACTAGAAACTTCCCACAACTGCCGCCGGAGTGGGTTGTGATCGGGTGTACCACGTTGGTGCCCACGTACCGTATGCACAAGTCGAATCGTGCCTGAGCGTTCAGCAGCACGTTGAACTCGGCACGCTCAACGTTGACGTTCGACAGCACGGTCCGTGTGCCGACGGCTTCAGACCGCTCGGTTAATCCCGCGCGGCGAAGAATAATTATTTTTACGCCTCTGTGTGTGCTGAAATTAGTCTATTCTTGTTGTCACGAGCTCTACTAGAGTGATACGGAGGGTGGTGTAATATAGTCCTAGATTCATCATTCAAAGCTGGATCTTGGAACTTTATAAGTAGGCGTTATTGGGATACTTTGCGTCGACTTTTGAAGTTTCAGGGGTACAGTTGCTTCAGCATTTCATTGACATTCTCCCATGGGTCAAACAAACTTGTAATCATTCGTGCTGTCCTTCTCTGAATGCGTTCAATATCTCCTGTTTATCCTATATGATATGCGTCCCACACAACTGAGCAGTATTCTAGGCTTGTCGCGTTAATGTTTTGTAAGCAATATGGTTTCCGACAGATTGTATTTCCCTAGTATTCTAACAATGAAGCGAAGTCTACTACCTGCTTTACGTACGCCTGAGCATATGTGAGCGTTCCATACCATACCTCTAAAAATTGCCGCGCGGTGTAGTCGCGTGGTCTTGCCACGGTTCGCGCTGCTCCTCCCGTCGGAGGTTCAAGTCCTCCCTCGGGCTTGGGTGTTTGTGTTGTCCTTAGCGTAAGTTAGTTTAAGATAGATTAAATAGTATGTAGGCCAAAGGACCCATGACCTCAGCAGTTTGGGGCCACAGGAAATTACCACAAATTTCCAAATTTCCTTGAAACTGTCACAACCAGGCAGTCTGGATAAGTAGGCCGATTCCAACAGTTATAGTTTTACATTGCAGTCATAGGAAACTATGAGTTTTCTTTAAGTCACGCGCACAGTTTACATTTCTGAACATTTGAAGCAAGCTGCCAACCTTTGCACCACTTTGAAATCTTATTAAGATCCGAACGAATATCTGTGTAGCTTTTTTCAGACAGTATTTCATTACAGATAACTTCATCATTTGCGAAAAGTCTGAGGCTACTGTTAATATTGGTTGCAAATTCAATAATGCAGAAGATGAACAGCAAGGATCCCAATACACTGCCATGGAGCGCATCTGAAGTTCCGTCTACAGCTGCCAGTAACTCTACGTCCTTGATAATAGGCTGAATCCTACCATACAGTCATGAATTTCACTTGATACTCCGTACAACCGTGGTTTCGATAATAGGTGTATGTGTGGAATTGAGTTAAATGCTGTTTAGAAATCGAGGAGTGCTACATCTACAATGTATGACTGCTGTTATCCGTGGCTTTAAGGATGTCGTGTGGAAATGGGGTGTATTGAGTTTCGCAGGATCGACATTTTCGGAGTCCACTCTGTTCGAAATACCTCATTACGTTTGAACTCAGAATACATTCTAAGATCGTACAAAAAATATGCTAAAGTATATTGGACAGAACTTTATGGATCACTTCTCCTACCTTACTTCTAGACTTTGAAACGTCCCCTTAGAAAAATTAATGAATTACTGTGCTGATAAACCTCTTACATTATTTGATTTTCAAACAGCTGAGCAGAACTGAACGTACTCAGACATTTCGCTCTTTACTTATTCTGATCAACACTAAAGTGACACTCAATATTTTTAGCGCAACGGACTGTGACTTTCAAAAATCCCTACAAAAGAATGGCCCTGACTAACATTAACCTATACCTTTCATGAATCACTTACCTCACAAAAATCTTCGTTACTCGAACTACTGCAATACAGCGAGCGCCATTACTGCCAGCTAAATAAAAGATTCAAACTACTGAAGGCACTAACTACTCATAGGCATAGTTAGCAAATGAATGTATTTGCCTTAATAGTGTTCAAAAGTCATTATATATATATATATATATATATATATATATATATATATATATATATATATATATCAGTTCATGACATCCAGTCTTACAAATTTACTGTCTCTGATGGACACACGTCCAAATCATCCACTCTCAAAACTCCGCCATTTCTCTCCCCACATCCACCACTGCTGGTGGCGCAACGCTACGCGCTGTTAACAACCAACTGCCCAATACTGCAATAGCATATACACCAACGATGCAAACCAACCACAGCCTTCACACAGCACAGTCAGAGATTTTCATATAGAGCGCTACGTGGCGTTACCAATATAAAAACCTAAACAGCCTACTTACAACTTGTGCGACATGTACTTCCTTCAAACTACTGGCCAAAGCTTTTTATTTGTGTGATCTACGACAAATTGTGGTTAAAAGGGGAGGGGGGGTAATCTAGGCGCAAATTCGGTATAGAACCAATTTTGGCAGTGAACGGACACAAAACGTTAGCTTGCTGAAGCTTCTACCGACCTCTGCCGTTCCTGAGCTGGGCAGTCCTGGTTCAGCACGGACCACGCCTGCTCCGGTCAGTTGCCGTCGCCGTGCGTGACTGCTGAATTATGAGTTAATGCGAGCGCAGCCAAATATGACCCTGCCTCACAATATGTTGAACTTTGATTTTATTTCTATCGTGAACAATAAAGACGTCCCACATCTGTATGACAAATTTACAACTGGCGCCTTATTTCGCTGCTGACCTGAGACAACAGGTCCCTGTGACATTACCTTGCCTTCATCCAGCAGGCTATTCACCCCTCCCGGTGGACTCCTGAAGGTCCCCCCCTCAATCACCATTACCACAGTGGGACAAAATTCAGTGCGTGCCATATGGCAGAATACGAAACAGCGCTTACGGCAGCTATACAGTATTCATGGGCCCACGTAATCCGCGGCCACTTGGACAGGCGGGTCACACGTGTGGCGCCCCCCCCCCCCTTCCCCTCTTCCCTCTTCGCCGTCCCTCTCCTGAATACGCAGAGTAGGCCGAGTCGCCGGCACAAAGGGGCACCTACCCGGATGCCTCCGGGGCGTCGTTGCGCGCAGAATTACAGACCGGCACGGCCGCCCAGTTGGGTCGCCGCTGCTATGAGCTTCGTGACCCGACATGGCACAACTAACTGCGACTCGCAAGCCACGCAAGGGTCTCCCTAACGCCCCTATGTTCCCACAGAGGGATCGTCTATAATACGTGTGCTAGCCATTTCTTGTGTTTCACCTAGACGCCGTACAGTGCGGACGTGAAGCGGCTCGGGGTTTCAAAACTAGGGAGACCTGGGAAACTGTTACCAGTGTGGTCAAACTGTCAAGTGTGCGGGAATTTTGCCCACAGCCGCATCTGCGCCCTAGTCTAGTAAGAGTTTAGCGTAGGATCCACAGCACAAAAGGTCACGTAGTCTAAAAATCATTATCTGCACCACTGGCCATTAAAAATGCTGCACCACGAAGACGACGTGCTACAGACGCGAAATTTAACCGACAGGAAGAAGAGGCAGTGATAGGCAAATGATTGGCTTTTCAGAGCATTCACACAAGGTTGGCGCCGGTGGCGACACCTACAACGTGCAGACATGGGGAAAGTTTCCAACCGATTTCTCATACACAAAAAGCAGTTGATCGGCGTTGCCTAGTGAAAGGTTGTTGTGATGCCTCGTGTAAGGAGGAGAAAAGCCTACCATCACGTTTCCGACTTTGATAAAGGTCGGATTGTAGCCTATCGCGATTACAGTTTATCGTATTGCGACATTACTGCTCGCGTTGGTCGAGATCAATGACTGTTAACAGAATATGGAATCGGTGGGTTCAGGAGGGTAATACGGAACGCCGTGCTCGATCCCAACGGCCTCGTATCACTAGCAGTCGAGATGACAGGCATCTTATCCGCATGGCTGTAACGGATCGTGCAGCCACGTCTCGATCCCTGAGTCAACATATGGGGACGTTTGCAAGACAACAACGATATGTACGAAGAGTTCGACGACGTTTGCAGCAGCATGGACTATCAGCTCGGAGACCATGGCTGCAGTTCTCCTTGACGCTGCATCACAGACAGGAGCGCCTGCGATGGTGTACTCAACGACGAACCTGGGTGCACGAATGGCAGAACATCATTTTTTCGGATGAATCCAGGTTCTGTTTACAGCATCATGATGTTCGCATCCGTGTTTGGCGACATCACGGTGAACGCACATTGGAAACGTGTATTCGTCATCGGCATACTGGCGTATCACCCGGCGTGACGTATGGGGTGCCATTGGTTACACGTCTCGGTCACCTCTTGTTCGCATTGACGACACTTTGAACAGTGGATGTTACATTTCAGATGTGTTAAGACCCGTGGCTCTACCCTTCATTCGATCCCTGAGAAACCCTACATTTCAGCAGGATAATGCACGACCGCATGTTGCAGGCCCCGTACGGGCCTTTCTGGATACAGAAAATGTTCGACTGCTGCCCTGGCCAGCACATTCTCCAGATCTCTGACCAATTTAAAACGTCTGGTCAATGGTGGCCGAGCAAATGGCTCGTCACAATACGCCAGTCACTACTCTTGATGAACTGTGGTATCGTGTTGAAGCTGCATGGGCAGCTGTACCTGTACAAGCCACCCAATCTCTGTTTGACTCAATGCCCCGGCGTATCAAAGCCGTTATTACGGCCAGAGGTGGTTGTTCTGGGTACTGATTTCTCAGGATCTATCCACCCAAATTGGGTGAAAATGTAATCGCGTGTCAGTTCTAGTATAATATATTTGTCCAATGAATACCCGTTTATCATCTGCATTTCTTCTATGTGTAGCAATTTTAATGGCCAGTAGTGTATTATAAAAGTATGATTAAAATTTGCGTGCCATTAAAACTCAGAAACAAGTCCCGGTACAGACAAGGGAGTTATATGCTGTGGTAGCCGTCTATCCCTCATCCATAAGAACGTTCCATTTTTCACATGAAGGGTGTGCTTTTGAAGATACAAGGGCTGGGAAGTATCGCCCTTCAGAAATTTCTAGAACATTCGAAACTATTCGAGAGCTTTCCCACGACATTCCAGAATGTTCCGAAATGTTCCACAATGATCTGGGATGTTCTGTAATGTTCGGGAATAGTCTGGAACATTGGGAAAGATTCCAGAAGGTTCGGGAACATCCTGCAACATGCAAGATCATTGTGAAACGTTCCAGAACGTTCTCGAATGTTCTGGAACGTTCTGGAACATTGTGGACCATTCGAAGCCTGTTTGGTACGTTCTGGAATTCGCCACTGGTGGGGCTGCCCATTGGTATGGGTATATATAGTAAGACCCATCGTGGGCTCTTATCAGTGACGAAGGAAAACCGAAAAAGTAATGCAATGAGTGAATAAAAACAAACATTGAAGTGTGATTAACCAAAGTGATACAGTGACGGAATATAAATCGAAAATAAAGCGTGAAAAGTGCACTTGTTAATAAAAAGTTGATTTATATTTTAGACAGAGTGCAAACGTCAAAGAGGAGGAGATCTTGCCATTTATGAAGCAAAACGGCGAAAACAAGAAGAACAGCGAAAAAACGAAACAGACGAAGAGCGCGAACACTTCCAAGTTCCTAGCGAACGAGACTGCGCGCCGTGAGAAGCAGAGAAACCGAAGGGGAACGAAATGAACGGACTGAAGATTCAAGACTTTGCGACAACATCTTATAATAAAAGATTGCGAACTCAAACCAACCATTAAAATATCACCCTGCGAGAAGCGCAGACGAGGACAAGTATACAGTACAACCTAACAAACGAAGCATTCCTCTACGACCCAACGAAAGAATATAACAAACACAAACGCTTCGGTAATCGGAAAAATGGATAACATCTGCTAATTTTGCAACACGAAAAACATCAATAGAGAAACGCCAGTTTTCTGTTGCATGAATGGGAAACTTCGGTTACTAACTCCTGGGTGAAGCCGGATGCCACAGATAGTTTAAAATAAAATGAAATATAAACACGGGTGGTTTTCTTACTACAGAAGTTCATTCTCCCAGATCGCACAGAAATGCACAATGATTACTAGTTTCAGCGAAATTATATCGCCATTTTCAGATCATTTATACACAAAAAATTTTTACCGTGGCAATCCATTTCGTCGACTATTCACATTAACTGGACACAATTTATAGAGACGACATTACATAGAACCGTCTCTCGTCATACAATAAGAAAACAGCTGTGCGAGAAGTGCACAATAGTTACAAATAAAATACCTAAGACGTGTATAAAATCCTTTCATGTTGTGTTCTTGTTGACAACTGATGGGAATTTTTTTCTATAAAAATGAACTGGCCCACGGTTATGGGTGACTTTTCTTAAATCCAACCATTTTTTCAAGACCTCTACAGTCCTTTTCCTTCACTCCTCTTCCTTCCCCTTCAACTCTGCTGCCTGAAAAGGAGCCACTGATTCCGAACGACTGCCTAATTATAATCTTGTTTTATGTGTGTGGTCTGCCACCGTTTGGCAAGTAGATTTTTTATCTGTCCAATTACTTTATATTCAAAAACTGATTGTTTTCGTGGTTAAACTCAACGTTTGTTAACAAAAAATGAGAAGCAGAAATATTTTTAATAATCATTTTTAAGTGTCATAAAGAAAATAGGATCCAGCTGTTCATTAGAAAATGCAACGCTGTATATGGAAGAGACAACACCTATGCATTGTGATAAAACTGAAGTTCAGCCCAGCCACCTCTCCTACTGAAATTAAGAAAATAATGAATTCACTATATAGTAAAAGTTCATGTGGAATTTATGGTGTTCCTACAGAGTACTGAAAGCTTGTTCCCAAGGATACTAGGCCACATATGTAGTAGATTACTGAAACATGGCATTTTTCTGGATAGACTGAAATATGCTATTGTTAAACCATTGCATAAAAATGGGTATACGTGTGATGCTAACAACTACCGCCCAGTCTCACTGCTGACAGCTTTATCCAACATTCTTGAAAAAGTAATATATTCAAGAGCAGCTTCACATATGTGTAAAAATGAAGTACTAACGAAAGTCATTTTGGCTTTAAGAACAGCTTTTCAACAGAAATTGTTATATATGCTTGTACTGATCAAATATTAAATTCTCTGAATAACTGAACATCACCCTTTGGGATTTTTTCTGATCTCTCAAAGGCTTTTTACTGTGTGAATTATGAAATTCTTCTAGATAAGTTTACATATTGTGGTATGAGCGGCACAGTGCACAAATGTTTAAATCATATTTAGCTGGAAGAGCGCAGAAGGTTGAAGTTAATAGTACAGACAGACTACAAAAATCAGCAGAGTCCTTAAACTGGGGAGGTGTCAACAACAGTATGCTACAGGGTTGAGTCTTGGTTCCCTTATTGTTCTTAATACATGTAAGACTCGCCACTGCATATTCAAGAAGATGCAAATCTAGCTCTTTTTGCTGATGATACATCTGTACTAATCACATCCAAGAAACAAGAATTATTTAAGGAAGTTGTAAATAATGTCTTTCAGAAAATTATTGAGTGCTTCTCTGCAAATGGACTTGTAACCCTACACTACTGTGCACGATACTTATTAAAGCCTGTACTATAGTAAGTTGATGGGCTTCACCTTATAAGAAAGGATTTTGGTATATATGTTGACCGCGTGTACCTGAATGGAGGCAAAATCAGACTTTCACCCACTCAGTAACAACAATGATACGACAAGCAAGTATGAAGTGCAACTACACGTTAGGACGGACAAGAAACAACACAGCAGATGCTACCAAATTGTTAATAATACGCTCGCCAGCCTAATTAGGCATTAACTGAGTTTCTTCCCAGTACAAGTTGATGTACGTTCATACCAAACAACACGTAACAACACTGCATACTATGGCAAATTTTAGAACCAGGAAATCTACTGAACTAATAATTTCACTTTCTGTACTAATATGGACAAGTCATAAATACACAACAATACACTATCATGTTTACTGCAAACTTCGTACTGTCTATTGATCTGATTAAAATCGGGCATAGGTTACCCTAGAAATAGCACTTTCGAAACACACATACCATGTCAATTTTGAGAAAGGTAAAACACTAATAAATTTTGGTTTTATATTGACTTTAACTTTGCTGGTCAAATCAGTTCAGTACATTTTAGAATTTACATGAATAGAAAAGAAAACAAGGGGGGGGGGGGGGGGGGACCCTGAAACTGTTATGATCACTGTACTGAAATTATTAACTATTGAAAGCATTAAGCACTCAAGATTTCCAATGTATGAGTTACTACTCTTTTTGTCCTATTTCTTGCTCATTTAACTACCATTATTTTTGTCTCAAATTAATTAAACTTCATTACTAAACCAATTTCAACATTATATTCCAACTTTGTCGGAACTATATTATCTACCTATATATTCATTAACAACAAAGTTTTTTAAACATCATTCTAACATAGATAGGTCTGCAGGTAATTATTATTAACATAAACTTTAAACCTTCATCTCAGGACACTCGGATTGCACAACATGTGGAAAGGACCCTGTCTAGGTTAGTGATTAGGATAACTAAATGATAGGACAGTTCTGATAAAAGTTAAGTTGTTATTGAACAGTAAGGAACAAAAGAAACACTGGTCCACACGAATACAGTACTAAAAGTTTCAACCTGTTCGTATTGATGTGGCGGTTGGCAGGCGGCGAGATGACGAGGCGCAGAGCACACATATAAGCACAGCTATGGCTCTTGATGTATCGGCACTTTACTTCTTCATAGCGTCGCAATAATTTTCCATTTAGTGCCAATGTAATACTGCCATGCTGTATAGGCATCGGAAACGGCACATCCGAGGCTCAACGAAATCACCTTTTCCCGGAGAGCCTCCTCGATCCAGAACGTGTTTCTCAGACCGATGCCCAACTCTGACTACTACTGCTGAGCCCGTTATGCCGTGCAGCGCCCGTGTGCATTTTCCCGCGCTCACCTGCCATCCACCTTTTACCGCTCCCCTACAGACAGGGTATTCACCCGAGGTTTTGCATTCTACATATCCTAATACGTTGCCTACGTATGGACCAGATGCACAATTACAACTTTGACATCTTACAATAGTCTCAACGTTTCTTACATTTCAATTCTGTTATAACATTGCTTGAAATTTGACATAAATATTAATATTCACATCGAAAGTTGTTTATAGTTTCCTTAACATAATGGCATGAAACAAAAAAGAAATGAAATCAGAACATCGATTACACTAATCTATCGAAATTCAGAAGAAAAAATTATTATATGTACAATAGTACAGCTTTGTTGTTGTTACACATGCCCCTGTTTCCAGTAAATTTCACTAAGTGCAAATTTGGTGGGAACATTAATTTTTATATTGATACAGTGGTTCTGAATCTTTGTGTGATTGTCCCATCAAAAAAATTTATACCACAAACTTCCTTTCACTCACATTGTATAGGTCTATAATTTTTTAACATATCAAGAACATTTGCTTATCATTTACTTAAGTGCCTTTGGCACAGTCCAACCTCCTATCACAACATTATTTAAATAGCAAATTACTCATTTTTACTAAATTTCTCAAAAAAATAATTTCAAAATCTAGGACACAAACATTTAACTACAAAAGCAGATACAAATATCTATATACACTATAAGACAATTTGTTGCTGCTTGCATTGAATGGCAGTCCACTTCCTTACTTACTAAAAAAAACACACAATAATATTTAGAAAATCACTACATATTTTTGCTGCCTATTATTCAGATTTGGGCAGTCCACTTCGCCTCATTTTACCACATCACCTGTACCTCACTTACAATTCTCCATTGACTATTTATCTGCCCTCATTGGTGTTTGGCAGTCCTTTATATTATGACTCATATACTGCCCACTTTGATTTTTGACAGTCCCATCTTTTATTTGGCTTGCCGCATTTACCCTTTCTTTTCAGCCCTTTTATCCATACATCTTTACATTTACAGTACATTTGGTAATCTGAAACTCACATAAGTACATTAGCACACTGATATTGGTACACATCTATTTACAAAGATTAGTTACATTTGGAATAAATTAGTTTCAGTATAAGATACAGCACATTTACTGCAAATTGCTTTCTGAGAGTACTTAGGTCACTCGCTCCTAGGAACATACGGTTTCAGGTCCTCAACATTTCTTACACCTAAAGGTCTTTTGGATTTTGGGTAGATCAGGTAGTAAGCATTATCGTGTGGAATGTTCTGTATTATATACAGTCCATTATAAATATATTTAAATTTGGAAATTTCATGGTTCAGTTCACTAGACTTTTCGTGGGTTTTTAAAAGAACATAATCCCCAATTTTAAATTTTAAAACTTTCAGATTTTATCGCGTCTTTTAGATCTAGATTCAGCTTTTTGCTTTGCCCTCTTTCTGACTAATTCTTTCTTTTGACTCAACCCCAAACTTGTACAAGGCGGAAACTCTAGTTTTTCCTCAATTAAACTTTTACTTCTGCTGCCTAACAAAATTTCTTCCGGTGGGAACCCAGTAGATTCATGATGTAAGGTGTTCATGACATTCTCAAAATCCGATTTAAATCTATCCCAGGCTCTATGGTTATGACTGCAGTATGTTCTACACAATCTCCCGATTTCTCGCATGTATCTTTCAACCGGGTTGCTAGCAGGATGGTAGGCTGAGATATATTTAACCCCCACACCATTTTGTTCCATTCCTTCTTTCAAATTTTGGATATGAACTGGGGTCCATTGTCAGATAGTACTGCCTTGGGTTTCCCGATGGTTCTGAAGTATTCAATCATCCTACTAAATACAGCTTTTGCTGTCGCTTTTTACAAGGGGTATAATTTCACAAACTTTGAGAATACTTCCAAAATTACTAAAATATATGCACAATTTCCCGAAATCTTTGGGAGGGGACCATACAGATCTACTGATAATAATTCTAGGGTGTCTTCAGGTAATGTACTTCATTGGACCTCTACTAGTTCTGTTCGGTACTTTGGCCTTTTGACAGACATCACACGACTTAATTCGTTCATTTACCTTCTTACTGACACTATCAGCAATTACTATTACATTATTCAATTTATCCGAACATTTCTTTGGTCCACTATGCCCCAATGCTAAATGAAAATAATCTATGACATCAGTATCAAACTGGTGTGGCCAACATACTCTCCATTCCTCAGTGACTAAATCTTTCATCCTATATAAAATGCCTTTGAAAATTTTGTAATATTTCTTAATTTGAGGATATTGCACACTGTCAAAGTTTACCTTCACAGATTTCCATGTCGGATCCTCATTCTGATGGTATCTCATATTTTTAGATATTTGCTCAATTTTCCTTTTTCCTGAAACCTCTTTCATATACCTGACCTGAAAAGTACCCTCTTCACCATTTTCATCGGGCACTTCACTCATACCATTAGGCAATCGAGATAAAGCATCTGCCACATAATTCTCAGTACCCTTAACATAGCAAATCTCGTAATCAAATTGTTGCAGGTACAAAGCCCAACGAGTTAGCCTACCATTAAGTAAACGACAATCTTTAAGAAAAGTTAAAGCTTTGTGGTCAGTATGTATGATGAGCTTATGGCCCCACAGATAATTTCTGAATTTCCTTAACCCCCATATAATGGCTAAAGCTTCCTTTTCCGATATAGTGTAGTTTCTCTCGTATTTTGTTAGAGTTCTACTTGCAAACGCGATAGTCCTGTGTTCGATTTCTTTGCCATCACAGATTTCTTGGAAAACTTCTGTACCAATTCCATAAGCACTGCTGTCAGTACTCATGTGGAAAGGTTTTGACAGTATGGGGTGATGCAAAATATTGTCATTCAAAAGTTCACTTTTTAATTTTTCGAAATCTCTCATACACCCTTCAGTCCACACAAAAGCACTATTTTTCTTAGGTAGGTTATTCAAATGAGGACTATTAAAAACTTGCCCCTTGACGAATTTTCTATAGAACCCACATAAACCTAAAAAGGCTTTCAACTGTTTTCTATTTCTAGGAGCTGGACACCCTGCTATTGCCCTTAAGTTTTCCGGGTCCTTGCCAATACCGGTCGTAGTAATAATGTGCCCCAGGAACTTTATTTCCGACTTCACAAATTCAAATTTCTTCCACTTAAGTGTCATGCCCACTGCTTGTAGAGCAACAAAAACTTTCTGCAATAATTCACAATGCTCTTGCCATTCTTCTGTAGCAATCAATAAATCATCTACATAAATGGTTAGCCGGGAACTCAATTCTCTCCCTAATACAAAGTCCAGTGCCCTAATAAATACTGCCACAGAAGTGCTAAGCCCAAATGGCACTACTTTATACTGATAGCATTTCCCGGCGAATAGAAAAGCGGTATATTTACGAGATTCTTTACTCAATGGGATTTGCCAGTATCCGGCGGTCATGTCCAGACTGGTTAAATACTTCACATTATAAATTTTTTGGAGCATTTCGTCCAGATTTTCAGGTCTGTCTATTTCCTTCTTTACAATTTTGTTCAAAGTCCTGGCGTCAATAACTACTCTCACTCTCCCATCCCTTTTGTTCACAATGATAAGAGGACTATTGTATTCGCTGCTACTTCGTTCGATTACATCCCATTTTATCATTTTATCTATTTCCACTTGCACAGCCTGCCTCTTTGATATGGGTACCGAAAATGGTCTTACAAAGAAAGGTTTATTCTCTATTGTCTCAATCTGGTATTCGAAGTTCTTAACTAGGCCAGGTTTGTCCGAAAATACGGTGCTATTACTTTCTAAAACATCAAGCAATTCTGTTTTCTGATCAGGAGATATCTCCTTCAAATTTTCCACAATTTCTTTAAAATTATGCCCCTGCATGTCACTCTCATCTATTAACCTCTGGACATGGTACACCTCATACATATTTGTCAAACCATCATTCCCTTGGTCGATCTCCAACAATAAAGAATCAATTTCTGAATCGAACACTTTCCCATTTTCCTCAAATTTTAATTCCAAATTCCTAGATGCGTTATTAATTTTGATCACTCCCTGGCTGCAATCAATAATAACCTTTTCCTTATCCAACCAATCTATTCCCAGAATCACTTCAGTACTCAAGTCTGGCACAACCAAAAATTCGTGTTCAAATTTTTGTCCTTTCATACTAAATTCAACCAAAATCTGGTTCTTTACCAGCTTGCTAGTCTTGCCCGTAGCACCAACAATTTTTACACCCATCACTGACATAATTACTAGTCCAGGCTTATCACAAATGTGTTCGAAAAACGACTGGGAGATTGCACTTATCTGAGATCCAGTATCAAGAAGTACTTGCAATTTCACATTATAAATTTCAACTGGTATTAGAGTTTGTTTAACCGTCGAATGTTTTTCATTGTTGTGGTCTTCCCTAAGCAAATCCGGGTCGACGATAACATAGTCCCAAGATATGCTTTTAACATTCACCTCACCTATATCTGGCGGTTTCTTTGGTTCCGGGAGTTCAAAGTCATTAATTACTTGAACTCTTTGTAAAATAGATCCTGAGTCGTCAGGTGGCTCTTTCTTTCTTTGTTCAGTCTCAACATCTGGATTTTGTTTCGAAACTACGTCATCATTAGGTACAATATCCCAATTAGCTGTACCCCCATTATTTTCACTAGTACCGAAATATTCGTCATCTGAACACTCGTCAGAATCCGACCATTCTGGCTCGCTTTCAGGTTCTAACATAAAAGCTTTTCTGAGACAGGCACTAAGTTCTCCCTCTACATTTTCGTCAGGCTTTAATTTTAATTCAATATCCTCTTTTGGCAAAACGGCCTCATTATCAGCTTTACTCACATCCACTGTTACTTCATATTTAGTGTAATCCTCGCGGACTTCAATTACTTTTAGGTAATTACCTGCCTCTTCCCCACGGTGCCTTTCGGTAGCAGCTTGTACTGTTGGCGGATCATTAACGGAAGTTACTTCCTCGTCTATGCTTAGGATTTCATCCTCCAATTCCTTCCTATCTTTAACCTTCGTCCTATCGGCAGCACGCGTACTTTGCGCGGCGCTATTTACTCTCTCCTACTTAAATTCGGGCCACGTCACCTTATCGACGTCCCTACTATCTCCTTTTTCACTAATTAACCTCCTTGCCTCATACTGCTTCTTAAAATCCTCCCACTCACATTGCTTGAGGCCTTTGTGCAGATCGTCGATCTGCACACGCCAATCAGTTACTTCTGCTAATTCATTCTCGCCATTTACTTTATTGTTAACGCTGCTAACCGCACCTCTCTGTGTATCCACAGTTTCGTCTATTAGTTCCTTCGCCACGGAATTACCACTCATAATGTATTCACCAGTTCTTACGGCTATGTTCGTACCTAATGCTGCCGCATTGCTAGCGGCTTCTCTCTGAACAGCTGTTCTGCTAGGCTGGGCCATTGCCCTCTGATGCTCCACTCGCCTGTTAACCTGTATTGCTCTGCGCGGCGAATATGACTCATCCGCACTTGCACCTGACGCTTGTTTCGCAACAACACGTTGCATCGTTCCACGCCTGTCTCTAACCTGTCTCATAATTTTACTGTCAGTCCGGTAACATTTCTTAAATCGGGGCCGGTATATACTGTCCACTTCCGTTTGGCCCGCAACGTTCGTGGAAATCAGTTTCCCGCGTCGTTATTATTTTGCACGGTGTACCCTCTACTGCGACCTGGATAACTTCCTCTTCCTCTGCCTCTACCTCTCTGTGTCATATTGACGGGAACCCATCACCGTCATTTCTCTCGTCATTATTACGATTATTTCGGTTACCAAAATTTTGATAATTGGCACGACTTTCGCGCCAGTGGTCTTCGTCTTCGACCCTTTCGAGAAATGCTTGGAAGCTGCGATGATTGCTTCCCACGTATCTCTTCGAATCTTCTGGAAGCTTTTTATATAGCTCCCAGATGATTTCTGAATCGGATCTTCTTCCTCTTAAATGCGTCAACTTCCGGTACCAATATTTGCAGAAATCTTTCAAAGAATTCCTGCCTCTGTTATCATGAAGTTTGGCCATGATAAACTCGCGCCACAAATGATCCTGTTTTTGTTCGGATCAATATTCTTCCGTAAACTTTTGCTTAAATTCTTCGAACGTCATTCGTTCGGTATTCAAATTAATTCCCCAGCGCTTAGCATCACCTGCTAAGGCGCTAATTACTACGTTTATCTTTTCCTGACCAGACACGTGTCCAGGAAACATTCTCTCGCAATTTTTGATGAAATCTGACGGATGCCATCCGTTATGTTTCTTGGCGGGATCGAAGCGTTCCTCACCTTCTAACAGCTTCGTAATTGGTGTGCCATTACAGACAACACCAAGTCTATCTTTAATTTTACTCTCAAGATCGAAAATTTTGCCTTGAATTTTCGAAGTATTTTGTTCACATTTTTGTACACATCCAGTAACTTTCTCACCTAAATCTCTTTCAGTGTCTGAAACTGCCTTTTTCAACTGTGAGATTCCGGTTGACATTCGTTTACGATCTCAGTTTTAAGACCGAAAACTTTTTCGTCTACTTTTGTTTCAACCAGAGGCTCTACTTTCTCTTGGATGTTGAGAATTTCAACCTCAAACCTACTGTTATTGTTGCCAATTTCCCCCTGCATAGTATCCATATTTTTATTAATTGTGTTAATTTCAAACTTCATAGTATTTACCACAGAACTTAAATTACCCACTTTTTGTTCTACCTGTTCTATTTGTTTACTAATTTTAATTCCTTGTTCTTCGACCTGTGCTTTAACCTGGTCAACGTGTGTTTTAAGCTGACTAACCTGATAACTGACTTGTTTTTGAAGCTGATCATTCTGTGTTTTGATCTGCTCACTCTGTCCTGCAATTTGTTTGGTTAATTGTTCAAATAAATCGTTTATGCTTAAAATTTTCACACTGTTTTGTTCTACGGAATTGGTTTGTTCCGATCCTACTTCAAATTTTTCTTTCGATTCTTTCTTTATCTGTGGAGAATCAAACATGTCAGTGGATTCGTTCACGTACCCACTATCGTCTACAAAGTCATCCTCTACTTCCTGTTTTATTCCTTGCTGTGTTCTAGACAATCTCGACATTTCAATCTGTCCGTTAACATGTTCGTGATATTGTATGTACGCCAAATGTCTTCCGCTAACGCCATCTGTTATCTGGCCGGGTAAACTCCTGCTACTGCCAGCCGCATTTTCCATTACGCTCGGCACACCTGCTGTGTCTACGTCCCTGTCCATACCGAGTGCAAACTACACCTCTCTACCGTACCTGACGTTCACTGCTATTTATTTTACTGAATAATTTTGCAATACGTGCCACTGAACATCCACTGTTCGGTATTCACATTAATTTGTGACCGACAACAACTGGATGTCCTGTCACCGGGAAGCCATTTGTAACCCTACGCTACTGCGCACGATACTTATTAAAGCCTGTACTATAGTAAGTTGCTGGGCTTCACCTTATAAGAAAGGATTTTGGTATATATGTTGACCGCGTGTACCTGAATGGAGGCAAAATCAGACTTTCACCCACTCAGTAACAACAATGATACGACAAGCAAGTATGAAGTGCAACTACACGTTAGGACGGACAAGAAACAACACAGCAGATGCTACCAAATTGTTAATAATACGCTCGCCAGCCTAATTAGGCATTAACTGAGTTTCTTCCCAGTACAAGTTGATGTACGTTCATACCAAACAACACGTAACAACACTGCATACTATGGCAAATTTTAGAACCAGGAAATCTACTGAACTAATAATTTCACTTTCTGTACTAATATGGACAAGTCATAAATACACAACAATACACTATCATGTTTACTACAAACTTCGTACTGTCTATTGATCTGATTAAAATCGGGCATAGGTTACCCTAGAAATAGCACTTTCGAAACACACATACCATGTCAATTTTGAGAAAGGTAAAACACTAATAAATTTTGGTTTTATATTGACTTTAACTTTGCTGGTCAAATCAGTTCAGTACATTTTAGAATTTACATGAATAGAAAAGAAAACAAGGGGGGGGGGGGGGGACCCTGAAACTGTTATGATCACTGTACTGAAATTATTAACTATTGAAAGCATTAAGCACTCAAGATTTCCAATGTATGAGTTACTACTCTTTTTGTCTTATTTCTTGCTCATTTAACTACCATTATTTTTGTCTCAAATTAATTAAACTTCATTACTAAACCAATTTCAACATTATATTCCAACTTTGTCGGAACTATATTATCTACCTATATATTCATTAACAACAAAGTTTTTTAAACATCATTCTAACATAGATAGGTCTGCAGGTAATTATTATTAACATAAACTTTAAACCTTCATCTCAGGACACTCGGATTGCACAACAGGTGGAAAGGACCCTGTCTAGGTTAGTGATTAGGATAATTAAATGATAGGACAGTTCTGATAAAAGTTAAGTTGTTATTGAGCAGTAAGGAACAAAAGAAACACTGGTCCACACGAATACAGTACTAAAAGTTTCAACCTGTTCGTATTGATGTGGCGGTTGGCAGGCGGCGAGATGACGAGGCGCAGAGCACACATATAAGCACAGCTATGGCTCTTGATGTATCGGCACTTTACTTCTTCATAGCGTCGCAATAATTTTCCATTTAGTGCCAATGTAATACTGCCATGCTGTATAGGTATCGGAAACGGCACATCCGAGGCTCAACGAAATCACGTTTTCCAGGAGAGCCTCCTCGATCCAGAACGTGTTTCTCAGACCGATGCCCAACTCCGACTACTACTGCTGAGCCCGTTATGCCGTTCAGCGCCCGTGTGCATTTTCCCGCGCTCACCTGCCATCCACCTTTTACCGCTCCCCTACAGACAGGGTATTCACCCGAGGTTTTGCATTCTACATATCCTAATACATTGCCTACGTATGGACCAGATGCACAATTACAACTTTGACATCTTACAATAGTCTCAACGTTTCTTACATTTCAATTCTGTTATAACATTGCTTGAAATTTGACATAAATATTAATATTCACATCGAAAGTTGTTTATAGTTTCCTTAACATAATGGCATGAAACAAAAAAGAGATGAAATCAGAACATCGATTACACTAATCTATCGAAATTCAGAAGAAAAAATTATTATATGTACAATAGTACAGCGTTGTTGTTGTTACAGACTCTCATTAAATTTTTAGAAAGTACAGTATGTAACACGTCCTCTTATATTATTATGTTTTGCTTTTGTTGTTGGTAGAGCAATCTTTATTCAGTCGGTCGTCGAAATCTTGAACTAAAGGTTATTGTGGATGTTTTCGTAATAAATATTTCGCGTGAAGCGCTGTTGCGACACAGGCAAAGATCAATTGCGGAAACTAAGCCACTGAATATTACAAATAATGTTATTAAAGAATACGGCCGACAGACTACATCAAATAAGAGGGCACGTATATTCGCCAATGAGTGGTCAAAAAAAAAAGCGTTAATACTGTGTAGGAAATATAGTTACGCTTGAACACACACAAATGTATGCGAACATACGAACGGGATAGAAGCACGTACATTTTGAGTGTAATCATCCCCCGTGGCCTGGGTAAAAAGAATTACAGTTAAATGCATTTATTCATCTTAGAACGTAAATGCGTGGACTTCGAAATTAAATGAAAAGAAAGACTGCAGGTTCTGAACGTCGCGGCAAATATATTGAAATTAATGTTGCGGCCACGAAAGGAGAAAGATGAACACATTCACGTACCTCTATTGTTAAGCAGCGTCGCCGTGAAGATCGTCGCCTCCATCTAAATTCTCTGCATAAAATTAAAATAACAGTAACAATTTTCCAGAATTTTAGGAGCTCGGACCCATGGTATCACAAAAGACGAAATCGTTCTACTTCAAAACCACTTTCATTATTTAACCCAATGTTATCAGTAAGAAATGGCACAACACTTCTTAACACTAGAAAAGGATAACAGTGAAAGGTAACTTATTCTAAAACTAATAAACGAAGAGTGTAAAGCTTGTTTTGTTCAACAAATGCTTTACGCATTAATCTCTGGTAGTTGAACTAGTGTGTATATATTGATAAAAAAATTTATATAATTCCTTTACAAGTATATACAGTTCTGTACAGTATATTGCGTGACACTATTAATACACTCCTGGAAATTGAAATAAGAACACCGTGAATTCATTGTCCCAGGAAGGGGAAACTTTATTGACACATTCCTGGGGTCAGATACATCACATGATCACACTGACAGAACCACAGGCACATAGACACAGGCAACAGAGCATGCACAATGTCGGCACTAGTACAGTGTATATCCACCTTTCGCAGCAATGCAGGCTGCTATTCTCCCATGGAGACGATCGTAGAGATGCTGGATGTAGTCCTGTGGAACGGCTTGCCATGCCATTTCCACTTGGCGCCTCAGTTGGACCAGCGTTCGTGCTGGACGTGCAGACCGCGTGAGACGACACTTCATCCAGTCCCAAACATGCTCAATGGGGGACAGATCCGGAGATCTTGCTGGCCAGGGTAGTTGACTTACACCTTCTAGAGCACGTTGGGTGGCACGGGATACATGCGGACGTGCATTGTCCTGTTGGAACAGCAAGTTCCCTTGCCGGTCTAGGAATGGTAGAACGATGGGTTCGATGACGGTTTGGATGTACCGTGCACTATTCAGTGTCCCCTCGACGATCACCAGTACGGCCAGTGTAGGAGATTGCTCCCCACACCATGATGCCGGGTGTTGGCCCTGTGTGCCTCGGTCGTATGCAGTCCAGATTGTGGCGCTCACCTGCACGGCGCCAAACACGCATACGACCATCATTGGCACCAAGGCAGAAGCGACTCTCATCGCTGAAGACGACACGTCTCCATTCGTCCCTCCATTCACGCCTGTCGCGACACCACTGGAGGCGGGCTGCACGATGTTGGGGCGTGAGCGGAAGACGGCCTAACGGTGTGCGGGACCGTAGCCCAGCTTCATGGAGACGGTTGCGAATGGTCCTCGCCGATACCCCAGGAGCAACAGTGTCCCTAATTTGCTGGGAAGTGGCGGTGCGGTCCCCTACGGCACTGCGTAAGATCCTACGGTCTTGGCGTGCATCCGTGCGTCGCTGCGGTCCGGTCCCAGGTCGACGGGCACGTGCACCTTCCGCCGACCACTGGCGACAACATCGATGTACTGTGGAGACCTCACGCCCCACGTGTTGAGCAATTCGGCGGTACGTCCACCCGGCCTTCCGTAGGCCCACTATACGCCCTCGCTCAAAGTCCGTCAACTGCACATACGGTTCACGTCCACGCTGTCGCGGCATGCTACCAGTGTTAAAGACTGCGATGGAGCTCCGTATGCCACGGCAAACTGGCTGACACTACGGCGGCGGTGCACAAATGCTGCGCAGCTAGCGCCATTCGACGGCCAACACCGCGGTTCCTGGTGTGTCCGCTGTGCCGTGCGTGTGATCATTGCTTGTACAGCCCTCTCGCAGTGTCCGGAGCAAGTATGGTGGGTCTGACACACCGGTGTCAATGTGTTCTTTTTTCCATTTCGAGGAGTGTATATATAGACTTTGAACAGAACTCTGTTACTAAGTCGAAATATTCAACATTTCTGGGTGTGTGCATTGATAAGAAGTTGAATTGGAGGAAACAGAAAGATTGTCTGTTGTAACGTTTCTCGCGTCCGTCGGTCGTCGTAATTTAATGTATATATTATTATTGTTATTATTATTTTTTGATTGTTGCCGACTTACGTGGTGGGCCTTAATAAAAATGATATTTAAGTTGAACGATGTATTAAACTCGGCTAGTCAGTTCACTTTAAAGCAAGAAATCTTTAGTTATTAATTAAAATTGCGGCCCACACACGCGCCAGAGTATTTTTGTTACCTCCGTTAACCATTGTATTGTAGTCAGAGTCCTGGCTCTGGGTCTCGGCTATGCTACTGAAAATAAGAATCTTAAAGCTAAGTATTTCTGCAACTTCGTGCGGCTGTGGAGAAAAATTAATATTATGTTAATAGCTGGCGAGTTTTCCGCTTCCGCTAATTTTTCGTAAGTTAATATCGCCACGTAATGGCGTCGTTGGCTGCATCGGCCGCTGCGATTGTTGAGCTGTAAATTACTTGAATGCAGGTTAATTCAAGGAAGGCGGACATGAAATCGGGATCACCTCTTACAAATTAAAAGTGCACAATAATATTAAATCGTTATATTATATGTTCAACTCATACAAATATGCTTACATTTGTCAGCACACGCAAGATGTCCCTCTAGACACATTCAAGACAAAAGAAGAAGTGAAGTCGACTAAAAAATTAACAAAAGAGCGTATCTTGTCGTCTCTTTAGATCATTCTGTCATAAATTATTTCTTTGCAATCTAAACCTACACAGAGAAATTATTATTTTACGGCTACATGATAAAAAATTTGGCACTAGGGACGCTATATTGCCCCCCGAAATGTTTGTGTCATAAAAAATGTTCGTGTTTTTTGACACAAATATTTCCACTTTCATGTCCACAGTGTCCACACGCAGATTTTTCTTTCACAGTTTATATATGTCACATCGTATGTTGTAATTACTGAGGTGCGTTGCACACAAAGTGTAATACAGATGAAGTTCAAGGTATACAACCACGAGTTAGTCCGGAATATTTGAAGTCCCAGGGGTGTCAACTGTTCGCTCCCCATTTGGCGCGGCCGTAGGGAAACCTGGGGAAAACCTCGGCGGAGCGACAGACTAACTGCTTTGGTCACTTTCACTTAATTGTTTCTGGAATGTCATTGGAGTACAGGATGTGCATACAAATATTTTGTTGCACTATGCAAAAAATGAGGTCATTAAAACAATTGATTGCGGTGTCGTTGATGATCTACGCCGCGACGTTTGGCTCGCGACGGCGTCGGTTGGTGTGTTCGGTGCTCGGCGTTCGCGGCGGCTGCGGAGAGGTCAACGCCCGCTCGACGCCAGCGTGTGTCTCGCCGTCGCGGAACGTCAGAATCAGCTGATCGGCTGCACCGTTGGCGATGCGCTTCTGTCTCGGCCGGGCGTGGCGGAGTGGGATGATGTCCGCCCCCCGCTCTTGTTGGCAGGAGTCAGCCCTGCTACGCATCTCCGACATAGTACATGAAACATACACACAACCAACGTAATATTTGTTTCCCGCTGCAGATGGTTACGCTAGTGGGAAAGAAGAATTTATTAGTGCGGCAGTTGTTGTTAAGTTTTCGCCAGTTTCCGAGTGTCAAGCTAGCACTGTCTTGCAGAATACATGACATGGACCTTCTCCCGTGAATGCAGTTTTGATGCAATACTGTTTCCATTACACGTCAGTTTTTGTCTTGATAAAATTATTTATGTTTTCGCCGCACTCGCAGGCACTGGTGAGTGTCCCAATACGAGTTTAGCACAAACATTCGCCGTTTCTGCGGTCGCTGTTTTGCAACAGTCCACGCATCGCATTCCAATCTCGCATTATTGTGCTCACTGAAACTACAGTCTGTCCCAAAAATATTGACTGTGGGTTCACTTCACGTTAACAGTTCACATTTATAAGCAAATTCACAGTTTTTCGTGCGTAATATTGGCGTTTGGCGTCCTCACCGCTGTTGAACGTTCAATACTAGCACTTCACTGTCCGTATCACAGTTTCACCTTCACAGTTTTTCACACTGCTTAAAGTAACTGTTTCGATTAGTTCACAAACACTAATGTATTTCATTCAGTCTGAACTGGATTTTGGCTAGTGCTGGATTTTACCAGTCTCTCGCACTAATTATCTCTTTTTATTTTCCACTTAGAGTCGTACGTGCCTTCAGATTTTTTGACTATACAATTGTATTTCCGTCTCATCTGAGGTCAGTCCCCATGTCATGTCTGCCCACTCATTGCGTACTTGCCCTCCAGAGCCAGGCTCGACTTTACAAAACCTTGCCTCTCGCATTACTGTACACATTTTATAATCTAGGCCTAGCGTGCAAGTTCCTAGATTAATGTTAGATTTGTGACTTTTGTTTGCACTACAAATTCGTGCAAATCTCTGCCTTAGCAGATGGCAATATATTTTAACACTGCTAAGCGGTAGTCGCGTTTACTGATTTGCTTTGTACCTTGTCCACAACACATGAGGTACCTTGGGTGATGTACACCCTGCACTCATATTGTTAAGTAAATTATGCTTGAGCATATTTCAAGATCGATATAGACATAAATACATGGAACAACATATACACTATAATACTGAATTTCATAAATTGCGTTACTACTACAGTTCAAAAATATTCATGACACACTAATGAAAAATTCTTTCATCATTACATGTTATTGATTTTTTTAAATATTTTTAAAGCATTTTTCAACATGAAATTTTTAACATATTCTTAAACCTACGTTCATTTTTTTTCTTCAAAATGCCATTGCTTAAAAATACTATTATTCCTTAACATCTACAAAATTGAATCGCACTAATCTTGTGTGCCTCATTGTCTTTAATGTTACACTAAAATCGGAACATTTACACACAGAAAAAATGCACTATAAACTTAACCTACTACACACAAATGTAAACGTTGCTCTACTGAGCGAACTTCTTTAAGTCTTTGTATGGATAGAGTCCTTTAATCTCTCCCGATTCTACATCACCCAACAAATAGCTACATCCATGTGGTATGTCTATGATTTTGTAGGGCCCGGCATACACCGGTTGCCATTTTTTATTCTTTTTCGCTAACAGAGATGACTTGGGATGAGTCCTTATTAGCACCAAGTAACCTGGTTGATACACTGTTACCTTCTTTAGTTTCTTGTCATGCTTCTCCTTTCGGCGCTCCGCGCACCTCGTTAAGTTATTTAAAGTCTCAGCTATAATTTGTTCGTGAGGTACAACTTGTCGTGGTACAGTTGGTAATGGTGACAGCCAGCTGTCGGTTTCATTCTTTCCAAACATGACTTCTAGTGGAGTATAACCGGTGGCTGAATGTGGCAATCTATTGTGGAGTTCCTCAAAAGTCGAAACGTATTCTGCCCACTTGGTGTGGCGATTCGGAATGTAAGTTCTCATGAACCTGTTCAACTCTTTAAAGGTACGCTCTACAAGACTGCTCTCCGGGTGAAATCGAGCTACAAAAATGTGTTTAACACCTTGCTCTTGTAGAAACGTTTTCCATTTGAGACCAGTAAAATAGGTGGCATTATCGGATAATATGATCTGTGGTTTGCCAACATTAACAAAATAATCTGTTCGTAATTTCTGAATGATGGGTGTGGCCGTTGAAGCTTTTACAGGATACAATTTTAGAAATTTGGAAAAGGCATCATATACAGCAAATACATATTTCACACCACCTCTGCCAGTGGGTAGTGGCCCTAGAATGTCAACAGAAACTAGTCGTAATGGTTTGTTAGGAACAACAGGATGCAATTCACTTACAGTGGGCAGATTTGTAGGTTTCGTCCTTTGACAAACTACACATGTCCTTACAACATTCTGAATTATTCTTTTCATATTCTTAAAATGACATTGTCTTGCGAGAAGTGCTCTACATTTTTCAATACCCACGTGTCCCCACGAAAGGTGCACGTGCCACATTAAATCACTGATACATACTTCCGGTACACAGATACACCACAAGTCCTTGTTAACCTCCTTCCGGTAATATAATACCCCATTTTGCACAGAATAATGGCTACCTATCTGATTTCCACCCGAAGATAGGAGTTCTTGTTTGACTTTTCCCCAAGCTGTATCTTCGTCCTGTAAACTAGGCAGTTGCTTGCACGTCTGCAGGAACCTTTTTCGACAAGTAGGGTCTTTCATAACTAAAATTTTGTACTCTGTTGCCTGTTCTAGTATTGTTGTTAACTCAGGCAGACCTTGCGGCAACCGTGACAAAGCATCAGGCACTACGTTGTCACAACCTTTTATATACATTATTTGAAATTGATATTCCTGCAGAGCAAGCACCCACCTAGTCAACCTGTCGTGCATTAACTTGCATGTCAGCAAAAAACTTAAGGCCTGATGATCACAGAAAATTTTTACATTTTTTCCGTACACATAGTATCTGAACTTCTTCATGGCCCATACTACTGCTAGTGTTTCGAGTTCGGTGACTGTATATGATCGTTCACAACTTGACAACACTCGGCTTGCGAAACCGATTATTCTTACGTTCTTGTTTCCACCATCCTCATCGATTTGAAATAAACACGCGCCTAGTCCGACAGTGGAGGCGTCTGTAGCAAGGCAAAATTCCTTTGACATGTCAGGATGTGACAGTAGATTAGCATTTAGAAGGGCTTGTCGTATTTGCTCAAATGACTGCTGGCACAGTTCATTCCATATCCAGGGTGTATTCTTTCTCAACAAGTTTAACAGGGTATTATCATTTAAAAGCTGGTCGGGTATGAATCGTCTGAAAAATGACACTAGACCCAGAAATGCCTTTAACTGTTTCTTGGTTCTAGGAGGAGGGAAGTTCTCAATTGCTGCCATTTTCTTCGGATCGGGCACAATACCTGTAGGTGATATTACATGACCAAGAAATTTTATTCTCTCCCCGCCAAATTTGGATTTTGCGAGGTTTGCTGTTACGGCTACCTCAGAAAATCTTTTTAGTACGTATCTCAGCGTGTCCATGTGGCTTTCCCAATCGGGAGTAGCTATTAATAAGTCATCGACATACAACGTTACTCGGTCCAACAAATCCGGTCCTAATACTTTATCGAGCGCTGCAATGAAGACACCTGCACTAACATTTAATCCAAATGGTAAAACTTTAAATTGGTAACTTCTGCCGGCAAACACAAAGGCAGTGTACTTTCTTGATGATTCAGTTAGTGGGATTTGCCAATACGACGAACGCATATCGACAGAGGTAAGATATTTAACTCCATAAAACTTCTGTATCTGTTCATCCAGGTTTTCTGGTCGCGTTCTGACAGGTACAATTATTTTGTTAATATCGCGCGCATCAAGCACGAGACGTATACTGCCGTCCGCTTTCGCTACGGCCACGAGCGGACTGCTGTACGGGGATAGAGATGGTTCAATTATCCCCCAATCAAGCATTTTTCTTATTTCCTTCGTAACTGCCTCCCTCTTTGACCACGGGATGGTGTAGTTTGCGTGACAGAAAGTATCATGAGGTACCACTTCGATGTTATAGGTGTAGCCCTCGATAACACCGGGTTTTTCCGAAAACGCATTCTCATAATCTGTAAGTAGCTGAGTCAATTCGTTTTGTTGTGCTTCAGTCAAATGTTCTGACTCCCTAACTTTCATGGCTATCAGTTTCCTTTTTTCCTCTTTGTC
The DNA here is from genome assembly GCF_021461385.2 of Schistocerca piceifrons. Lineage (NCBI taxonomy): Eukaryota > Metazoa > Arthropoda > Insecta > Orthoptera > Acrididae > Schistocerca > Schistocerca piceifrons. Next base: position 1,253,544,801 of record NC_060138.1, read on the forward strand.
TTCAGTAATAAAATCTTTAAAATATACTTGTCTTGTACTCAAGTCAGAATATGAATTCATTACCTGTATTCCTTCGAATCTCGTTTGAAAGCTCCGGCAATATTTACCGTGCACTTCCCGTGTCCTCAACAATGGCAAAACTACACGTGTACCCTCATTCATAAGGCTTACTTCCCCGCACAAGAGGTCGATTTTTGCGTCCCTCTGGCGTAAAAATTCCATCCCCAGGATGCAAGCAACACCTAATCCCCTAACTACTAGGAACGAGCTTTTCATTGCTTCATTTCCTACCGTAAACTCGACTTGCACCTGGTGCTTTATGACATGAGATTGTGCACCTATTGCACCTGTTACACGACAATTCTTCACTGGCAATACTGGTATTCTATTATTTTGACTCAAGTACTTGTAAAAATTTGCACTCATGACATTGGTTGACGCACCGGTATCGACTATTATCTGTATTGGTGCTCCATACATATCTGCTTGCAATATAGCCTGCACAACACTTTTGTCGGTTCGGTTACACTTCTGCGGTATGTCTACAAGTTCCTTTTCTATTTTTGTTCCTTCATTGTATCTCAGCATACAAAGTTTATGGCTGTCATCCGTGAATGTGCCCTCACTACACCATCCTGCAGCCAACAACGGAGAGCGTATTGTGGCTGTCTTTAGTTTAACGGATGAGCATTAGTGGGTTGACAGTTGTCTGTCACTTCCACTAACCTCACATTGTGGTTCTGGTTGTTGTTGTTGCTACTGTTGGGTTGGCCGCCCTGCCTCCCCGATGGTGTATTTTGATATTGTGTATGGCTCTGGTTTTGCGGTGGTCGGTTGTAATTCCCTGACATATTCTGTGACGGACCTGGGTTGGCGTTCCATTGTGGCGCTGTGTTTTGTTGCCACTGTGGTGTCGGTTCGTTACGACCACGCCACTGGTTTCGGTTGTTCCGCCATTGTGGATTGCCGTTACCATTATATCCATTACTCATGCGTCCATCATGATGTCTCTTTCGATTTTCACGATTATAACCGTTGCCGTTATAACCATTGCCATTGTTTGTGCCTTGATTCTGTTGCCGGTGCTCTTGCCTATTCCCGTTACCATTTGGTACTAAGTCACTACCGTTACTGTGGCTGCTATTGTAATCGACTTTGTGTTGATTATAGCCTGCATGGTTCCACTTGTTTTCGGTTTTCATATCTTCGATCAATAGGTCAACAGAATCCACTATTTCCATGAATTGTTCTATATCGTATTCCGGCACATTGATGAAATATCTTTTAATTTCACTGGGCAACTTCATTTTTATTAATCTGATTATGTCACGATCGGACATTGGCTCGTCCCAGTACCTGGTTTTGTTTATATACTTTTCGAAATATTTGCGTAACGTTCCCATCTTAGGATTGTACATTTCTGGACTGTACAACTCCTTTCGTAGTCTTTCTTGGACGCTATCGGACCAGAATTTTTGCAAGAATGCACCATCAAACTGTTGCATCGTTAGACATTTTTCGGACACGTCGGTGGCCCACAGTGCCGCGTCACCTTGAATGAAGGAGACCACGAACTGTATTCTTTGTCTTTCCGTCCATGTCCTGGGAAACACATTCCTGAAGCTCTTAATAAATACAACAGGGTGGACATTTCGTTTTTCACTATTGAAGGGTTGGAATGTCCTGTGTTTTATTACATTGTCCTCTTTTTTGCACATCTGATTGCTACATTCTGGGACATTCATCACTTCGTGATGTGCGCTGCACGGTATCGCGTGTTGTTCGTGCTCATAATTCGCATTAGGTTGCGGTTGCGCACTCGCACCCTGCCTACCGTCAGCGTTATTACAGTAATCAGTACGCGGAGTGTAATCAGTACGCGGAGTCGGATTCATGATCTGTCCGCCACTGTTTACATTGCTTTCCAACGCAGACAGTCTCCGCGCGACCTCCTGTTGCCAATTTGGCAACTCCGCAGTCACACGGGACTTAATCTGTGTTAATTCGGCATGTAGTGCGGCAGCGCTGGCGTCAATATTTACACTCGCGGCCGCAGTCGCTTGTTCTACAGCTGTTTTTACGTCGCTTTCAATCTTTGCAGATATCTCGCGATCCTTTACTTCTAGCCATTCATTTAATTCTTTTTCTACTTTTTGAGCTTGCACTTCCAAATATGCGTCAATACTTTTCCGTGCATCTATCTCCACATTATCTACGCGGTTGGTTAAAGTCTGGACATTATCTTCAAGCCTAGCCTGCGATATCTGTAATTTTTGCATTTCGCCGGCTAAGCTTTGCGCAAGATCGGGTATTTCTTTGCACGCATCCCGCATCTCGGCTAGTTCGCTTTGGATACTGTCGAGTTTTGCTTCACTGCGCTGCTCTTGCTCAATGAGCTTTTGCGTTAATTTTTTCTCCTGCTCATGCAACATCTGAGCCAGTTTTTCGTCTCTTTGTTTTTCCCTCTGTTCTGACATTCTTTCCTTTTCCCTTTCTTTCAGTTCTCTTTGTTGCTCTTGCTCATGGAGCATCTGAGCCAGTTTCTGATCTCTTTCCCTATCTCTTTCTTCTAACCTGCGCAGAAATTCTGCAAATGGGTCTGCAATCGGTGAGCATACTGGTGCCCCGCTTAATCTAGCACTCGATTGGCCCCCCTGCCCAGGCAGTGGAGTTGTTACTCTATTCCCATTCTGCTGTGGAGCGTCATTCACCGTCCACAGATCCTCGCCCCCCGCTCCGGAAATTATGTTATCCGAGGCGGTGGCTTGGGATTCGTTTACGTATTGCAAATGATCCTCACTTTCCATATTAACAGAATTTTGTTCTTTTGGTACGGATGCTTTAGGTTGTCCTATCTTACCCATACTAAATTCACTTTAAGCCACTGACGAATCTTTAACACTGATACACACACGATTAATTATCCCCTCCAAAAATAAACATTAAATACACAAAACGAATAATTATCCCCTCCAAAAATAAACACATAAATACACAAAACACCGAAGGTATCTCATGTGCACATGGGTTCGATATTCCGCACAGAGCTACACAGGATGCTTGCACAATAGGCCTTACCTTACTTATTTTTCTTTCTCGCAATCCTTTTTCTTTTCTACACTTTTTCCTCTCCAGATCTCCTCAGGGTGTGGTTTTGTTGTTGTACATGTAAAAGAATTCATACAAGCATTAATATTTTACAACAATTAGACACATACATAATTACATTCATTACAATAGAATCATATTAATCGGGCCCCAAAGTTGCGGCGCCAATCTCGCGTCCGTCGGTCGTCGTAATTTAATGTATATATTATTATTGTTATTATTATTTTTTGATTGTTGCCGACTTACGTGGTGGGCCTTAATAAAAATGATATTTAAGTTGAACAATGTATTAAACTCGGCTAGTCAGTTCACTTTAAAGCAAGAAATCTTTAGTTATTAATTAAAATTGCGGCCCACACACGCGCCAGAGTATTTTTGTTACCTCCGTTAACCATTGTATTGTAGTCAGAGTCCTGGCTCTGGGTCTCGGCTATGCTACTGAAAATAAGAATCTTAAAGCTAAGTATTTCTGCAACTTCGTGCGGTTGTGGAGAAAAATTAATATTATGTTAATAGCTGGCGAGTTTTCCGCTTCCGCTAATTTTTCGTAAGTTAATATCGCCACGTAATGGCGTCGTTGGCTGCATCGGCCGCTGCGATTGTTGAGCTGTAAATTACTTGAATGCAGGTTAATTCAAGGAAGGCGGACATGAAATCGGGATCACCTCTCACAAATTAAAAGTGCACAATAATATTAAATCGTTATATTATATGTTCAACTCATACAAATATGCTTACATTTGTCAGCACACGCAAGATGTCCCTCTAGACACATTCAAGACAAAAGAAGAAGTGAAGTCGACTAAAAAATTAACAAAAGAGCGTATCTTGTCGTCTCTTTAGATCATTCTGTCATAAATTATTTCTTTGCAATCTAAACCTACACAGAGAAATTATTATTTTACGGCTACATGATAAAAAATTTGGCACTGGGGACGCTATACGTTTCAGTTCAGCTACTTTTGCTATAGGCTTATAACAAACTTCAGTGATAAACATAACAGTAAATTAGCCTTCTATCCCTAATTTCATTCACCGCTTTCATATGGCGTCATGTTTTGGGATAATTCACCATTAAGAGAAAAAGTATTCATTGCTCAAAAGCATGTAATCAGAATAATAGGTGGATCCCACCCAAGACCACCTTGCAGACCTTTATTTAAGGAACTAGTGATAGTCACAGTACCATCACAGTACATATATTCGCTTAGGAAATTTGTTATTAATAACTCATCCCAATTCAAAAATAATTGCGAATTGCATAAATACAACACTAGAAGAAAGGATGATCTTCACTGTTTTGGGTTAAATCTGACTTTGTCACAGAAAGAGATGAATCATGCTGCCACAAAAGTATTTTATCATTTACCAAACAGCATTAATAGTCTGACAGATAGCCAACCAGCATTTAAAGACAAATTAAAAGAATTTCTGAATGACAACACCTTCTACCCAATAGATGAATTCTTAGATATGAAACAGGAACTGTAAAAAAATTAATTATATCATATAAAGAATCCTTATGTTAAACTCATACATTCCACACCATTATGAAATATCGTATTCATGATCTATGTAACAAGTATTACTGTAATGTAATGATTCACCCATTCTTATACTTCACTCGACTTTTTAATCGTGAATATTTTTGTAAATGTTATTACTTTCGCTTTAATAGAGAATAAATTGAAGATTCTTATCATTTGTGGTTTAGATATAGCAACTATTGTGGAAATGATTTCTTCTGTCATAGGAGTTTTATTTCCATTGACGTTTTATTATCATGTCTGTGTGACTCTCTCTTCAGCTACAGGTGTCGTAGCTTACTTTGTACGTTAGATAATGTAGGTATTACATTCCATATAGGTTTTCCGCTTTCCACATTCATTGTTTTGGATGAAAGTAAAGCAAAGAAAGTTTGGCATTGTTGGGTAAATATAAGACATCTTTCTGCAAAAGGTAAGATCTTCTGATATTTAGTAGAAAATTTTTGCTATTAAAGTAGAGTGACATTCTTCAGTAAATATCTGTACGTTATAAGAGAATTGCAAATAAACTGTCCTGTAAGGTGCCATTTCGTACCTCTCAGGACCCTTAGGAAACTAAAGAACGACAAATGTGCTGTCTTTTTTAGTTATTGCCGATTTTTATTGCACTACATACGCTCTCTATTGTATAAACTATGTTACAAATCAGTGTAAATGATGGAATTCCCACTCATCCAGTATTGCATTCAGAAGTGTCAGTTACTGGCCACTTGGTGCGCTGCTGTCACAGTGGGTAACAAAAAACAGAGTGTCGCAACTGTTACGTTAGATTGTGATTGAACCATGGAGAGAAGTTCGTCACAAAGAAATGCAGCTTCGCCGCAGAGGCCGCAACGGTGGTACCGTAGATGACAATTGGGGCAGGTGCGACGTGACGAGGACAACTGAATAAGGCAATGTCAGATACTTACAATGCAGTAGCTGATAGGAGAGTGTGTGATTATTCATTCATAGAAACAAAAAAGCCTGATGTAGGTTAGAATGTGGTTTTAGAAAAGGTTACTAAAAACTGAAAAAGGCACAAAACAAACTCGTTGTCCTAAAGATTGGTCGTTAAATCCGTCCATTTTTTTTACAGGTGATCGTTGAACGAAGTTTTATTACATTTGCGTGTGACTTTCTTTACCATAGCAGTACTTTCCTTCTGCAGTAGCCTATATGCTTCTTTCCCTCTCTCATTGATGGGAGCTCAGTATAACTTCTACTGACTGTTCCTTGCAATACTACCCCCCCCCCCCCCCCCCAACAGCGCGCCCACCAAATTTGTTCATGAGATGCCATTGATCAAAATCCCTGCAGTACTTCCTAACTTCCTTACGTCAGCCTCCGCACACAGACAGAAAATCGCGGTGGAAGGCTTTGATGTAGTAACATGTATAGATATCTTAATTTCAGCCTGGAGTAGAATTAACTTAAATGATGAGTCCTCTTCAAACTGAGCTCCAATGACCAGCTAAGTCGATCTGGAGATGTCCCGGCAGAGGTGTTATACCAACTTGACTATCGCCCACCATACGGCCCGACAACCAGCTGTAACGGTCTGGAGTGCTCTTTCTTTTCATAGCAGCACTCCTTTGGTTGTCATCTGCGGCACGTTTACAGCGCAGATGTATGACGTCGATATACTACGCCCTACCCGTTTTTTGCCATTCATGACAAGCCACACTGGGCTTACATTTCGGCAAGATAATGCCCGCCCGCGCACGGTAAGAGTTTCTACTGCTTGTCTTCATTCTTGTCAAAAACCTACCTTGGCCAGCAAGGTTGCCGCATCTCACCCCAACTCAGAACATAAGGAGCATTATGAGTAGAGGCCCCCAACCATCGCTGAATTTTGAGGATCTGACGCACCAACTGGACAGAAATTGGCATGATATCCCTCAGCAGGGCATCCGCAATCTGTCAATCAATGCCAAGCTGAATAACTGCTTGCATGATGGCCAGAGATAGACCAGCGTTTTACTAGCTTGTGACGCGCTTTCTCATGAATAAATCCTCCAATTTTTCTGAAATTTTAGTCATTTCTTTGTCTGTGCATGTACGAGGCATGTTTTTTTTAAGTAAGTACCGGTTTGAAATTAAAAAAAGACGTGCTAAGATATCTCAATAATTTTATTTTTACGTGGAAGCCTGTACCTGAATCTACTTTTCTACGCAATTTCCGTCAATATTGAGGCACTTGTCATAACGTTGTACCAGTTTTTGAATACCCTCATCATAGAAGTCTGCCGCCTGACTTGCTAACCACTCCATTACCACTGTTTAGACTTCGTCATCATCTTGAAGACGCTGACCGCCCAGATGTTTCTTCAAGTGCAGGAACAGATGGTGGTCACTGGGCGCAAGATCTGGGCTGTACGGAGGATGATCTAGAGTTTCCGATCGAAAATATGTGATGAGATATTTGGTCTGATTCGCCACATGCGGACGGGCATTGTCTTGCAGCAAAACGATGTCCTTGCTGAACTTCCATGGACTGTTGCTTTGATTCTGGTGTGACGTAGGCCACTCATGTTTCATCGCCCAAAACAATTTGGCTTAAGAAATCATCACCGTCGCTGAGGTACCGCTCAAGGAAAGTCAATGAACTATCTAAACGTTTGGTTTTGTGCACATCCGTCAACATTTTCGGTACCCAACGTGTGCACAATTTTCGGTAATTCAAGTGCTCGGTCACAATGCCATACAAAACACTACGAGAAACATTAGGAAAGTCATCCCGCAAGGAGGAAATCGTGAAGCGTCTCATTTCTCTCACTATATTGTCCCCATCCTGCACCCAACTTTCATTAACGACCGAAGGACACCCACTCCGTTGTTCATCATGCACATTTGTGCGGCCGTCTTTAAATGCTGTCACCCACTTTGTTACCATTCCATCACTCATAATGTTTCCTCCGTAAATTGAACAGATCTCACGATGAATATCGATCTCTTTTAGGCCTTTAGCACTAAGAAATCTTATAACAGCCCGTACTTCACAGTCGGCGGGACTCACGATTATCGGAGGCATCTTAAACACCCAGTACACAACGTAAACAAGACAGAATCAGACTGTAATGGCGTCAGTGCGTAGATTAAGGTACGGGCTTTCATGTAAAAATAAAATTATTGAGATATCTTAGCACGTCTTTTTTTAATTTCAAAACGGTACTTACTTAAAAAACACGCCTCGTACGTCACACCTACCGATTTTCGTCCCATTTGAAAAAAAAAAGTATGGTGCGTCGTTTTTTTCTGGGAGTGTGTATCAAATATTTTACATAATAATAATAACAAATATAATTTAGCGTGTCTCGGTGGCCTAGTGCAAGTCTTTAAAGCGGATGGCACTTCGACGACTTACGTGTCCTTAACCTACCCCAGTTATCCAACTGAGGAAAGAGGACCTAAAGTTTAGCGAGGAACCAGAACTACATGTCGTTTCCGACGACTCCTCACATCGTTGAGAGGTGATGTCTAGGTTAAAGCAGATTGAAAAGATCCGTGGTCCGACCAGGATTTGATTCCGTGAACTCTTGCTTTCCAGTACATGCTTTACCGCTATAGCACGCTGGCCCAACATTGGTAATAATTTTTTATATTACGATGAAGCCATGTGCTAAACACCAACGTAAGAAAATAAAAATAATTAGTTCGCATTAGTGATTAGTACATGGTTTGAGAATAATGTCAAAATAATTGTAATTCAGAGAAGTTAGCATTTGAAATGCTTTCTTCCGAAAATACAAGAAGGAAATGTGTCATACAATTGATTAAGAAATATAATAGCAACAAACTCATACAACATTGATAACATGACAATTTATATAATAAAAAATCGAAATATTGACTGACCTTTACCAGTATTTCTATTATAGCTATGATAATTAACAGGTCTGCAGAATGTATCTATGTGAGTATGTTCATCAGGGGGATAGTTTTCCTACAGTCTTTTCTGCCTGTGGCCTGAATTCAGGCTTTCGATTATCCTCCCTGCTCAGCTTCCTGCGAGTTGTCCGTTTTACCTATGGATTTAAGAAATATCTTGGGCATCTCATTAATAGAAAGTACGGTGTGCTTGTGAATATGTTCCTCTACCTGGGTAATAAGTTACGGGCCAGATGCAAAGCCCATCCATGTGGGTAGGGTCGCTCAAACAGCTGAAAAATATCCTTTTTTAAACACAGTCAACAATTTCCAGAATTATTTGCCGCTTTGAAAATACTTTAGCATTCATGCTTCTTAATTCTCGGAAACTTGGCTGTGAAATTGGAAACTAATGCACGTACAAATAAAAGCACTCCTACTAAAATGGCAATTTGGGATCGGGAGAGGGGTCATGACGAGCACAAGCACATGCCTCCAACCCTTCGCCCAACTCCACCCCACCCCTTGTATCCACTTCCTATGGTAATCTGTCTTGGGGGATGATTCTGCCTCGCAACAACGCCCCAGCTCACTCTGCTCAGGGTACAGTCTCATATACTCCTTCCTTGGGCTATTACATTTTGCCTCAACCAGTGGCGGATTTACACATTTACTACCTGTAGGCTATTCAAATTTTGCCGTCTCTACTGACATCTACAATTTTATACTCTGCTTCACAGTCATATTAATAACAATGCTTTTTGTCAATGAAATTTATCTTTTTACCGCAATTAGTATGACTGTGAACTAGGGGTCGAAATGTCAATTCGTAAATTATTTTTAAAACCCAAGATTTAGTTAAGATTATACAACAAATAGTTTTTGGTATACTTCTGGCCTCATAAAAGCTCAGTCATGTACTACTAATAAGATGGGGTAAGGTATGCCTTAATAATACTTACACAATAATGTATATTCGGTGAACGTAATTAAATAATTTTTATTGCACTTACTTACAGTTTAAAAACAATAATTCAGTTATCTAGTAACAATCCAGCTGATTATAGCAGTGAAATTCAGTTAATTAATTAAGTTATGAAACTCTTCCAGTACCACCATTTTGCGCGATTTTCTGTTGAGCCATGCGAACTGCCATATCCAGGTTTCGATAAACATTTTGGAAATTCTGTTTTGCAGGAAAAAAGACTTTTCAATGAGCCTGAATCTGATTTTACTAAAATTCTTTCAGGCATTGAAAATTACCTATTCTTGAGCTAAATCAGTCTTTAAATCATTAGGAAACATTTCTTCCAAGAAAAGGGCTTTTTCTGTAAGGGTTGATGATGACAATCTCCAGATGTACTGTACGAATTTTATCGCTTACAGAATCAGTAGACGCAGGCCTTACTGGATGCCCTTGGACAGCTCGTCCAGGGTCAACGAGCAATGCAAAACGATGCTGCAGCAGCCGCTCCACCGCTAACGCAGCCACAACACGCAGTTGCACCAACTTTTCGACCTTTTGATGCTGCACTGGAAAGCTGGACGGAGTGGTCACGCCAATTTGGATTCCATCTCGCCGCCTACAGAATTCAAGGCAACGAGCGGCAGCCTTTTTTGTTATCATCAGTCGGGGTGTACACGTACCGTGTGATAGTCAAATTATTTCCCAGACGCGACGTAGCAACTCTGTCCTACGAAGAAATTTTGTCTGCATTAGATGCATATTTCAAAGAATCAATCAATGTAGTTGCGAATTGGTATACCTTCTTTCGTACAAAACGTACGGCAGGTCAGACTAATCAGGAGTGGGTTGCAACCTTGCAAGGCCTTACTAGGGATTGTGCTTCTGAGTGTCAATGTGGACTCCCTTATTCAGATACTATGGTACGTGATGCAACTGCACAGAACGTTTCTGATGTTTGTATAAGGGAACAGATTTTGAAACTAGTCAATCTATCCCTTCAACAAGTGATGGACATATTGGATTGGCAGGACACACTTGACTTTGCTCAGGAATCCTTTGAAACTTCGCCAGTCGTGTGTCAGGTTAACCGGCCCACCGGGCGAGCTGCACGGAGCAGTAAACAGCCCTCACGCCTGGCCGCGCCATTGCCGCCAGGCTCTCAGCCACGTGTACCGCGCCGGCAAGCGAATGCAGTGCTCAAATCATGCCCGCCGTGTGCAACTAGACATTCGCGTGAGAATTGCCCGTCATGCCAAGGTATTTGCTTTTACTGTAATAAAAAAGGACATGTTCAAAGTGTTTGCCAGAAAAAGCTCAGATCGGAAACTCAAAATCATTCCAGGCCCTTTGCTTCGCGCCAGAATCGGAATCGAACCAATGATACTCAGGCTCGCGAAACTTCGCCCATGGAAATTCATGTAGTTCATTCCACTCCGCCCAGTGCCACTCCCTCCAACAGTGACTGTGTTCGTCCCACAAATATTGTGCATCAACATCGCCGGAACTCCTTTCAAGTCACAAGTGATTTTGTACCAATGTCAGTTCCCGTTGCACGAGACAGTCGCTCTTGTCGTCAGCAGGACAATAAACTTTTTGTGGACTTGGACATTAACGGCAAAGTGATACCATTCCAGCTCGATACCGGGGCTGCAGTTTCACTGATCAATCAAAACACTTACAAACTGCTGGGCACACCTCCGTTGCGTACCGCAAATGTTAAGTTAACTAGCTATTCAGGTCAAGAGATCCCTGTGTTAGGACAGTGCAGCCTTCTTGCAACATACAAAGGACAAACAAAACTTGTGTCATTTTACGTCCTTCGTTCTTCTTCTGCAGTGAACTTGTATGGTTTCGATTTATTTCAGTTGTTTAACTTGTCTATAGTAAATCAGGTCCTATCAGTGAACGAGACTGTGCCTTCAGACAGTGTTTCTCGTCTATGTGAAGAATTTGCAGACATTTTTGCACCAGGCCTCGGTAGCGCTAAGAACTATAAAGCACATTTGGAACTGAAAGTAAATGTGCAACCGAAATTTTTCAGAACGCGCTATGTTTCCCACGCATTGCATGATGAGGTCGCAAAAACATTACACGATTTGGAATCACAAGGTGTAGTTGAACATGTGCAGGCTTCTCTCTGGGCATCACCCTTAGTAATTTTGCCAAAACCTTCGGGAAAATTGAGGCTTTGTGTGGACTTCAAGGCAACAGTGAATCCACAACTAGTGTTGCAACTTTTCCTTCACCCTGCCCGGAAGATCTTTTTGACAAACTGTGCTCGGGTAAATATTTTTCGAAGTTGGACCTCGCAGGTGCGTACTTGCAAATACCGGTGGACGAAGAATCCCAGCGTGCTTTGGTGGTTAACACGCATCCTGGATTGTATCAATTCAAATGACTGCCATTCGGGTGTGCATCCGCCCCTGCATTGTTTCAGCAATATCTACAAACTGTTTGTGCGTCAGTCCCTACTGCAGCAAATTATCTGGACGATATTTTGATCTCCGGAAAGACGGAAGAAGAACATTTGGCCAATCTCAGAACATTATTTCAGGTCTTGCGACAAAATGGTCTTCACTTGCGGAAGGACAAATGTGTGTTTTTTGCTCGTGATTTGCCATACCTGAGACAGGTACTCAATGCCCAAAGCATACATCCCAGTCCCACACACCTTCGTGCCATACAAGACTTGCCTTCGCCGCAGAATTTGATGCAGCTACAGAGTGTACTGGGAAAAATAAATTACTATACCAGATATGTGCCACATGCCGCTTCCATTTCAGCTCCGCTTCATCGCTTACGCCGTAAAGGTGTTCTGTTCATCTGGACGACTGAATGCGAACGCGCCTTTCGCCAGTTGAAATCGGCGTTGCTTTCCAATACTTGCCTTATGCCATTCAATCCCCAGAAGCCCCTTTTGTTGATGGTGGACACATCGGATTTCGGGATCGGTGCTGTGCTTGCGCACAAGGATGGATCGCACGATCACCATATTGCCTTTGCGTCAAATTGCTCTCGTCTGCGCAAAGACATTATTCACAGATCGAGAAAGAAGCATTGGCTCTCGTATTTGGTGTTACAAAGTTTCATGACTTCTTGTATGGTCGTCACTTTACCATCATCACAGACCACAAACCTTTGACATCGCTTTTTCATACGAACAAGCCTGTACCTCCATGTACAGCACAGAAATTCATTCGCTGGTCTATTTTCCTCTCGCAGTACCGCTACGATATCTTGTATCGGTCCACTGCTAAGCACGAAAACGCCGATGCGTTGTCCCGCTTGCCCGTTGCTGAGGACAGAGCATTCGATTCCTCCCAACTTGCTTGCATGTTCATTGATTCGGAAACTGATGACGTGGTCGAATAGTTTCCGATTGATTTTCGTCGTGTAGCTACAGCCACAGCTGCCGACCCTGTCCTTGCTACCGTTCTGCGTTTTGTTGCTATGCAATGGCCCTTGTCAAAGTCACGGATCGGGGACCCGTTGGTTCGCCGATTTTTTGCTCACAAGGAGAGACTTTTTGTTCGACGTGGTGTTTTGCTGTTGCGTTCTGATAATGATCAGTCCAGGGTCGTGGTCCCACGTTCGTTACAGTCCTCTGTCTTACAGCTTCTCCACCACGGACAATGGGGTATAGTGAGAACGAAACAACTTGCTCGTCAGCACTGTACTTGGTTCGGAATCGATGCCGCGATTACGAATATGTGCTCTTCTTGCATGGTGTGTGCCAAACAACAATCAGCACCACTGCGGAAATTCTTTGCATGGCCAAAAGCCACTTCCCCTTGCCAACGCTTACACATCGATTTTGCTGGTCCATTCTGGAATGCTCGATGGTTGGTTGTGGTAGATTCATTCAGTAATTTTCCTTTTGTTGTCTGGATGTCTTCCATGACGTCATCAGCCACCATCCAAGCGTTATCTGCTATCTTTTGCATTGAAGGTCTTCCACAGACTATTGTTTCCGACAATGGCCCACAATTCATCTCCGCAGAATTTCAGTCAATCTGCAAGGCCAATGGTATTCAACATCTGACGTCCGCGCCGTTTTCGACACAGTCAAACGGTGCCGCTGAACGATTGGTCAGGACTTTCAAGTCGCATTCTCGGGAGGACGCGTTAGGCTGCGTTCACACTGCCGGCCGGGCCGGCCTGGGCTGACGCGTACTGGCTCGGCTCGTGCCTAGCCAGCTCAGGCCGACGTGTAGTGCATTCACACTGCGCGCCGCGCCGAGCCGGGTCGGCGAAATGGGGGAAAATCCACTTCTCCGATTTTCATGTTCTAAAAATTCTTAGCGGTATATAAGACTGCGCCACATCGTTTTATGAACTCATTTTTTCCTTAAAAGCGTTACTTACGTCGTGAAAAAAGAAAAAGTCTACTTTTCGTTTCGCGTGATTTCTTAGTTTCGTAACGCTTCCCAACCGATTTTGAAGAAAGTATGTGGCTAAAAAATCTTATTTTTGTACACGTGCTAGTGTAACATCTTAGCTTTGTATTTAATCATTTATCTTTTCATATTTCTTAACAGTCATTGTGAAATGATGCTATTTGTCAACGATGTGCACTTGATTTACAAATCTTGTAGTGAAAAAGTTATGTAGCGGGTAGCTTACTGTTAGATCCATTTTAGACCATACATTGTTGAGAATGAAATGTAGCTAAAAGTACCAAAAAGTTTTTGAAATGATAATGACACTGATATCTGTCTCTGGTCACAAGTAATGCGAGATATTCAGTGGCGTCAGTGCCGCGTCCGCAAGCCACGGAGTTCTAGCGGTTACAGCTTGGTTTAATGTAGTCATATTATGCAGGACAGAAAAAAATTAATTACTAGTGATCAGTGGTGTAAAACTAATCACAAAAACAAACTGGAGATTTGTGATACGTTTACTGCAGAAACTGAAGCGCAATTCTGTAGTCTCGTTGTCTACTTTAACAGAAAAAATAATGGAGAGTTAATGAAACTACTGTACATCGACACAGATGTGCGTTTCATTGTTCTTCATTGTTTTTTTTTTCTTCCTTGGTGGGCTGCGCTGCACTGTCAAGGTAATCCCCACTCGTTGGCTAAATGGATGTCAGCTGCCGGAGGCCAAATAAATAAATTTTAAAAAATCCCCACCCTTCGACAGCTGACAAGCAAGTCAGTAGAAAACGCAGCTGCAGCCAACAGGTGCTCGCCTTTAGCTAGTCTGTGCTGTCGTGTAGAACAATGTCTTCACTCTTTTATTCGTATTGTTTTGAATCTGCTGTAACTCGTCGAGTTTTGAAGTAAAGAAGAACTAGGAGGTTATGGATTCATCCCATAAATAGCGACAGACATTTAGGAGAGGTTTTTTCTTTATATGAAGAACTTAAAAACTATCCTGAAAAATTTTATTCTAATTACAGAATGAATCATAATACATTTCAGTATGTGCTGCAGAACATTCAAGACAAAATTTCTAAACAGAACACAAATTTTCGCAGAAGTATAACAGCAGAAGAAAAATTGTGTATAACAATAAGGTAAGATTCGTTAGTACAAAATTTTTGGTTTGCAGTAGAACTTTGTACAGCATTCGCTACCTCCAGTTAATTGTAGTCATGCTTTTGTATTTTAAATTTCACAAACGCTAACCTCTGAGGGGAAGAGAGTTTATGGGACTCCTGAGAATCATTAGGAAGTAATTAGCTTCGTCATTTTGGGTAATGTCTTGCTGTGCCTTCAACGAAGAATCGCAGAAATACTCCTTCAGAATTTTCCAACTTGTTTCTTCTTTTTTCTTCATGCTGCAGCGCTTGGCAGTGGTGATGGTTCATCATGTGGAGCCACTGATGACCTCACAGAATTCTTTTCATTACCTTGTAAGATAGACAGATTGATAGGCGAAGAGTTTTGAGATAATGCCCTTTGACTCAGTGATTCTATTTCCACTGATAAGGAACTGCCACAGCATGACTTTACAATGCATTATCATCTGGTAGGGGCACATTTCCGTCCCTCAGTGACACTCATATCTGTCTCCGTTTACAAGTAACTGCGAACTATTCAGTGGCGGCAATGCCGCGATCGCTGGCAAGCTATTGTTGTAAATGCATGTAAATACGGTAGATTAAATAAATGAAATAAAAGTAATTTCGCATGTATCATCATAATAAACGTAATTTTTCCTCACTGATTGTGAAATGTGAGGTAACATCTTAAAATAAAAGACGTGTGCAGTCACACTTGTGATGAAAGCAGAAGGGAGACGTGTGATGCATGTACTGCAGAAGCTGTAGTGCTGCTCCACAGGCTCGCGCCTGCGGTCGGCTCGCGCCGGCAATATTAAACACTCGGAATGTCGTCGGCTCGGCTCCGGGAGGCTCACGCCGTGTCGGCGCGGCCCGGCCGCCAGTGTGAACACCGCAATTCAAAACCATGTGTTTGATATCGAAGCGGGCGGCGGCCCGGCCAGGCTCGGCTCGGCCCGGCCGGCAGTGTGAACACAGCCTTATTGCTCTTTTTGTCCTCATATCGCTCTCAGCCCCGAGATGGTCGCTCGCCGGCTGAGTTGCTCCACAGTCGCCCTCATCGAACCTTGATGCCTTGATCCGCCGCATCAGATTCCTGTGCAGCAGCAGACACCTGCTTTTGCCCCAGGCGATGTTGTCTACTACCGCCACTACCGAGGTTCATGGCGTTGGCTTGAAGGGCGCATTCTTCGCTGCCTCGGACGTGCAATGTATCTGGTTTTGGGGGGCTCTGGTGAGGTGCGCCGCCATCTCAACCAGCTGCGCCTCTGTCGTCACACGGGACCTGCCGCTCGCCGTCTATTTTCAGCGACGGTGCCGTCCGGTCAGCGCCCTGGGGACCCATCTACCGGCTCGCCTCAGCCCCAGGTGTTACCGACGCTGCCTTCCATTTTGCCCCATGGCGACGCGCCGCCGCCACCGCCTGTTCTCCCGCCAGCGACACCCGCAGTGGACGCGTCACTGCAACCGCCAGGTGTCTCCCTGGGTCACGCGCTGCCAATCGCTTCCCGTGACCAGTTGTCCTCCGACATGGAACTCTTGCCCGCTCCGGACCATATATCGTCTACACCTGTCGGGTCCCCGGCCCAATGCAGGTCGACCCTTCAGCCCCTACTGTCTCTCACTGGGCGCATACACTGCATGTTGGCATGCACCCTGGAGCAGGTTTTCAGGCGTTTCCTAGCTCCCCGCAGTCCAAATGGCAGGGTGCGGGTGGCACAGCCTCACCTGTTGTTAGGCTCCCCACCTCGTCGCATACGTCAACATGGGGTCCTCCCCACAGCGGGCGGAAGCCTTATGCCACAACCATACGCCGATTTGCGGGGGAGGAATGTGGTGTCACTGCCAGACACCACACTTGCTAGGTGGTAGCCTTTAAATCGGCCACGGTCCGTTAGTATACGTCGACCCGTGTGTCGCCACTATCAGTGATTGCAGACCGAGCGCCGCCACAGGGCAGGTCTAGAGAGACTTCCTAGCACTCGCCCCAGTTGTACAACCGACTTTGCTAGCGATGGTTCACTGACAAAATACGCTCTCATTTGCCGAGACGATAGTTTAGTATAGCCTTCAGCTACGTCATTTTGCTACGACCTAGCAAGGCACCATATTCAGTTACTATTGATATTGTGAATCATGTACCGTCAAGAGCGACATTCATCATGAATGGATTAAAGTTAAGTATTCCACCAGCTACGTCCGTTTTTCTAAATTCTTATTTCCTTGTCCTGTTCCAGACCTCACACCAGCCTGCGTGAGCTAAGACGCGTGCATTTCGGCCTCCTTTAGTAAAATGGTGTTGGCTCTCTTGCCAACCACAACAGTCCCAGTAGCTTGTTTACTGCTTTCTGGAGCAAGTGGAATGGTCGGCACAGTGCGGCCCTGGCCGCGTCCGGCCACAGGACGATGAGCCTGAACCTGAGCCTTGTCAGGTAGGCAGTGGCTGGCGAAATAGAGCAGTGATGCTTCGTGTAGCTTGTCAGCAATTGTCACTGTTTGCTTGACAGGTTTGGGAGGCCTCTGAGCCAGAGCAAAGCGGATTTGAGGAGATAGTTTATCTGACCAGATGGCGAGGAGAGCTGTGTCAGAGAGTAGATCGGCGCTGACCAGGGCGTGTAGCTGTCTCCAGAGTTGGGAAGGTTTGTCGTTGCCTAGTTGTTCGACATGGAGCACTTGCTGTATTACTGCCTCAGACGAGCATGCAAGCCGACATAGAACTGTCTCTTTGGCTAGAGTGTACCAGGTAGATGAGTCCGTGGTGTCGACCAGGTCATCAATCAAGTCCTCCTGGTCATGCAGGTGGGTGATGAGGCACAGAAATCTGGCTGACTCGTCGAGTTTGTAATGGTTGAACACTTTGTCCACAATTTTGAACCAGGTTGTTGCTCTGTCAGGATTAAACGGCGGCAGCATTGGTAAGCATTGTAGAATGTTCGGAAGAACAGGTTGAGTTGAATTCGTCGGGGCACTGCCTGAAACAAGCTGTTGTTGCTCTAGTATTCCAGGAGAGTGTGCCTCCCGGGTATGTGGCGACGACGGCTGGTCCTGTGGCAGCAGGAAGGTGATGCGTTGTGGTTGAGCATGATCCGTCGCGATGCGGAAGGCCGATGCGGGTGAGACACCGTAATGTGTCGATTGTGGTTGCGGAAGCTCAACACGTTGTGGTTGTTTTCGATTTGATGTGTCGCGGAAGACCGGTGCGGATGAGGCACCGGGATGTGCTGAGAACAGTAGTGGAAGCTCGACTGGTGCTGGCTGTCCAGAAGCACAGTGTGGAAAATGATGTCAAACATCGGATGGAATGTGTGAATGTTCACTGTTCGTAGTCACTCCACTCAAAACAGTGTGCAGATAAGGTGAATGTTGTGGCACAAAACATTGAGGTGTAGCAGTGGGGCGGAGATGGAGGTCAGGCACAGATAACAAGTCATTGTTCCTGTTGCAGGCCGAGGAATCAAAGCAGGAAAGCATGTGCTGATGCTTAACTGAGGCAAGTGCGGGCGTGGTCGAATGCTGAGGAGGTTGACCTGTGAACAAAGCAGTTCGGATATGTGGCAGGAATCCGTGTGGTACTGCACAGATTGCAGCGTGGCAAATCGTTGTCCTGGCGGTGGTAGGTTGTCCAATGAAGCATTTGCAGAAATTAGCATTGGTCCCGCACTGCACGGAGATCCGTAAGAGGTAACTGCACCGTCGATGAGGGAGGGCACATGTGATGGGAACAAAGGTGTCAGATAGCCAGAGTCATCCACACTCCTAACCTCACTTATTGTTGCAGGCTCTAAATCGGCATAATTGTCGAGTGAGAGGCATCGTGTTGCAGTCCTGGCGGGTGTACATAGCCCGCAACACAATGCATGTCGATCACAAAATCCGGTGTTAGGCATTGGGCCGAAGTCATTGTTCGAATGCTCTGTCGAAGTAATACACGCGAACATAACCAACGTGGAGTCCGCGGACACAGTATAACGGCGAAAACTGAAGACGTTACAACTCGGGGTCACCAGTGAGGAGGAAGTTCGGGTCGGTTTCACCAAACAACACTCCCATTTTGCAATAGCTCATTTAGTCACCTCTTTACACAAGCAAGGATTACACAGAACTGAATGGTGGAACTGCACAAAGATAATGTTTAACTTAGTTCGAAGACGATACTTAGATCGATACTGGTGTCGACCTCATCGGCGCCATAGTATAGAGAAGACTTTGTGATTATAATACAGGATAGATATTGTAAAATAGCTACATCTTTTAGTAGCATGGATGGATTGGAGCTCTCTTTTGGCACCCGCCCCAACTGTAAAAAGCATAGAAGTAACATGGCACAGTCTAGTTGCACTGCATAGAAGGTCCACTCATGCAATTAACTTCCAGAATGGTGACAGAAAATTATTTGTAAGGTACAGTTGGCACACACTTGTGGTCAGGTGAGAGATTGTGTATGTAGTGGAACATATTAATAACCCTTCAGTAGTAGTGAAGTGCAAAGGATACAGAAATATTTTGTATATGCACGCTGGGAATTACCTATTTCTGCGTACAACTACCATATTTGAAATTATAATAATTTCTGCTAATTCTTAATTAATGATGTATTTGTTTAAGGATGAGTGTCATTTGGCCCAGAAAAATTGGGATAACAAAAGTGTGATGCTGAACCCGAGAATTAAACAGGTGTAATGCACAAAGGCAACAATAATTATGTGTGTCCAAACTTTGACACCAATTATGTATTAAGTTAGCTTCCAACAATTAACCTGGTATTGTAAAGTCTGGATCCCTAGCTTCCTAATGGTTGTTGTATTGATTAGCTTAGTCAGAAGCTGTCATTACATGGTGTTATGGTAATTTCAATTATAAATTACTTTTAATCACTAAGTTTTCTAGAAAAACTAAACACATTACTGTATTTAGCATACTGCAAATTATCATCTTAATAATTCATTTACATTAAGTATGGCCTGAATAACATCCTGACAGATTTAGGAATGCACTACATATGCCCAACATGGATAACTAGCCTCAAAATGTAAAAAAGAAGAGCAAAAATTTAATTATTAATAGGAGTGCAACAACAGTGTAGAATGGTTCTAGCCCATTTTGTTCCAAACAGAAGGTTTATTTTTTGGTTTTTCACCATGGGATATAACAAACAGCTGTGACAAATATTTCAAGTGCTAGAATCACTGAAGAAAATTTACTAGACTATATACTCTCTTGAAACACCTTTCAGTTCTTGAGGTATATGTTTCTTATTGACTTGCAAAGTTCCCAAAACAGTCACAGTAGCTAGCAATTGCTCCCCGGATCTTTGTTCAAATCAATTGAAGTATTATATCTGTCGGTTGTGATACTGTGCCCTGAATTTTGTATAGGAATCACCATGCATTTCACCACAGCCGCAGCTGAATTTGATTGTTATGTGCCATCGTTTTTCTTTCCTGCAAATGGTTCTGTGCTGATAGTGTTATATTGTTTTAGAATCTGTAAGCATGCATACAACATACTTCTCAGGTTTTTCTTTCATGAAGACCTTAAAGGGACACCTGCAGTGTAATGACAATTCAACAATAACTCTCAACTTCCCTCTAGTACTGAATCAGTCATCCCTCGATGCTTCAGAATGTGTCCTATCAACTGATCCTTTCTTTTGGTCAAGTTGTGCCATAAATTACTTGTCTCTCAAATTCTATTCAGTACCTCCTCATTAGTTACATCCTCTACTCATCTTATCTTCAGCATTCTTCTGTAGCATCACACTTCAAAAGCTTCTGTTCTCTTCATGTTGAAACTGTTAATCATCCGTGTTTCACTTCCATACATGGCTACATTCCATACAAATATTTTCAGAAAAGATTTCCTAACATTTAAATCTATAATCATTGTTAAAAATTTCTCATCATCACAAAATCCCATCTACTTCAGCATCAAGTCAGTTTGCAGCCCAAATAACAAAACTCATTTAATATCCTAAGTCTCTCATTTCCTAATATAATTCCCTGAGCGTCACCTGATTTAATTTGACTATATTCCATTATCCTTGTTTTGCTTTTGTTGATGTTCATCATATCCTCCTTTTAAAAACACTGTTCCTTCCTTCCAACTGCTCTTACAAGTACTATGCTGTCACGCACAGAACTACTATGTCATCAGTATATCTCAAAGTTTTTATTTCTTCTGCCTAAATTTTAATTCCTACTACAGATTTTTCTTTCATTTCCTTTACTACTTGCTCAATGTACACACCGAATAACATCAGGGATATTTTACAACCCTGTCTCACTCCCTTCTCAACCACTGCTTCTTTTTCATGCCTCCTCGACTATTATAACTGCCAGCTGGTTTCTGTACAAATTGTAAATAGCATTTCCGTGCCTATATATTACTCCTGCTACCATCACAATTTGAAATGCTACAAGCATAAGTTTACATTTCCTTAGCCTATCTTCTAAGGTAAGTCATAGGGTAATTTTGTCTCGTGTGTTCCTACATTTCTTCCGAATCGAAAATGATCTTCCCCAAAGTTGGCTTCTACCAGTTTTTCCATTCTTCTGTATGTTTGTATTTTCCAACCATGACTTATTAAACTGACAGTTCGGTTATATTCACACCTCTCGGTACCTGTTTTCTTTGGTATTTAAATTACTATATTCTTTTTGAAGTCTGAAAATATTTTTCCTGTCTCATATATCTTGCACACCGAATGGAAGAGTTTTGTCATGGCTGGCTTTCCCAAGACCATCAGTAGTGCTGACAGAATGTTGTCAACTCCCAAGGCCTTGTATCAGCTTAGGTCATTCACTACTCTATCAAATTATTCTCAAAGTATTATATTTCCCACCTCATCTTCATCTACACCCTCTTCCAATTTATAAAGTTGCCTTCAAGTTCATCTCTCTTGTATAGACCCTCTATACACTCCACCTTTAGTTTGTACTTCCTTGCTTAGAACTGGTTTTCCATCTGAGCTCTTGACATTTATACAGCTGCTTTCGTTCCTCCAACAACCTCTTTCATTTTCATGCAGAAGGTATTGATCTATAACCTAGTGACACATGCTTCTAAATCCTTACATTTGTCCTCCAGCCATTCCTGCTTAGCCATTTTGCACTTCCTATCAACCTGATTTTTTAAAGGTTTGCGATCCCTTTCCCCTGCTTCATTTGCTACGTTTTTATATTTTCTCCTTTCATCAACTGAATTCAGTATATCTGTATTATCCAAGGATTTCTGCCTTGTCTTTTTACCTATTTGATCCTCTGCTGCTTTCAGTAATTCATCACAGACAGCTACCCATTCATCATCTACTATATTCCTTTCCCCCGTTCTAGTCACTCATTGCTTGATGCTCCCTCTGAAACTCTCAACAACCGCTTGTTCTTTCAACTTATTCAGCTCTCATCTCCTTGATTTCCTACCTTTCTGCAGTTTCTTCACTTTTAATCTACAGTTCATTGCCAATAAATTGTGGTTAAAGTCTGCCCCTGAAAATGTCTTACAATTTAAAATCTAAATCCAAAAAGCTATTATACAATCAATCTGAAACCACCTGGTGTCTCCAGGTCTCCACATACAGAACCTTCTTTCACAACACTTAAACCAATTGCAAGCGATGATCAAATTATATTCTGTGTAAAATTCGACCAGTTTCCTCTTTCAGTTCTTTCACCCATTCCATATTCACCTACTAGTTTTCCTTCTCTTCCTTTTCCTATTATCAAATTCCAGTCTCCCATAATAATTAAATTTTCACCTCCCATCTATCTGAACAGTTTCTTTTATCTCACCACACATTTCTCCAGTGTCTTCATCATCTGAGGAGATAACTGGGATATAAGATTTGGTTACTGTGGGCTTTGTGTCTACCTTGGCTAAGATAATGCATTCACTTACGCTCTTCCTGGTACCTTACCCGCCTTCCTGTTTTCTTAGTCATTATTAAATTAATCCTTGCATTACCCTACTTGATTTTGTATTTATGACCCAGTATTCACCGGACCATAAGTCCCGCTCCTTCTGCCACCAAACTTCTCTAATTCCCACTATAACTTCAATCTATCCATTTCCCTTTTTAAATTTTCTAACCTACCTGTCTGACTAAGGGATCTAACATTCCTTGTTCTGAGTAGTTGCCACCCAGAGAACTCCATATGGGACTATTTTACTTCCAGATTATTTCACCCAATATGATTGGTTGATGCTACAAGGCTGGATTAGTTGATCATCCAAATTGCAGCCCTTGCAACTACTGAAAAAGCTGATACCCCTCGTCAGGAACTTCGGCTTTCAGGGTATGCTAATATGACAGCTCCTTACTTAGCAATCATACACAAATGCTCGCTCAAAGAAAAATTCTTATCTAAGGACTGGGAACAGGAACATGTCACACTAATACTCAAGACAGGAAATAGGAGTAATGCGCTGAATTACAGGCTTGTATCATCAATTTCGATTTGCAGTAGTGTTTTGGAACATATATTGTGTTTGAGTATTATGAATTACTTCAGTGAAAATGCTATATTGACACACAGTCAGTACAGATTCATAAAATTTCATTCTTGTGAAACACAGCTATTTCTTTATTCACACACTAAGTCATGAGTGCTATTAACAAGGGATCACATACGGACTACATGTTCCAGATTACCAGAAGGTTTTCGACACTGTTCCGCATAAGAGATTACTAGCCATATTGTGTGCCTATGGAGTATTATTTCTATTGTGCGACTTGATTCATGGTTTCCCATCAGAAAGATCACAGTTTATGATAACCAACACACAGTTGTTAAATAAAACATAAGTGATATCTGGCATCCCTTAAGGAATGTTAAAGGCCCAGTGATTTAGGAGATAATCTGAGTAGCCCTCTTAAGATTGTTTGCAGGCGATTCTGTCACTTATTGTCTAGTAAAGTCATCAGTTAAGATCAAAACCAATTGCAAAATTATTTACACAAGAGAAGTGGCAACTCTAAATAATGACAAACCAAATCTATTCCTAAACGACGGAAACTATATGACAGCTTCAACAGTCTTAAATTTTTTGATTAAGTTTAACTGATAAATTTAAAACAATTAGAATCTGATAGAAGAATTCATCAAAAAATTATTTTTCAAAATTTTAAAATACAAAAGTACATGACTACACAAAACATACCGAAGATGCACGTCTGGCACACTCTTCAAATTTACCAGATGACTCAATACATTCATTACAGTCATTCAACAATCTATGATTGAAATTAACATTCAACAGTCTGGTCACAAAATAGCATGTGCACTACTCTTGTCGAAAATTATTTACACTGAATATGTAATTTCATCATAATGTACATTAGATTCTTCTTGTAAGCTAGTGCGAACTGGATACAAATTTAGGTTGCACTGATTCCTATGACAAACAGCCCAGACTAATTCTTTAAAATTCATTCAGTGTTAGACATTTGATTAATATTACAATAAAATGAAATTTGTGATTACAGTTTTGTAATTCATGTTGGCAAGAAACAATTTGAGGTACATAATGAAACATACTTCACAAAGTTGACAGAAACATTTTTTTTATAATAAGTTTGTATTTCATATAAAAAAATAATCATATTTTACACTGTACACAAAGTAATATTTATAATATCAACCATCATCATCCTCCGCATCTTCATATTCAAAGTCTCTGGTCTTTACATCTGAGTCCTCACCAAACTGAATCATGTTATCTATTGTCAACATAATGTCTGCTATGTTCTCCTCGTCTCTTACATCAAATGGGTAGAATCTCACTAAGCTGTAATCTTCAATTAAGCGTCCAATTGCTTCCGTTAATCTGTTGTACTTTTGATTCCACTTTGAAGTAGTCTCCATTTCTCCTAACAGTGCATGAGGATCTGGTTCCAAGTAACTGAAAATGCAATCACAGCAATATGAGAATTCAAGAAAATATACAATAAAAGTAGTTGAAATCGGTACCCTGCCTTGATCCTCAAGCATCGAGAAACCCCAATGATGTCCAATATTTTGTTTCCAAAAAGAATAAGATGAGAGCAGAAAGCAAAGCTATTTGCAATTTAGCAATATCCATTTTATTAGCAGTTTGAGTTACAATAAAAGAACTTGAAAGCAACATACAAAAGCAAGACTACAGTTTTCATCTTTGACAGTGGTGCATATTTAATACCGAGATTTTGGTGAGTGACAAAAAAAAACAAAATATTAAACACACAAATTTAACTTTTTGGTGGTGATAATTAAAATTTTATGATCACCCCTCGAATATGTTAATTACTTCCTTTTCATTGACTACATTTTCACGAGATGATTCAAGCACTGCAATTATTTGTTATTTAACAAGCAGCAAGGTTATGGACATCAGAGTTAAGCAAACTTTTATGGTTATGCTACGTGTTCCTGTTGCTCTCACAGGAACGTACTTTTATTTCTTGAGTTAGGTATAATGGCATATAACGTCAGGGAAATTTCTAGATTTTTTTTCTGTTCTATTGTCAGTTTTATATTTTCAAGTTTACATGCTGCTGAGAACACAAACTTCATTGGAGTTATGCTTCCAGGATCAGTATACATACGTAAACCAACTCACAGATTAGGCCTTAGGCCTGTTCTAACTGACAGACTGCTGCCTCCAAGGCTGTACAAGGAACAACCTATGACTGTAGGACATGTGATACTCATGGCTACAAAGTTTTTCACAACAGAGGCCATGGCTAAGATGTTGGTTTACTTGCTATATCAAATAAAGTTAAAATGCCAAGCTTTTGATGACAACCTCCACCATCGTCTTCAGGTGCTAAGCCTGACCATCATGAAACTGTAAAGGATTCTGTCTTTTATATTCTGGAGGACTGCACGTGATTGGCTGGATTATGTCTTAGTGACATTACGGAAATGGTGCGAACTGAGGTGGTGGGACTCCTTACATCCACTGATTATGTTTGCGCTCTTTATCTGGCGTCGCTTGCAGCATCATCACTCACAACAAGAAGTCTTCCTCCATGCTCTTTCTTTATCCACTACATGCTTCCATACATTGCCAAGTGCATAGACGGTGCGCCTATTAAAACTATAATCACATCGTTTTACTATCAAGTACTTCTCTGAACACAGATTCCCAATACTTTGATGTGTGGGCAAGAATTCTTGTGTGTTTCAACAAAATCTTGTTTTTATTTAACAGGCTGTGTCGGCCTCTGATGATTTTTCAAAATTCCTGTATATAAGGTGACGCTGGTGCTCAACACAGTGATAGGCAACAGTCCATACAGACTGGCCCACATAACTTTTACCACACTCACAACTAAATTTATAAATCCCTGGTACTCTCAGGCCCAGATTATCTTTAACGTGTCACGATATTTATTTAATTTCCCTGGCTGGCTGGCAGACTGGACAGATTCCTTCTCTGTTTAAAACTCTACCCACCTTGCTAGATGCTGCACTGCAGAATGGAAGTCATGCTACATGGCAGTCCTCCTGCCCTTGTGGAAAAGTGTCACAACCTTGTTTTCGTGACAGTGTTGAACCGATATCATGGACAGAATACCTGTTCCTTCTTACAACCATCATCAGGTGATTAATCTCCGAGCCGAGATGGTCCTGGACCAGAATAGTCCTGGCTCTGTGTAGATCCCTTCTGAGCTGGATGGTGAAAGTCACTCCTGCTGAGATACACGTCTGTAAGCATCGCTTTTCTATAAACAGAAAGGCCAAGTCACCCATCTGAGTTACTTTCAACCAACACATTTACAAAAGGCAACTCCATTTACACTGTAAATCTTATGTTACAATGCATACCGCTCATACAGTTGATGAACTGCTGTGGCACCTCACTGACATGCAACCAGATTAAAAATGTATTGTCAACATATCTGAAGAAGCAGGATGGATAGAAGGGATCACTGTTCAGTGCGCGTTCTTCTCAATCCTCCAGGAAAAAAAATTAGTTATGGCTGGTGACAGTGGGGAACCCATACCTGTTCCATCATCAGTTATTTCGTAATAATTTCCACTGTGCAAAAAAGAAATGGTCATCAAGATGTGCCGAAATAATTTTAAATTTTCAGCATAGAAATGAGCAGCCAATAGTTTCAATGTTGCTTCCACTGGTGCCTTCATAAAAAAGGAGACAACATTGAGGCTGACCATGACTTCACTTGGGACTGTCTTCATCTGCTTTACGATAACAACAAACATATATGATTTCTTAAGGTTATTTCTACAGGTACCAATAATTCGGTTAAGAACTTTGCTAGCCTTTGGGTAGTAGAATTCATAGCACACACACTTGATCTCAGCAGTACACCGTGTCTGTGTATTTTAAGCAGACTTTACATCCTGGGTAGTCTAGGTGCTCTCGGTCTCAAATTCTTCAAAAGTTACTCAGAGAAAACACAGTTCTTTAGTAGCTCCCCTCTCTTCCTGGTAAGTGCAAAGTGGGATCCTGTTGAGAATTTGATATGTCCTGCCTTTCAATAACAGACCACGTTTCTTATGATAATATGTAGCACTGAGGACAACTGTAGCATTATGCTTGCCAGGCAATAAGACAATTCCCTGAATGATTTCACCCTAATAATATTGGACTTACAGGGATTGGCTGTCGGTAAAATCCAGCTAGTAGCAAGGCTTACCTCATTTGCCGCTTCTTGGGGAATTGCTACACTGCTTGTTCTATTCCATTCAGTAACTGGTAGCAATTGTGAAACTTGAGCAAAGTTCGTATCTTTACTGAGAATTGAGATGGAGGCTTCGACAAGTTCCTTATCGGAGAATTTGACAATAGTATGGTGAACATCACTGGGCCTAGGAGTTCCTTGTCCATGGTTAAGGTGCTCAAATTTATTGGCCTCTTTTGCCATTGTCTTGCTTAAATTAGCTCATTGATGTGTAGTCCAAGTCATGTCCACTGCAGTATTCAGCAATGAAAACAAAGTCTGCCAGCACACAATTACAGGCATTTGTGTTTAAGAGGTA
This sequence comes from Schistocerca piceifrons, assembly GCF_021461385.2. Lineage (NCBI taxonomy): Eukaryota > Metazoa > Arthropoda > Insecta > Orthoptera > Acrididae > Schistocerca > Schistocerca piceifrons. The sequence goes on from NC_060138.1 coordinate 1,253,572,761, forward strand.
AACCTCGTGATTGGTATCTCGAAGAGCGTATTCTTCAACGATATGCTGATTCCACCATAGGCCATATCCATATGGACTGGGATGCAGTAAGTTACCACTCTTCTTCCAATTTCATGTTTGTGGAGAGAATCCTGACAGTGGTCAGTACATGCAGAATGTTATTCGCCAGTTTTCATGCTGTTCTAGCAGCAGGTGATGATAGGCTGTTCCAACATAATAATTCTCACTAACATTCTGCCCATGAAACTTAATATACTGTACAAACTGTGCAGCCAGCACAAACTTGGGATTTCTCTCCAATTGGGCAAGTGGGCAGCGTGAAGGAATGACACATAATTCACGTAACTCATCCGCCAAAACAGAGCTACCCAAACAGGTGGAGCACGCATAGAATAACATATTTCAAGCTAGTATTTGCCACCTGTAGGATTGTCCACATGGCAGAGTTAGTGCTTGCTAAACTGTGCACCAATATGAATGTTTCAGCAATGGCCCTTACATGATATCTCAGAACTACTTGAGCTACTGAAACATAAATGTAATAATTTCATGTACTCTACATTTACTGTTTCTGTAATAAACATGTAGTGAATTGTAAAACTCTCAATTTGTGTTCTTTCTTCTGGCATTGTACTGCACACAAGATCCATGGGGGCCAAATCTGTCATGTTTTTTTTAGATTAGATTTACCCATGGTGACAAAATTTCGAAATATGTGCTCAATGCAGAAAATAGTTATTTCTTTCAAATAAATGTACACTGCAAACAGGTAATTGCATTATTTTATCAGGTCTGTTATTCATAAGCTAGCTGAAATCAACACCATACAAAGGAAAGTTGTAGTATGAAGAAATACTGAAAAAACATACTGGTCTACAAGGGTGGTTTGATAAGACTGGTAAAAAACAAGAAAGAAATATCTGTTCTGTACACAACTCACCTTACTTCTCGATGTAGTCTCCTTTGACAGATATACAGCTGGTCCAGCAATCCCCCAGCTTCTTCATCCCCTTGGAAAAATAGGTTATGTCAAAGTCTACAAAATACTCATTGACTGCAACTATTCCTTCCTCATTTGATGAAAATTTCTTCCCAGCAAGCCAAAGTTTCAAGTTGGGAAACAGAAGAAATCACTCAAGGCCAAGCCTGGTGAACAGGGTGGATCAGGAACTGATTCAAAGCTCAATTCATGCACTTCTGCTATAGTTGTCACTGATGTGTGAGAAGGTGCATTATCCTGGTGAAAGAGAACTTTTCTGCATGCCAACCTTTGTCTTTTTTCAAGCACTGCAAGTTTCAAACAATCTAACAATGGTTCTATATTTTCCAAGTAATCTATGAGAATTATCCCTTGGGAATCCAAGAAAACATTGGCAATCACCTTACCAGCTAAAAGAGTGACCTTTGCCTTCATCGAAGCATTTTTACCAGACTTTATATATTGTTTTAAACGTCGTTTTGGCAATGGCATGAAATGATGGATCCAGGTTTCATCAACAGTCACAAATAATCATAGAATGAAGGCTTCCATGGCAGGTGTTGTCATCACTTAACATTTCCGGGCTGAGATGCTGTGGTCCATACATAAGACTCTCCCCTGACATTTCGCCTTCGACTGCGGAAGGCATCCTCCAAGGACAATCGGCGAACTGCAACGAGAGCAATAGTGAGTGCCATATATACAAGCCATCCAGAGGGCGCCACTGTCAATCATGTGACGTTGGCTGTGCTGTGATCTCTGGTATTGCCAACTTTCTCAATTGAAACTAATTGATTGTCACGCTGTTGCTGCAACATTGACATCCATATCTTATCCAGCTTAATGCCTTCATCTTTTCTATTAAAATTATTGCAGTGTTTGGCAATCTCAATGGCCTCTCTGTACATTCGCGCATAATAATGCGACGTCTTTGCTATGACGGTCGTCTCACTAAACTTTATTTCATGATCACCTTAGTTTCAATTGAGAAAGTTGGCAATATCAGAGATCACAGCACAGCCGACATCACGTGATTGACAGCGGCGCCCTCTGGATGGCTTGTATATATGGCGCTCACTAGTGCTCTCGTTGCAGTTCGCCGATTGTCCTCGGAGGATGCCTTCCACAGTCGAAGGCGAAACATCAGGTGAGAGTCTTATATATGGACCACAGCATCTCAGCCCAGAAATGTTAAGTGATGAGTCACAAACAAGCACAAAAAGTCTTGCGGATTAGGGTTAAATATCACCAGATATTGTGTTGAAATGTATCGCCAGATGCACTATTGCTAGATTGCGGCCAATCGTTGCACCCACCTCATATACAGCTTCTTCATAGCCAATTCTTCCTGCAGGATATTATGCACTCAGTCAGTTGAGATACCTACGGTCTCAGCAATCTCACTTATTTCTAGTTGGTGGCCTTGCATTACCATATCATGGCTTCTCTCAATGGTTCCCTTTGTGGTAACCTCAACTGGACATTCAGAGGGCATATCATCTTTGATGCTTGCCCAAGCATGTTTAAAGTCATTAATCCAAAAGTAAATGGTCATCAAAGTTGTTGCAGTATTTGCATGAACTTCATCCAATTCTGTTTTGATCTGTATGGCAGTCCACCCTTCAAATGATAACAGCACAAAACTCAGTTTTCCCCATTTTCAATCATAGTCAAGACACTGAACAATTCATATGATTGTCAAAAATGAACTGAATGCAGTACATTGTTAAAATTCTTTACACAATCCTTGAAATAATCAAGATTCCATCCATGAAAGTGCAAGAAAAATGTTCCATTTTTCATGGAAATTTACCAGATCTATCAAACCACACTCGTATTTGAGACGGGAGGTTAGTGTTTGCATAGCAGTTCCTGAAACAATGACTACTAGAGAACAGCTTTTATAATTAATCAGAATCCCGAGATTTTGCAACTATAAAATAGTTTCTCAAGGTGGTGAAAGGGGTTGAACAGACAACAAAAAAAGGACATAACCAATTTAGGATTATTTAAATAATCAAAGTTTGAAAAATGGGGAAGAGTTTTCAGAAAAGTGGCAAAAAATCATTATTCTACACAAGATACAGCACAGAAGCTTTACCTGTCAAGGCGTGATCGTGCAGTCTTGCTTAATAGGTCCATCTTGCTCAAGACATTTATGTGTGGAAGTTCTAAATTTGTCATAACACTTAATGCTGCCATTGTGCCAGACAGAAACTTGGCAGGATCTACCATAAACTGAGAGTCTATGAGGAACACCGCACAAAGGCGAAAGTCCTGACGCTGCAGATGTTCAACAAGCTGTCTCATGACTGTCATGTGTGTGTACAGCTCTATCTGCCCAGGACAGTCAAACAGAGTGTAGTCATCCTCATCCTCACCTAGCTGCTCTTCCAACCAGTCGATATTCTCCACCAGGTACCTATACGAGAGAAAACACAATGATTATTTTTTAGTTTTCTTAATATATATAACTCACTGTTAAAAATTGTGTATCTCCAATCCTCTTCCTTTTCTTGGTATACTGCCCTAACATCACAAAAAAGACGCAAGGGTATCTGTGTGTGTGTGTGTGTGTGTGTGTGTGTGTGTGTGTGTGTGTGTGTGTGTGGGGGGGGGGGGGAGGGATCACTAACATTTTCTTTTACAAATAGACTCCTTATGCAGACTTCACAGTAATGTTCCTTATGCTGGTGCAGAGGTCTTCAACAAGCTCCCAGTTGGACATAAGGCAATAAACTGTAAATCCCAACAAATTCAAAAGAAATTTGAGGTTCATGCAGGGTCAGCTCCTCCTGCCACATGTAACTTGATGATCTACTTTCTATGGACTGAATATCTGTGTTAGCTATATGGCAACTACAATCAAAGGCTAGTAATTACACACATCTGCAACCAAGCAAACATCTGTGCGTGCACCTGAAAAAACTGTTCTGTGCATATTCCTGTATACATAACTATGTCAAATAAATTAGGCTACACCACATAACCATACATGAAAGATGTCTACATAATCACTTTAAACAAAATCTTACTTGAAATACTCCAGGTTTTACTTTTGTTTCAAAGTATACTTAAAGAAAGCAATGAAGATGTTGAACATACTGTTTAGAATGAAGTAGTTAGGGACAAGAGTATCATTCAAGGCTTGGATAAGAGATGGTGAAAATCAGCTACAGTCTTTCCAAGGGAAGCATCTCAACAACTGCGTCAAATTATTTAAGGAAACCATGGAAAAACAAAATCAGGATGACCAGACAGCAATGTGAATCTCAATCCTGCTAAATGCAGGTACAGTAGCTTAAACATGGCGCCACTTCACTCAGCAAGGACACCACTTGCCATTTACAATAATATACTGCATGACAAATTCTTTAGGTTATTCAGATATTATAGAAGTGGGTCATTCAGATATTATAAAAGATACTCCTTATATTTACCTGTTTGTTATCAATAGATAGTGGAGTATGCTATTCAATCCCTATCAGAGATACAGGCGGGAGGACTTTACTATTCACTTACATTCATAATTTCATGAAATCTTGTTAAATGAGAGCCAGCAATGTTTCACAAAGTCAATTCTGCCTGTACTAATACTTCTTTGGGGAGGGAATCATTTCTCTCCCTCGGTCATTAGTACGTTACATTTAGGAAGCCCACAACAAACATTGGCGAGATTGGTTTATGTATCTTTGTAGTGTGAATGAAATTAGCTGTCCAATCTGTCACCACTTCCCTACCAGTAGGCAAAATATATTTTATATTCCTTGTAGGTCTTCAGTCCCCTGACCATGACAGCACTGGGTACTGACCTTACAGTACGTGTTTCCACCAGGGGTAGTTATATAATATAGGACAGGAGGAAGGTCACAAATACACAGCAAAAAAAGCAGTAAGTCAATGGAATGATTATTTATTGCCCATTTAAGAATATATCTAGAGGATTTTCTATAGCAGGGACAACATCAATCCACAGTTCCGAATAACTTGATGGATAAACAGTCATGTTTGTCTGGCCCTCATGGAGTCCTAATTAATGAAGCGTGGGACTTCATCTTAAGAATAATGCAGGCGATACTGTTGCTGACCCTGAGAGGTAAGGGACGTGAAAACAAAGGTTGATAAGCATTGCAATTCCTACCCCATCAACATCGATGCATAGTATACAGACAGCTCATAGAGCAAGTTGTGTGTGCATGTAATTATAATCGTCAAGGCCGGCACATGGCATAATCCCGTGGCGTAAGTGGATGTTACCACTATGATTTTGCACACAACTGATTCCAAAGTAATGAACACCAGTTCATGTTAACACAAGATGACAGTGACTTCCACATTAATGTTTTAACAACATTTGAAATCTGCAACAGAATGGGGGCCAGAGAGCAGCTCTAAGAAGTTTTCCTACCTTAAAGGAAACACAATGAAGTGCATGCTCCAGGAAAAAGCATTTCCTGTAGTGAACAAAAGAAGTAAATCCTTTATTCAGCCTTACCAAGGCAGGAGAGAGAATTGGGGAGGGGGAGGGGAAGGCAGTGCTGTTCATTCCTGTGGCTTTTTTTGGTCAGAGTTGCCAGAGTGGTGGGTTGGTTGGTTTGTTTAAAAGAGGGGAGAAGGGACAAAACTACGAAGTCATCGGTCCCTTATTCCTAATAAAACAATGCCACAAGTGTGAGAATAAAACAGACAAGACATATAACACAAAATGGAAAGAAAGGAAAAACCAAAAGAACAAAGGAAAGGCAACAAACACTAAAAGGACCAAAGAGGACAAGAAAACAACAGAGAGACTCTAGAAACAGAAGAGAGTAAAACAAGAAAGTGGATTACAGTGGCTGGCCGACCTAGAGAATAAAAAGGAAATGCCAGCCACTCTGCAACACCTTAAAACCTCCACCCTAAAAGCGCTATGGTGGAGGACACAGAGGAACAAAGGACATGCACTAAAACTTAGATCAAATGATAAAACCCACCCTTGTGAATAAAACGTAAAATTAAATCAGCCAATGAGGCATAGTCAGATAAAATGAGTGGCAACGAGTCTGGTAATCCAAGATTTCATCGCTGGACAGTCAAAGCGGGACAGTGCACCAGAATATGGGCCACTGTCAACTGGGCGCCGCATGACACTGAGGTGGGTCTTCATGGCGCAAGAGGTAACTGTGGGTGGCCCAAGCATGGCCAATGCGGAGGAGGACAACTGATTCCCTGCGAGAGGCCCGCATGGCAGACTTGCGCACATTCATAGTCTCCTTAATGACACACAGTTTGCTGTGCGTACTGTTATGCCATTCTGTCTCCCAAAGTTGAAAAACCCTGCAGCGTAAGTCAGAATGCTGGTCAGATTCAGATTTGCCTATCTCCAGAAGCGGTTTCTGTGTAGCCTGTTTGGCCAGCCTGCCAGCAAGTTCGTTGCCTGGTATACTGACGTGTCCTGCAGTCCACACAAACACCACTGAACGATAGGACTGGTCCAGGGCATAGATGACTCCTGGATGGACACCACCAAAGGATGGCGAAGGTAGCACCGGTCGATAGCTTTTAGGCTGCTCAAGGAATCAGTACACAGAAGAAACAATTCCTCAGGGCATGAACGGATATACTGAAGTGCACGAGATACGGCCACCAGCTCTGCAGTGAATACACTGCAGCCATCGGGCACGGAATGCTGTTCAATATGGCCTCTGTGGTCAAAGGCGTAGTCAAGATTACCATCAGCCATCGAGCTGTCGGTGTAAACCACTTCAGAGCCGCAGAACACTTCAAGAATTGAGAGGAAGTGATACGGGTGAGCCGCAGGGTTAACGGAGGCCTTAGGGCCATGCAAAAGCTCCAGGCCAAGCTTCGGCCTACAGCTACACCACAGAGGTGTACGTGAATGGACCTCAAGGAGAGGTGGTACAGGCATGGACTCCAGTTCAGACAGAAGCAATAACTCACGAACCGAAATCGTTAACCCTGACCTGGGCCACCTATGCGGGAGGTGAACCGCTGTGGTTGGGAAAAGAAGACAATAATTAGGATGTTCTGGGGAGCTATGAGTGTCTGTGCAACATAACGGGTGAGCAGTTGCGCACATCTGATATTCAATGGAGGGACTCCAGCTTCCACCAGTACGGGTGTCACCAGACTTGTCCTAAAAGCTCCTGGTAGTCAAACTCTGCAATGGAGCGATGGGTCGAGCAAACGCAATGCTGAGGGCACCACCAAACCATAAATAACACTCCCACAGTCAAGGCGGGATTGTATAAGGGCTCTGTAGAGTTGCAGCAGCGTGGAGCGATCTGCACCCAAGTTGGTGTTTCTCAGGCAGCAGAGGGCACTGAAGTGCTGCCAACATTTCCATTTAAGCTGACGAAGATGAGGAAGCCAAGTAAAACTAGTGCCGAAAACCAGACCTACGAATCGATACGTCCCCACTACAGTGAGTGGATCACCATCAAGGTAAAGTGCTGGTTCCGGATGAATGGTATGATGCCAACAGAAATGCATGACACGTCTTCATGGCAGAAAACTAGAAGCCATGGGCTAGAGCCCATGACTGCACCTTGTGGATGGCTCCCTGTAGGGACTCCATTCTCCTGGATATGGATGAAACTATGGGAGTCACCAACTTGGACATGGAAAGTATGGAGCGACAGGAAGTTTTGGATAAAAATCAGGAGTGGTCCCCTGAGACCCCACTCATACAATGTGGCAAGGATATGATGTCACCAAGTCATGTTGTATGCTTTACGTAGGTCAAAAAAGACGGCAAACAGGTGTTGCCATCTGTAAAAGGATGTTCAGATGGCAGACTCGATGGAGATTATCAGTGGTAAAGCAACCCTGGCGGAAGCTGCCCTGACATAGAGCCAGCAAGCCACGTGACTCCAGGACCCAACCCAGTTGCCGTAGCTCAGCCAGGCGGTGGAAAAAACCGCTGCGATTCCACTGGAGGATGAAGTCATCGTGAGACTGGGGAGGCATGCAACATTCAATGAGGCATTTTATGTCTCAGGGCCACCTGCTGCCACCCACTTTTTGCCTGAGCAGTCTATATCCATTGTGTCTGAGGGTCTGGCGAGATCTAGGTCCTCAGTGGATGCCAGAATCTCCACCCCATCGTCAGACACAGAGCTTGTAGGTAGCGGTGGTGTGGGTGCCATCGCAATTTCCTTGGTCTTATGGGTCTACTTTTTTTTTATTTCTCTTGCTGCTCCTTGGGTTTCCCTGGCTTGGAGAAATTCACTGGCTCAGTCTCGGGGACTGAGGATGAGCATGAAGACCTACGACCAGCTGCTTTTGAGCTCTTCAGCCACTGGTCGGTGTCATCTTTCCCACTAGCAGAAACCTGGGAAGGGAGTGACCCAGGGGACCCCATCCTAGCGAGAGAAGCCAAAGAAGACTTATGCTTTCTCCATCTTAAAAGTGGGGACGGACGTCCCTGATGGTTTGGGGGGGGGGGGGGGGGGGGGGATGTTGGTATCAAAGTAGGTGGTGCGTGCTGAACCAACAGGGAGGGAAGTGCCCCCCACCATCAAGGAGGCAGGTGTAGTTTTCCGGCTCAGAGAGGTGACTGGGGTTGGCGGAGCTGATGGTGCCAGAACTATTGTAACGGTGGCATAAGACGATGTCATACATACAGGATGCAAGCGTTCCAATTTTCTCTTGGCCTCAGTGTAGGTCAGTCGGTCCAGGGTCTTGTACTCCATAATTTTCCTTTGTTTCTGGAGAATCCTGCAGTCTGGCGAGCAAGGCGAATGGTGCTCTCCGCAGATGACACAGATAGGAGACAGGGCACATGGAGTAATGGGATGTGGTGGATGTCCGCAATCTCAACATGTAACGCTGGAATTACAGCAGGAAGACACATGGCTGAACTTCCAGCACTTAAAGCACCACATCGGGGGAGGGATATAGGACTTTGCATCACAGTGGTAGACCATCACCTTGACCTTCTCAGTCAATGTATCACCCTCGAAGGCCAAGATGAAGGCACCGATGGCAACCTGATTATCCCTCGGACCCTGGTGGACACACCGGACAAAATGTACACCTCGACGATCTAAAATGGCGTACAGCTCATCGCCACACTGCAATAGAAGGCCCCTGTGAAACATGATACCCTGGACCATATTTAAGCTCTTATGGGGCTTGATGGTTACAGAAACGTCCCCCCCTTGTCACAAGCGAGTAACGTCCGTGACTGGGCAGGGAATGCTGTTTTGATCAAGACTGACCTAGATCTCATTTTGGACAATCCCTCCCCCTCCCCAAACTCGTCCTCTAAATGCTCAACAAAAAACTGAGACTTCATCATCACGAAAGATTCCCCATCAGCTCTCGAACATACAAAGTACCGGGGCGAATAAGATCTGCTGGCATCCTTAGCCTGACGTTCCTCCAATGGTGTGCCCAGGGAGGGGAACGATTTGGGGTCATACTTCTGTGCGTTGAATTGAGCTTGTGAACGCTTAGAGATTGCTGGTGTTTCACCACCAGCAAGAGATGATGGACTATGTTTCACTGCATGTCATCTGCCCTGATGCCACCCACTCCAACCAGGGCCGCCCAGCCACAGCAAAGGACACCTGGCAGGATGGCCACTGCCAGGAGTCCCGATGCCCCACGGGGATGGGCATCTACCCCGTGGCATAAGCGGGGAGCTAACGGCGCAGGCATCAGAAGAGCAATCCCTGTGTAGTCAGGGGCTACAACCAACAGGGTACATGGCGACCCCACCACAACGGGCTGGCTACTGTGCTGGATATCAGGTGCAAAGAAGTCCACGGTCATCGTCAACGCAGAATGCAACACTGCATAGTGAGTGCACGGTGGAAAACGCACCCAGGAAGGTGTCCTCGCCGAAGAGATGGAGAATGAGCGGGACTGAAATGCGACAACGAGAAAGTAGGCTAAAGATCTCAATGCACAACGGACACGATGCACCATGTAAGGCGCCCTTCCCCAATTGGTTCACTCTTCGGGAAAATTTTGTAGAATGGAGGTCAAACCCTACAGGGGACCATCACATGAAGGCTGAAACATGTGAAACTCCTTTTAGTCGCCTCTTACAACAAGCAAGAATGCCTCGGGCCTATTCTTACCCCCGGACCCCCAGGGGGGAGAGTGGTGGGGAACACTTCCTGTCATTTAGGTTGATCATTCGATGGAGGTGCCAGGAGGGTGTGCCCTGGAAAAAAAAAAAAAAAAAAAGGTATCCTTTCATGGTGACATGTCTGCAGCTTCAGTTTGAGCACAATGTCTCCGCCCTTTACTGACTGACGACATCTTGAGACTTTCTTCAACTATCTGTTTGGCTGATATTAAAACTACTTTACCACCACATCCAATAGTTCTTCATCTAGGCAACACATTGATGAGTCCTGATGACCGAGAAAAATTGATATTACAATATAAATTTGCTTATCAAGTTTTCCACCTTGTTAAATATTCATGCAATCAGCATGTGACCGAGGTCATTGGATTTGAATTTTGACTCTTGTCTGAATCAGTGATTAGAAATATTATTGTTCAAATAATTAAATACTCTCCCTTTGTAAGGACTGGATGACACTGCTAAGGCCTCTCCACATGCAGGTGATAATATGGTGGAAAAGTTTCAGATCTACACCTAGATGGAAACAAGAAATTGCTTGACAGTTGTGTGCAGTTGAACATACAAAATAATGATATCGTTACTTCATCATTACTCCCACACACAGTATGGCTATGACAGCAATAGCTGTGCACTGACAGACTGGCTCAAGTCTAATATACAGGCAGGACTAGCCAGGGCACTTTTCCTGTATACAAGGGTGGTTTGAAAAGTTCTCAGAATGGAATAGAAAAAAGTACTTATATCACAAACTTTTTTTTTATTTTTCAATGTAGTCTGCTTGTAAATTAATGCACTTGGTCCAACGATGTTCCAGTGCCTTGATCCCATCTCAAAAATGAGTTTCCTCCAGGTCTGCAAAATAGTTGTCAACTTCAGCTATCAATTCTTCGTTTGAGGTGAATCTTCATCCACCAAGAAAAACTTTCAGTTTCGGGAAGAGATGGAAGTCTGACAGAGCCATATCAGGTGAATAAGGGTGGGGTGGCAAAAATTCATACCCTAGTTTGTGTAATTTAGCCAAGGCAATGGCACATGTGTGCAGGCATGCATTGTCGTGATGGAAGATGACTTTCTTTGTTGCTAAACCTGGCATTTTTTCGCGTATCTTTTGTTGCAATTTGTCCAGGAGGTTAGCATGGTATTCTCCAGTAATTGTTTGGCAAACAGAATCCCCTTTGTATCCCAGAACACTGATGCCATGACCTTTCCCGCAGATGGAATTATCTTTCCTTTCTTTGTTGGTGGAGAATCAGCATGTTTCTACTGCTTTGACTGTTGTTTTGTCTCTGGGGTATAGTAGTGCACCCAAGTTTCACCTGTGGTCACAAACCGGCACAAAAGATCTTGTTCATTTCTCCTAAAATGGGCTAATCATTGTTACATTATGTCCATTCTCATGCGTTTTTGATCCAGCGTCAAGAGTTGTGGCACCTATCCTGCACAAAAAATCTTGTTCATTACTCCTAAAATGGGCCAAACATTGTTACATTATGTCCATTCTCATGCGTTTTTGATCCAGCGTCAAGAGTCGCAGCACCTATCCTGCAGATAATTTTTTCATTTCTAATTCTTCAGTTAAAATGTGAAATACCCTTTCAATCGGCGATCCTCCATGACCATTTTGTGCACTTTTGGAATGATTTCCAGAGTAGTGATACATTTTGGCCAACCACTGCGTGGTTCATCATCTAAGTGCTCCCGACCAAATTTAGATTCATTTGTCCACTTGGCAACAGTTGAATATGAATGAGCAGAATCCCCCAGTATATTCTGGAAATCAGCCTGTATGTCCTTTGCTTTCATACCTATTTTTATGATGTACTTAATCACTGCTCGGACCTCGATTTTTTCCATCTTTGCAAATTATTAGGCAGGAACAACAGACCCAAGTCACAGCCACAGCTCTCTTCCAAGAGCACTGATGTGGCACATGTTTACATGCAGCAGTCAACTGAATAACTCGTTGCACTAGTGCTGACCTCTCGTGGTGATTCTGAGAATTTTTCAAAGCACCCTCGTGCTAAATACCTTGGTCATGTGTCTGTTCCATGTATCTAATGATGATAGTAATTGGTAACCGATGAGAGGCAAGAAAAGCTACAATATATTCGAGCATTGAATTTATTCAGTATTATTTGTAAATAATTCACACCTATGTTGAGTCATAGAAGGTTGTCTTAAATTGCCCCTTCCACAGTTCCAATATTTGCTTCTAGATTTTGGATGCAGGTTGTGGTAGTAGATGTAACTGTAGCACAGCCTCAGGTATACATTAGGTTGAAAGGAGATAGTTCGGTTATGAGATGACCAGGTCAGTGTGACGTCACGAGAAAAGGAAAGGCATTGAACAGATTATGCAGCACATTTAATTTTTTCATTTTTTTTAAACAGCAAATATGTTGCAAACTTTAGAATCACAACTGCTGTAATTATATTCATATTTGGATTTGGCACAATTACTTTCAATCTTTGCTATGAAACAAATCACCCACCAACTGTTCTCTCATTGTGTATTCAACACGCCATCTCGCCTTCCCATCACACTTCACAGTAATTCCTGCCAACATTACCCCACAAAAAAGATAATGGCACTGTTCTCATTGTACCTCTTGTCCTGCTATAGTTCAATTCTTTTATCTTGGCGGCTCACGCATGCCCGCTCAGACACGGGAGATTGCTGCGTTGCCAGTTGCACACGACGCACGCATCAAGAGAAGCAGCGCCATAGTATAGCATAGTTCGTAAGCTTACGTTTAGGGGGGAGCGCGCAGTTCATGAAGTAAAGCCACCACGGCCTCATTAACCCTTTCACTGCTACAAAAACGTGCTCCCTGCATTCCGCACTGTGCGCGATTTTGACACTGCACTGCTCACCTGTGCAGACACATGGTGTCCTGACTGCTTTGACAATCTTATCATTTGATTCCACAAAAACTATTTGGCCCAAAAATTTGATTTTTACACATCTTCTTGACTGATACCTTCCCCCCATAAAGGACTTAATTTTGTTTCCATGTTCAACGCAGTTATTATGCAGCATTAAATATAGTAAACCATTGCACGAAATTTTGAAGAGTTTGCAAAGGTAAAAGTCCATAGAGTATACTTTCCATATGGTCGATTTTAGTTGCCACAATGTTGAGAATGAAATGTGGACAAGATACCTAAATTTCATATAAAATTTACTGTATAACAATATCTCATTTAATTTAAGTACCACATAGGTGTCGTATGTAATATTGAGAAATATTCCATCTTTCGTAACTGTAACAAAAGTTTTATTTACACCGGGCACGTTTGGCTTTATTTTAAAGCACTTAAATCAATCAAAAGGAAGTAGACAAAATACATTAAACAAAACTGTGGACTTACAAAAACATTAGGACTTGAATATACCATCTATCAGTGAAGTGCTCTGAGCTATGTCAAATATAATTTTTGTGTGTGGCACACACAAACAGCACTTATTTGCTGAAACACTGATCAGCCGACACAAACGTTGAATATTGTGTTACCGCAGCACAAAACTACGAAAGGTGACTTGGCAATGGAGGAGACAAAATACTGTCCACTAAAGATGCTTCAAAAGAGAGAAACACGTCTGGTCTAAATAAGTCGCTTATTACAGTTGCAGAAGAGGAATATATTTCAATACCATTGGTAAAACTGTGACTGTGGAACAAAAACCAGAAAGAGAACACGAGTACCATTGTGTATGTGCCATACCTTTCATTGATTGAAGTGCTTTAAAATAAAGCCAAAAGCGCCTGGTGTAAATAAAACTTTTATTACAGTCGCGAAAGACAGAATATTTCTCAATATTACATACAACACCTATGTGGTGCTTAAATTAAATGAGATATTGTTATGCAGTAAATTTTATATGAAATTTAGGTATCTTGTCCACATTTCATTCTCAACATTGTGGCAACTAAAATCGACCATACGAAAAGTATACTCTATGGACTTTTACCTCTGCAAACTCTTCAAAATTTCATACAATGGTTTACTACATTTAATGCTGCACACTAACTGCGTTGAACATCGAAACAAAATTTAGTCATTTATGGGGGGAACGTATTAGTTAAGAAGATGCGTAAAAAGCAAATTTTTGGGCCAAATAGTTTTTGTGAAATCGAATGATAAGTGTATCAAAGCAGTGGGAACACCATGTGTCTGCACAGGCGAGCAGTGCAGTGATGACAAAATCGCGCACAGCGCGGAATGCGGGGAGCACGCGTCTGCAGCAGCGAAAGGATTAATGAAGAGACAAAGCACTAGAAATTTCAAAAAACTGCATTCAAACGAATAAAATTCGTGAAGTATGACACTTCGATATTGTTTTTTAAATAAAGAAAATATTATGCACCACACAAGGTTTGAACTCAAAACCTTTCGCTTAGCAGCCCAACGACATTACCGTTGCGCTAACGCATCTCATTGCTTTTGTTCTATTACTTTTTTTATGAGTGAACGTTTCTAAAACTGGAGACACTCGTCCGTGCTCTGCACTGCAGTCGAGATCTGGCAACATCGTTCTCTGTTCATTGGCTGACTGTGTTTTGTGACGTCAGATGCGCAGAACGAACCTAAACTCGGCCGCCAACATAAATGACGCACACTTTACCAACACATTATGCCCAAGTTCATGTGAGTCAACGGGCTTTTCTACAGAGGTTGAACAAAAATGAGGAAATGCCACGAGAAATGCAGGCTTGAATATAAATGCAGATGCTACACAAGCCTGCAGGTTTTGCTGTTGTATATGATCATGAACAGTACCTGTGCAATGTCCTCAACACATTCACAAGTGACAGTAGTGGTCAGAATAGTGTTCAGTGTGATTAGAGAGCATTACATCAGAACTAAGAGTATTTGAACATGGGTAGACAGTTGGTGCTCATATGGTGGGTGCTTCCATAACCATACCGCACACAGAGAAAGTAGAAAAATATCATCTGCTATCACAAAGCAGCTGAAAGTGTATGTTGAGTGTTTCAATGAAGAAGATTGTGGTGATATATAAAGAGGACAACAGCTGCAAAGGTCACTGCAGAACTGAATGTCTCAATCATGAATCCTGTCAGCATCAAAACAATACAAGTGGAGCTACATAAGCATGGAATTGCAGGGCGAGTTGCAATTCCAAAACCACTCATCAATCATGCAAACGGCCATAACAGGAAAATGAGGCACCAAAGCAACGGAAGAGTCTTGTTTCCCACTGTTTCCAACTTCTTGCCAAGTTTACACCCCAAGAGCAAAAAATGGCAGGAATTCAGTGAAGATTGGGTGAGTCATATCTTGGTATTTGATGGCTCCATGTTTACTCTGCATGGTCACCCCTACTGCCTAGAATTATAGAACTATTTTGATTGATCAGGTCCATCCCCTACTAAAATGTTTGTTCCCCAACAGTGATGTGTTCCAAGACTGCAGGGCCTCTGCTCACACAGTTGCTTCATCCAAGATGGGTTTTGTGAGCATGAGATTGACCCCTGGCCACCAGAGTCCCCAGATCTCATTATTAGTGAGTCTTTGTGGTCTACTTTGGAGAGAAGGGTACATGATCATTATCCAACTCCATCATTGTTAACTGGACTTGTCTCTATTTTGCACGAACAATGGTAAAAGATTCTCCTGACAACCATACAGGATGTGTACTACAATTCCAAGATGACTGGATGCTGTTTTGGATGCCAGCAGGTTTCTTACTCTGTACTACCCATGATAATGCGTTTCCTATTTGGTGTTACCACATTTTTATCTACCTCCTCCATATCAAAAATCTGCAAACAGCTGTGAACTGCACAATAGGAAATTACACATAGTATCACATATTATGGTTTCTTTCCATGCCACACTCATGTAAGACGTGTAGGAAGACTGGCTTCAATCATACAGGCATTTGTGCATGCTGCAATTAGTTGCTCTACTGACAATGCCATTGACAAAATCACTCACCATATTTTACAAGCATTATGTATGAAAATAGCACTGGTTGGTATTTTCCGTGATCTTTCTAAGGTACTGTGTGTATCACAATATTCTCCTACATAAATTGAGGTTTTCTGGAATTGATGCTACAGTTACACAATGAATAATGGCATACATAACCAAAAGAATGCAGAAATTTGTACTTAGTAACTCAGTCAATGTAATTAGGGAAGATTCTTGTGACTAAGGAGAAACCCATATGGGGTTCCCCAAGACTTGTTCCTCATATGTGTAAATAATCTTCTGTCTGATATAAATCAAGCGTGATTAGTTCTATTTGTCAATGAGACTAGTTTTGTAATCAATCCAAGCCTACATACAGGAACAGAAGAAAAAGTAAAGAAGGTTCTTAAAAATGTCACTGTCTGTTTTTCTGTGAACAGCCTAACTCTCAATTTTAAAAGGACACAATATATTCAGACCTGCAGATCTAAAAGTACAACACCAATGATAAGTGTAACGCATGGTGAGGAAATAATAAATAGGGTGCAAACTTCAAAATTATCAGGTTAAAAGCTGGAAAAAAGCACAGATTAGAAAAGTCTTCATTGCTCAAAAATGTGCTGTAAGAATAATATGTGGAGACCACCCAAGCTCATCTTGTACATATATTTTTAAAGAGTTGGGTATTTTGATTACTGCTTCACAATACAAGTATTCCATCATGAAGTTTGTTGTAAATAAACCACTGCAGTTCAAAAGGAACAATGATGTATATCATTACAATATGACAAGAAAAAATGGCATTCATTACTACTCATTAACATTGTCTTTAGCACAAAAATGGGTGCACAATGCTGCAACTAAAATTTTTGAACAGCTACCCAACATCTGACAGACAGAAAAGCAAAATTTGAAAATAAACTGAGAAAGTTTCTCCTTGACAACTCCTCCTATTCCATATAATCATTTCTATTATTGCAATCTGTAAAAGGTGCTGGGTAGGAATTACTAACTCACATCTGTATATTTAAAATAAATAAATATAATGAACAACAACAACTTATACATGTTCAGCGTGTCATTATATTTACAAATTAATGTGTGATGTGAATGTAAAATTACTCGTTCCACATTATTACAGTTTATTGCACAAAGGGAACATGAAACTGACTAAAACTACAATTATAGGTCTCTACAGGAGTGATATGTAGGGAGCTGCAATATAGTCCTAGGATCCCCACTTAATACTGGTTCTTAAAACTGTGTGTGTTGTGAAAACTGGAAACTGGCTCAAAATAATGAAAAATATGAAGTCCTCTATGAGTATTAAAAGAAATTCACTAAATTTTGGTTACACATGAAATCTTACAAATTTAAAGGCTCTTAATTCAACTAAATACTTTGGCATTACAACTATGAATAACTTAAACAAGAATTATCACATAGATAATGTTGTGTGGAGAGTTAACCAAAGGCTGCTATTTATTGGCAAAACACACAGAAATTCCAACAGTGTCTGCTAAAGAGACTGCCTACACTATGCTTGTCCATCCTCTTCTCTAGTATAGCTGCATGGTGTAGGATCCGCATCAGATATGATTGATAGAGGACTCGAAAAAGTTCAGAGAAGGGCAACATGTTTCGTATCATCATGAAATAGGGTATAGAGTGTCACAAATATGATACGTGAATTTAAATGGCAGTCACGAAAACAGAGGCATTTTTTGTTGCAGCAGGATCTTCTGATGACATTTCAACCACCAACTTTCTCCTCCAAACGCAAAAGTAATTTGTTGGCACCCACTAAGATCATCACAACAAAATAAGCTAAATCAGAGCTTACATAGAAAGATTTAAGTGTTTGTTTTTTCCGGGTGCTGTTCATGAGTGGAAAGGTAGAGAAATATCCTGAAGATGGTTTGATGAGACCTCTGCCAGGCACTTAATTGAGAACTGCAAGCTATCATGTAGGTGAGTGGGCTTTCACTGTATAGTTGATGTCTGTCTTCAAGTGACTGCCAGTTCAATTCCTTCAGTATCACTGTGACACTCTCCCATGGATTAAACCAACCTGTGACCGTTCGTGCTGCCCTTCTCTGTATACGTTCAATACTCCTGTTTGTCCTATCAGGTACAAGTCCCACACACTTGAGCAATATTCTAGGATGGGTTGCATGAGTGATTTGTAAGCAATCTCTTTTGTGGACTGATTGCACTTCCCCAGTCCTCTACCAATAAACTGAAGTCTGCCACCTGCTCTACCCACAACTGAACCTATGTGATCATTACATTTCATATCCCTACCAGGTATCTGTATGAGTTGGCTGATTCCAACAATGACTCATTGATGTTATAGGATATTACATATTTTTGTTTTAAATGAAGAGCAAAATTTCTGAACATTTAGAAGAAGTTGCCAATCTCTGCACCACCTTGAAATCTTATCAGATCTGACTGAATATTTATGTGGCTTCTCTCAGATAGTACTTCATTACAGATAACTGCATCATCTACAAAGCCTAATTTCATTGTTAATATTGTGTGCAAGGTCATTAATGTACAACATGAACAGCAAGACTCCAAACACACTTCCCTGGGGCACACCCAAAGTTACTTCTATAACTGACAATGACTCTTCATTCAAAATAACATGCTGTGTCCTTCCTACCATTAAGCATCATCCAGTCACAAATTTCACTTGATACCCCACACGATCATAGTTTTGATAATAATTGTAGGTGTGGTACTGAGTCAAATGATTTTCAGAAGTCAAGAAACACTGCATCTGCCTGGTTGCCGTGGTCCAAAGCTTTCAGTATGTCACGTGAAAAAAATGTGACATGGTTTTCACAAGATCGATGCTTTCAATATCCATGATGGTTGGCATTGAGGAGGCCATTCTGTTCAAGGTACCTCATGTTTGCGCTCAGAATACGTTCTAAGATTCTATACTCGGTGCCAAGGATATTGGACAATAGTTTTGTGGATTACATCTAATACCCTACCTGTAGATGGCAGTGACCTATGCCTTTTTCCAAGAACTAGGCATGGTTTTTTGTTCAAAGGATCTCCAATAGATTTAGTTAAAAGCGGCACTAACTCAGTCGCAAATTCAGTATAGAATATAGATTCAATTGGCACATGCAGCTTTGTTCAATTTTAATGATTTCAGCTGTTTCTCAACATCACTGACACTAATACTTATTTCATTCGCCTTTTCAGTGGTACGATGGTTAAATTGGAGCAATTCTCCTGGGTTTTCCTTTGTAAAGGAATATTTGAAAATGGAGTTCAGCATTTCAGCTTCTGCATTGCTACCCTCAATTTCCGCTCATTTCATCGCTAGGGACTGGACACCAACTTTGGTGCCACTAACAGCCTTAGCACATGACCAGAATTTCTTTGGGTTCTGTGAAAGATCATTTAACAATATTCTGCTATGGTAGTCACTGAAGGCATCATGCATTTCTCTCTTGACAGCCAAATATGTTTCATTCAGCATCTCTCTATCTATAGCCCTATGCTTTGTTTTATACCTATTATGCAGTAATCTCTGTTTCTTTAGAATTACTGTATACCATTAAGGTTCCCTTCCGTTATGAACTGTTGTACTGGGTACACATCTATCCAGTGCTTGGTCAACTACTCTTTTACATTTGAGCTGGAATTCCTTTAGTTGCTTCTGATCTGTGTTGAAAGTTTCAAGTTCCTCACTGAGATATGACACTACTGATTTTTTATCTAGTTTGCTGAACATATACATCTTTCTGCTTGTTTTAGCTGTCCTTTGTACTTTGGTAATCACTGTTGCCATGACTGCATCACGGTCACTGATACCAGTTTCAATGTGGACATCCTCAAAAAGGTCAGGTCTATTTGTTGCCATTAGATCCAATTTGTTTCCATCATGAGTGGAGTTCCTACCTATCTGTTGTAGTTTTCAGAGAAGGTATGTAGTATAGTTTCACAGAATGTGTTATCATGCCCACGACTAACAAAACTAATTTTCCCAATTAATTGTTGGATGATTAAAGTCTCCACTGGTGATTACAGTATGACTGGGGAACTTACGTATAAATGAACTGATGTTTTCTCTCAAGTTTTCGGTTACATTAGGAGATGAGTCTGGTGGGAGACAGAAGAATCCAATTATCATTTTATGCCCACCCTGATACTGAGTCTTGCCCAAACACACTCACATGCAGCTTCAATTTCTATTTAAGTGGATTTGAGCTTTTTGTCTACTGTGACAAATACACCACCTCCATTTCCCATTTGCCTATCCTTTCGACATACACTTAAATTTTCCCCAAAAATCTCAATGGTAACAATTTCAGGTTTCAACCAGCTCTCTGTATCTAGTATTATACGAGCTTCACTGCTTTTCACAAGTGCTTCAAACCCTTCCAGTTTGTTGCAAATGCTTTAGCAGTTTACCATTAGGATTTTAACACTCTCGCCTTTGGGAGGCATTTCTTTCAATCTCATGCTGATACTTCTGGGTTTCCTTCAGGTATCATTATCTGTATTGGAAGGAGAGTCGCCTAATCTAAAAAACCATTGAATGCACCCGACACAGTCAGCTACCTGAACAGCAGCCTCTGACGTGTAGTGAACATATGACCTAGTCTCTCAACCCTGTGGCCCAAGTCCAAGAGGTCACAGCCTAGCTTATCATAGAACTTTCGAAGACTCTGGTTCAGTCCTTCCACTCGACTCAGAACCAAAGGGCCACGATCAGTTCTGAGAATTATGCTGCAAATTGTGAGCTTTGTTGAAACTCCATGCACAAGGCTCGTCTTCTCAACCTTCCCTGCCAATCGCTGGAATGACCCAACAATGACCTCGGAGCCCAGATGACAGGCACCATTTGTTCCAACATGTGCCAAAATCTGCAGTTGACTGCACCCTGTTTCCTCAATGGCTGCCAGAATATGCTCCTCAACATGTTTAATGAAGCCTCCATGAATACAAACTGAGTGCACTAGTGTCCTTTTCTGCCCCATGCTGCCATTTCCCTAAGGGGTATCACCGTCCGCTGTACATGTGAACTGCTGACGATTAATAGATACCTACCCTTTCGCGTTTGCCTCCTGCTGACACGAGACAAAACACGATTCCCCAAAACAGGTGAAGTGAGTCCCAAAGGCTGTTTCAGTAAAAGATAGCACCTCAGACTTGTTGGTTAGGGAGATTGGTACAACACACTGAGTCCTCCCTAGTCCTCGTCCACCCTGTACAGGAAGCCTACATCTCCCCACTGACACACCACTCGCAGTCAAGTGGGCGTGTATTGACAGATCTTGTACTTTCTGCAGAGGAGACATGATTCACAGGAGAGGTTAGTACTTGAGGTACCTATGGTATAGGTATCACAGGTACATGACTCTCAGGAGCTCATCCAACACGCCAATTCGCAGCAGCTGTCAATCATTTGACAGCAGTTAGGGCTATTTCCAGATGCTTACAAATGTCAACCAACTCATCCCGTAGTTGAGAACAGCATTCACAATGGGTCTGCATTTTGGCTGGTGCAATATACTACAAGGCAGAGAAAAAATAACATTAAATTAAGCCTGCTGATTATATTTTTATCAGTTGAGCTAAAAAGTTGCTAATCCCCAATAAGAATTGAACGAGTTTTCTATTAAGGCAACACAAAAACCCATGGTAAAAATTACTAGTCTCCTAAATGATTTTGATGTTAATTATAGTTGTCAGCACACTCAAAAACCAAGTTAATTTACGATAAATGCAGATAATACATACGGCTACTCCTCTTTAAGGGAAACTGGATGTAACACTGTATCTTAGGAAACTTCTACAGTAACTAAATCATAAACCCCATCCTGTTGAGCAAAGAACAATGGTAGCTTCCAAAAATTCTGACAAACGCATGTTTATTTGCACTGATATACAATGAAATTCATGGGTGATGTCCACTTTGGCTGAACTGTGAACCACAACCAATTTTATACAAATTAAATAAAGTGTCCAAAACATTCGCACTAGTAATTTACGAAAATATAGTTTCATAAACATCTGAAAATTCTAAAACTAGCCTGTTTATCATGTAATTGCACAATGAAATTAGAGAAAGATTGTTTTCAATAAAGATAGGGCTACTGTCTTTAAAAACTTTAAAAGACCACAATTTAGTTCGAGCCTACAATTGACGATAACAATATTAAGTTTATCGCCGCACTTGCAAATGTCTATTTCAATCAAAACCTCTAAAATGTGCAGCAACAACAAAGCACGTCTTCTGCCTGTTGCAGCTAACAATGAGTGTGTCACAAATTTCTTTTGTAGCCCATACAACTATTTTGGGTACTAAGTGTTGGTTCGTTACTGAGTCAAATCATCCTCGTATCTCACAAAATACTGCATCTACCTGACTGCCTTGATCTATGGCTTTCAGGATGTCATATGAGAATAGCGCAGACTGTATTTCACATGAGTGATATTATAAGAATCGATGCCTGTTGGCATGGAATTGTGTTTAAGATGTATGTATCGTATTTCCTTAAGTTTTCACTCGGAATATGTTCTACGACTCTACAACAAATGGATGTCAATGATACTGGATGGTAGTTTTCACGATCACTTCTGTTACCCTTTTTTTTTTTTTGGGGGGGGGGGGGGGGGCGTTCCAGATTTAATGTAATTTCTGTCATAGCAATTAAAGGTACAATGTAAATTCAGAACATCTGTATTACATACTAGACAAATGTGCATGAGTGTTTTGGTGCATACTATGTACACATATTACACCTCCAGAATTAAGGGGAAGGGGTAAGTGCATACCTCTTAGTGAAAATTAATGTTCCTTTTAACTTAGAATACAAAAGATAGCAATCCTTTCAGGAACTTTAAAAAAAAAAAAAAAAAAATGTTTCCCTCTATTTGATGAATGAGTAGGCACCTATAGTTACACCATAGGGTCTGGTGAAGGATTCCCCTGAATAAATTATGCCAGCATCTGCCTGGAGCAATGACTTGTCTTTTAGAGAACTACAACATGGACCCTTCCTAAGCCAGCCACTTTACCAATTCCCCCAGGATTAAAACGAGTGTCATTCGTCGCTCTTCAGGCTTTCCTGGTAGATCTATTGAATGTATATGTCTCTCCCACCAGTGGCTAGATTATGCTGTGTAAATTCCACAGTTCTTAGTCGACGCAACTCCTCAACATCATTAGATGGTTACTGACTCTGAGCACTATGGGGCTTGACTTCTGAGGTCATCAGTCTTAGATGGTTACTGCTGATGAGTAGCAACTGCTGGTGTCCACACTAAGAGGTGGTACTAATATGGAGGCCTCGTAGAAAGTCGCACATGTGACCAAGTTGTTCCCAAGTGCATGATGGTAATGTGTCCAGTATTTGCTCAATTCTGTAAAGGCCAATTTGGTCTTAAGAGAAAAGGCACATAATCAAGATGCCTTGTCAATGTGGAACGTCATATTGGTCAGCCATGCCATACAGTGCAAGAATTGGGATTAACTAAAGCGTTTGATATTGCTTTGCCAACACGTAATGACATTGTCACCTTTCAACCTAAGCTTATACCTCGAGCTACACTACAGATAAGGTAAGTCATTACATATAAGATTTCACATTCACAATTGTTGGTTGACTTCGGGCCATGCTACTGATCAGTATGTCACCACATCCTGACTTCTAAAATGTATTAAAGGTACAAAGAAAGTATTGTATAGTATGACATGATGATATCACATGTCACATCATTATTAAGTTACAGGCTGAAATCTACTTATGGTATCAGAACAATATGATGAATACCATCATTATACAGGCATAAACACCTGAGCCACTGAGATAAAGCTGCAATATCAAAGCACTGTCTAAGCACACAACAGTGCATGACAAATGAGAAGTCGAAGATTATTAAGTTCAGTTTCATCTGTCTGGTTGTGTTTGATGCAGGAGGGGATACATATTTGCACAACAGATAACCTTATAAATAGAAACTCATATTTACAACTAACTACAGCTTGGAATACCAACACTTACTGCCATTAGATACACAGGAAAACAAGGGTTTCCAGTAACATCTCCAGTGCAGTGTAATGGAGGATACACCTAGTTACCAAATTTGGGTTGGCTCCCTGACAGTGATGCCTAGAAACAAATACCTGTGGTCCAATGCATGTGTGGAAGGCTGCAGCTTGGTTCCCAATAGGGGGCCCTGGATGCATTACAGTCATATGCCAGGAAGGAACTTAGTTCTCCTGTGTGAATTTTGGAAAACGCCTTCAAAGCAAGATCCCACAATGTGCAGTGTGTATTGTTTAATACAAGTTACAACTGTAGCTTCCATTGACATGCAATACCTGATACCTATAAACAGTCTCTCACAACGTCTTTTTCAACCCTACCTGTCTTGTAGCACTCATAATGGTTCATTCTTTTACTCACGTCCTTCCCCTCCAATTTCTCGTATCAAATAAAGTTATGGTAAGTAATATATCTCCAGATGTCACCCTCTTAAGCACTGAAGTGAACATAACACCACACAAATGGTTGGCATAAACTATAGTAAAAAAAAAAAAAAAAAAAAAAAAAAAAAAAAAAAATAGCACCAGTAAAATCAGAAATACCACCATGACATGTAAAATAAACGTAAATGAGAGAGAAAAAGGACTTATTCAGAATGAGTGGAGTGTCAAGATTGTATAGAATTAGAAACATGACGAACATCATTATTGCTTCAAATTGTTTAAATATACAGAAGAACAAAAGGAGCAAACCCTGACAGGTACCTCATAATCTCTATCAAAGTGATGTAACCCCAATTATAAACACAAACAATGAAGCTGATGATATCCTTCTCGTGGCAGCAAAATGAAACAGCTGTAACGTAGCTTCTGTCGAATACTCCACGATTTAAAACACACAGTTTCAATGAAATGTTTCACTTCTTTACGACTGACAGTCTACAAACAGCATACATAGCATCTAACACAGAAAGCGTGTAACTATCTAAGTAAGTTTCAAACATAAAATATATTCTGGATTCATATTTGATATTCATGCGAGTAACATTTGAACTTACTCCATACAAAATACCAAACCACCGTTTGGTCCAAACTTCAATTCTTCGTCTTCCATTGCATCATCAACGTGAATAAGTTGCCGAATATCAACGACAGGATCATAGTCAAAAAATTCTGCTGCTGGATCCAGATTCACAACGTTGATTACTTTCTTCTCATCCGCTGCATGTTTCACTAACGTAGAACAGTATGTGGACTGTAAAGGGAGGACTTGTAATTTATGAACGTTCACTCACAATTCGATAAATGCAATCACAATCGCAGAAAACAGTCACATTACCTTCCCGCTGCCAGCAGGGCCCATTACAAGTTGGCCATATCTCATATTTGTATAATTTATGTATTCACACAACTCAGAGCATAAACGTGAAAACACATAACCTCATCCTCACTGCAACAACACAATACATTAGCAGTTAGCACAAACAATACCAAAGTATTCCCAATAGCAAACGATAGAACTTTACATCCTTGGTTTAGAGATCGATCCCTGCAAGCAGCTAAACTGGCGTGACGCCACCGTCCGAGTATGGGGAAAAATTCATTTAACATTCAGATGTGCTTGCTTATTTATTTAGCCCTTCAAATCCTATATGTATAAAATATATACAAGGATATTGGACATGGTTAGGTATTTACAAGATAAAATACAGTTTGTGTTGCAATCCTAAGGACTAGATATTGAAGTAATTTAGCACAGATTCATAAATACAGCAAACATTACAGGCAACATACAAAGTAGAATATTATTAATGCATCTTTATTTTTGTTGTTTGGCTTTTATATATTCTGTCAGACTGTAAAAGTAATGATCAATTAAATATGCCTTTACACCAGCCTTAAAACTATAGAGTTTAACTATTGATTTAATATGTTTAGGTAGATTATTGAAAATCTTTATCCCACTATGTAGTGTGCCTCTTTGGCACAATGATGTTCTCACCTGTTTCATATGAAGCTCAGATTTTTGCCTTGTATTGTGTGCATGTATATCTTCATTATTTAATAAGATATCTGTGTGTCTATTGATATATTGTTTGATGAAAACTGATGTTTCGTAGATAAAAATGCAAGGAAGAGGAAGAACTGATAGTTTTTTGAATATGGGTCTGCATGATATCGTATTGTTTACCCCTTCAATAATTCTTGGTATTCTCTTTTGCATCCTGAAAAGTTTAATATTTGTTGTTGTACTGCCCCAGAAGATTATGCCATATTTAATTACAGAATGCACATAGGAGTAGTATACATTTAACAGGCTGCCTTTTCTGCAACAAGTTTTTAAGATCTGTATCATGTAACAGGTTTTGCTTAGTTTTCTTTGCAAATATTCAATGTGTACCTCCCACTTTGTGTTGTTCTGGAGCCAGAGTCCCAGAAATTTAGTACTGTCAACACCTTCAAGAACTCTGTCCCTAAGTTCTATTTCTATGTTTGGGTGGTGTCTTCCTTTTACATTATAGAAGTTCAGTGCTACTGTCTTTTCTTTGTTTATAATTAGCTTGTTGTAGCTGAACCACTGTTCTACACTGTTCATTCTTTGGATAGCGGAGTCTTTTAGTTTTTCTTCTGTTTTACCACTAATAAGGAAGCTTGTATCGTCTGCAAATTGGAGGGTAGTTTAGCAATACTTGTTGTACATAAGATCATTGACATAGAGGAGAAACAGAATGGGTCCTAATACTGATCCTTGAGGGACACCATATTTCACATTTTCATATCCTGAATAGTAGTAGCTGATTTTGTTATGGTCAGCTTATTGCACTTCAACCACCTGCTTGCGACCACATTGAATATACCTCAATTCCTAACTGGTCAAGCTTCCACAGTAGGGCATTATGAACAATGACATCAAAAGCTTTAGATAAATCAAGACATATGCCTGTCACAAACTCACTTGCATCCAGTTTAGTATAGATTTCATTAATAAATTCAAATATTGCACTTTCAGTTGAATAGCCTTTCCTAAAACCATGCTGTGAAGGAGAGAGAATTTTATTTTTATTTAGGAAATCAGGCAATCTCTTATAAAAAACTTTTTCTAAAATTTTTGAAAATACAGGCAATAGGGCTATTGGTCTATAATTTGAAACACATTCTGGATTTCATTTTTTGAACAGTGATTTCAGCTTTGCTGTTTTTAAACATGAAGGGAAGGTTCCTGATGCCAGTGAGGTGTTGCACAAATGTGTCAAGGGTTCAGCTAAGGCAAGACAGCATTTTTTAATAATTGCATCTGGTGTTCCATCAATTCCACATGAATACCCTGTTTTCAAGGTTTTTATAACTGATAAAATTTCTTCACAATTTGTAGGTGAAAGGAACAAAGATATAGACACATTTCTCACACTATTGCATGATGGAGGTGATATTTTGTTGTGTTCTTCCAGTCCACTCACCAACTGTTCACTTACGTTTGCAAAATATTTGTTGAAGGTCCCTGCAATTTCTGTTGGGTAAGAAATCATTTGTCCTTCGTAACATAAGTTCATATTTTTATATTGTTTAGTTTCACTTGTTTGATTTTTTATAGCTTCCCATATAGTTTTACATTTGTTTTTTGAATTTTCAATGTATTTGTCATTTGCCATTGTTTAAGCTTTCCTTACAACATTTTTGAGGATCCTCTTGTAATTCTTCAGGTACAAATGAAATTCTTGAGGCATGTTCTGTGTCTCTGCTATATCGTGTAATCTTCTTTTCTCTGCACAAGATATTCTAATACCTGTTGTAATCCATTTGTTCTTTTTGAAGTTAGGTTGACATTTTTGCTTTTTTAATGGAAATGCAGCCTCAAAGTATGACATGAAGATTTCCATGAATTTTTCAAACTTTTTGTTAGTATTTTCACAAGTAGACACTTCATACCAAGTTTCTTCACTTAGTTTCTGTACAAAAAGGTTTATTTGTTTGTTAGTGAATTCCCTTGCTTCTTTTACAAGTTCCTCTATCTCAGTTGTTTCACTTGGGGTGTGCAAAGCAATGAACTGTGCATACTGATCACTGAAGCCAGTATTAAGATTTCTGGCACAGAAATTGTGATTTACATTTGTGTTTATTAATATCTGATCAATTGTAGAGCTAGTTGTTGGTGTAACTCTTGTAGGAGAGTCTATGGTGGCTTTTATGTTTTATGTTTCCAGTAGGGTCATCAAGCTTTGCTGGTCTTTTGAGATTTCTTGAAAATCAATATTAAAATCTCCACATATGGTCACTGTTTTGCTGAAGTTTTTTATAATATTTAAAGCTGCTCCTATATACATAGATGATTATTAATTTTAATGCAGAGAATTCAACTGTAGATACTTCAAAAATTTTCTCTTCAGCTAACAGTTCAATGGGTTTTATGTTACAATAATCAGTGCCACTTTTAACAAATATACATGATCCTCCATGACTGGATGTAATTCCAGAAAAT
The DNA here is from genome assembly GCF_021461385.2 of Schistocerca piceifrons. Classification (NCBI taxonomy): domain Eukaryota; kingdom Metazoa; phylum Arthropoda; class Insecta; order Orthoptera; family Acrididae; genus Schistocerca; species Schistocerca piceifrons. Next base: position 1,253,601,280 of record NC_060138.1, read on the forward strand.
GATGATGAAAGATTGAAGTCTGCACGTTTTGTGACTGACATTGCATCTTTAAGCAGCCAGTGTTCAGTTATACACATTACAGAAACGTTTTTTAGCTCATCAGTACATAAAATTTCAACTTCACTTAATTTGTTTGGCAATGATTGGACATTTTGATGAATGAGCATGAAATTAAAGGGTTTGTTAGGCTTTGGCATATTATAAGACTTTGGTATATTTAATTGATCACTTACCTTTACCTTGTCAATAAAAAATCATTCAGGTGTGCTGGAAGTACTGCTTTTCTTTTCCTGACTGCACCAATTCTTCTATTATCATCTGCAGCAGAATTTTCTTCTGTGTCTGGCTCCCCTGGTAGTTGTTCAGCTGCTGCTCCTACTGTTGATAATATTGCTGCTGGTGTTAGAGCTGGGTCTGCAATTGGAAGAGCTGTTACTGCATTCATTGTTGTTCCTGTGCCTGAATATTGGAGCACCTAGTACCTTCTTTTGTTGTTGAGGTTGGTGAGTGAGGTCTTGCTGGCGTTGTTTCCTTCGAATATTTGGGCGGGCCAATCCAGGATGATTTTGCTTTTGAGTGTTTGATGGCTCTTGATGATAATTTCTTCAATTTTTCCGACGAGTAGTTTTTTCCCCATGTTGTTAACGTACAATTCATGTAATGTGTGGAATCTGCGCCCAATATTGCTAACATTTACGAGTTCTACATTTCTGAAATGTTTGCAAAGTAATGAAATTTGTTGGTTAGCAATGATTATTTCTTTATTTACGCATGACCAGGACGGTAAGTCATGCCGATGTGGAATGTTTAGGACTAAAACATTTGTGTGTGTCAACTGTCCTAAGAACCTTTTTAGTTCTTGTTTTGCTTTGTGGGTTTCGTTTACAAATCTATAAACCACAGGTGAGTTAAGTTTTGTTTAGTCCCGCAAATAAAAAAAATAAAAAGAAGAAAGAAAGAAGAAGTTAAGTTTTATAATAAGGATAAAAGGTTAAATTTGTGATCACAAATATTAATTTCTTTGGCTTAGTCCATAAAAGTGATGACATTGCGACTTTTAATAAAGTTCCAAAATCAGATGTAAAAAAACGCTGTTTTTCTCTTGGAAAACAAAAACTCTGCAAAGTGGGATCAAATATCTAACAAATGAATTAAATCTGTCTATGATATAATAACACACTCTTTGTTTTCAACAATCAATCATTTGAACAGACCAACTTCCCTGACATACTCAAGACTACATCTACATACAAACTCTGAAAACCACCGTAAGGTTCATGGCACGTACCAGTTATTAGGGTTTTTTGCGTTCTATTCACATATGGAGTGAGGGAAGAATGATTGTTTGAATGCCTCTGTGTGTGCAGTAATTATTCTAATCTTATCCTCACGATCCCTATGTGAGCTATAAATAGGGGATTGTAGAATATTCCTAGAATCATCATTTAGATCCAGCTCTTGAAACTTTATGTGGAAACTTTCTTGGGATAATTTATGTCTATCTTCAAGAGTCTTCCAGTTCAGTTCCCTCAGTACCTCTGTGACACTTTCCCACGGATTAAACACACTTGTGGCCATTCATGCTTCCCTTCTCTGTAAACGTTCAGTGTACTCTGTTAGTCCCACTTGGCCCAGTTTTCATACACTTGAGCAATATTCTAGAGCTGGTCGCATGAGAGATTTGTACACTTCTTGCACTTCCCCAGTACTCTACCAATAAACCAAAGTCTACCATCTGCTTTACCCATAACCGAACTTACGTGATCGTTTTTGATTTATCGTGCCTTTTCCTGTCTGGTTAGAGAATATCATAGGACAGACAAATAATAATAGATAATGATAATAATATGTGATAAGTTTATACAAACTTTGGGCTCTTGATAATGGCTTTTTGCGTAAGGCCTGTTCATTGTAAGTTTGACTGTGAGTGATTTTTCTGAAGATAATTCTCTATCGGACTTCGTAGATTGAATAATTGAAAATATTTGGTTCGTCCCAGAATCAGATTTTCACTCTGCAGTGGAGTGTTCTGGAAACATCACCCAGGCTGTGGCTAAGCCATGTCCCCGCAGTATCCGTTCGTTCAGGAGTGCTAGTTCAGCAAGATTCGCAGGAGAGCTTCTGTAAAGTTTGGAAGGTAGGAGACAAGATACTGGCAGAAGTAAAGCTGTGAGGACCGGGCGTGAGTCGTGCTTCGGTAGCTCAGATGGTAGAGCACTTGTCCGTGAAAGGCAAAGGTCCCGAGTTCGACTCTCGGTCGGGCACACAGTTTTAATCTCCCAGGAAGTTTCATATTTGGTTCGTGCTGGAACATTTGTAATATGGAACCTTTAGCCATGCCAATACGCCGTTTAATTGGAACAATAGCTTGCGACATAAATGAAACACAAGATTAAATAATATCACTGTATTCATAAAATATTATACTAAATTAAATTACATAGACACATTAATTCTGTTGCTGTGTGCAACTATGAGCACACCTAGTGAGATTGCGTCTCAATAAAATAGAATAATGGCGGGGTGCCAAATACTTATCTGCAGTAATGGCAGATATGCGTCCAATTTGGACAAAAAAGGTGTCATCCTCTCGGCAAAACAACTGAACTGTGTAGTTATTCTAATGTTTCAGTGGTTGCACGTCACAATCGATAGAACTGCTTATACTAATTAATATCTTAAGTAATTCTTTATTTATATTCTGAACTTATATCTACGTTTTTGCAATACATCCATGCCCATCCTGAAAATGTGCCTTTAAACGTTCCGCTTCATATCGCTACATAGTGTTGATTCCAACAGTGATTTATTGGTATTAAGCTCATAGGATAGTACGTTTTTTCGTTTCGTGAAATGCAAAATTTTACATTTTTGCACCACTTTGAAATCTTATCGAGATCTCATTGAATATTTATGCAGTTTCCTTCGGATAGTACTTCATTATACACTGAAGCGCCAAAGAAACTGGTATAGGCATGCATATTCAAATACAGAGATATGTAAACAGGCAGAATACGGCGCTGTTGTCGGCAATGCTATCTAAGATCTCAAGTGTCTGCCACAGTTGTTAGATCTGTCACTGCTGCTACAATAGCAGGACACCAAGAGTTAAGCAAGTTTGAATGTGGTGCTATAGTCGGCATACGAGCGATGGGACACAGCATTTCCGAGGTAGCAATGAAGTGTGGTTTTCCTGTGCAACCATTTCACGAGTGTACCATTAACATCAGAAACCAAGTAAAACATCTACTCACCGACATCACTGTGGCCAGAAAAAGATCCTGCGAAAATGGGACCAATGATGACTGAAGAGAATCGTTCAAAGTTTCAGAAGTGCAACCTTTCCACAAATTGCTGGGCCATCAACAATTATTAGCATGTGAACCATTCAACAAAATATCATCGATATGGGCTTTTGTAGCTCAAGGCCCACTCATGTACCCTTGATGACTGCATGACACAAAGCTTTATGCCTCGCCTGGGTTGGGCTGTTGATGCCTGGGAACAAGTTTCCTGGTCGAACGAGTCTCATTTCAAATTGTGTCGAGTGGATGGATGTGTACAGGTATGGAAACAACCTCATGAATCTGTGGTGTCTCTGACGCAAATTGAAACTTCTTTGATTACTCTCTTTGGCTTTGCATTCTATCTTTGCTTTGTTCGACATCCATTTCTGTATTCGCTCTGTTCAGTGCAGAAATAAATGTTAACTCTTACTCTAAAAGTGTGTTATTACAGTTCTAAGCCATGTATAATCAACAAATCCATGGATCCTGCATTTCAGCAGAGGACTGTTCAAGGTGGTGGAGGCTCTGTGATAGTGTGGGACGTGTGCAGTTGGAATAATATGGGACTACTGATATATCTAGATACGACTGTGACAGATGACACTTGTGTAAGCATCCTGTCATGACCATTGTGCATTATGATGGAATTGGGCAATTCCAGTAGTACAATGTGACACCCCACAAGTCCAGAATTTCTACAGAGTGTCTCCAGGAACACTCATCTGATTTTAAACACTTCCGCTAGCCACCAAATTCCCCACATATGAACATTATTCAGCATATCTGGGATGCCTTGCAATATGCTGTTCAGAAGAGATCTCCACCAAGCGTACACTTACGGATTTATGGACAGCCTTGCAGGATTCATAGTATCAGTTCCCTCCAGCACTACTTCAGACATAAGTCGAGTCCATGCCACATCGTGTTGCAGCACTTTTGTGTGGTCGTGGGGGGCCTACATAATATTAGGCAGGTGTATGTTTCTTAGGCTCTGCAGTGTGTAATCTTTTATGGTTAAATTTGTGTAAATTTTTATAAAATAAAATGCAAATGATGTATTTAAAATAAATTAACCTTCATGTAAAGAACCTCCAATAAATATTTCTAATTTTCAGGAATAATCACTGACATGCTTTGTTTTGAAATTCGAAATAAATAGTTCAGATTGGTATGCAAGTCGCTAACACACAATGAAATGTAATTGCCAACCTTATCGCTGCAGGTTTCGAGACACAAAACTAAAATCTCGCTGTGACCTGAAACTTGTGAACAAAACATCGCCATCACTCTGTATTTCTAATACCTCTGTTATTTAGACACTTTTTTATTCACAGTAGCCTTTATATTTTCTTTTTCTGTATCCTCTTCATCATAACAGACCCAGCAGAAACTCTCAAGCAAAGGAGGGATATATAGCAGATTGCGTGCACATTGAGGTAAAATGTGGACATGGGAACATGCATGGATATGTTCATTCTTCCCACTAATTTTTGTACATGTACTTTTATTCCTGTGCATCTGAGTTTGAGCATGAGGAAAGAGGCATTGTGTGGACATACCTTATAGTTGTCAACTGCTGCAGTCGTTTTCGAGAGACATGTGGTTTTGACGACGCTATCGAGTACTTGAGGCCCACGAGAAAGACAGGCCACGGTCCGTATGTCACAGTACGTGACACTATGGGTGTTACAAGTGCCAGCAGCCATCTCTGGTGGGGAACGAGGAACTATTTCAGACGAATTTAACGATTCTCGAGTGCGTGTTTAAATGCTTGCAAGTTCGCGATAGAACAAGAGAATATTACGACCTTTAGTGGGTACTTTTACAATTAAATATTGATTTCTCGTGACCCTTGCACGAAGCCAAGCATTAGCAAAGAGTGGCGGACACAAGAACTAATGGGACATCACGAGTTCGCTGCTTGGCCTGTGTATCTCGTTGGCCCCGTGAGTACATCGAGCGTGTCACGAACCACAGGTACTGATGCAAAGTCTTGTAGTGGCAAAATGCAACTCCATAGTAAGCCTGTACACAGGATCCCAAAGACGTGTCTCAACTCGCAAGTAACTTCTTGAAGCACTTGCGGAAGTTTACTTCTGCAGATTTTATTGGACAAGTTAATGCCTGGAACTTGCTGCAGGTACTTGGATAAAAACTTCCGCTAGGTCGGCTCTGAGACAGTACTGTGGTGAAGAACGAGAGCAGTGGCCATCATTGTTGCATTACTCTTATTTAGGAAAAACAAACAGTTAAGCAAAAAATATTTTTAGGCGGAAAATGGATACAGAGGGGTGCATACGTCAGTTATCGGGAAGCACTATTGAATAACATTTAATCAGAGGACTTCGCTTAGGTTAAACTCTTTCATACTATTTGGTATACAAGTTCCGAAAATTTCTTGGTTGTTGTATAATAAAATATTCGAAAACCCAATACAAAAATGATGCAAGCTGTGTCACCAAGCGATAACCTTACAATTAGTCTTCGATTTTTTGCAAACAACATTTATTACAAACGTTATGCATTGTGCTTACACTAACATTGAAACATCAGCTAAAATTAAAAGACATCTCTGCTGTCACTATACTTCCCCCTCTAGCAAAACAAAGTAACCAAGAAATTAATCTCGAACTTCATTGTCTGACTTCGCCAATTACACATGTATAGAGAGATTCCAGTGGTCTATTTGTTTCGGCTCATCTGTCTTCGTTCCACATAACTTCTGTAAGCAAGGAAAAAACTTCCAACAACGTGGACATTGGCAAGTGCTTGCAGTGAGATTCAAAGAACTGTCTTCACTAACTCGCGGTAGCTACTTTTGCAAGTTGACGAAACTTCTGGAAGTTGGCTTGCTAGGAATGTTCCCATGTGAAAGAAATTCCTGAAATACCTTCTGCAAGCGACTTGTGGGGGGTTACTTGCAAGTGGATACACGTCTTAACGATATTGTAATAGCATGAGTGACAACAGAGAAAACTTTTGGTGCCTCCGATTATGCCAAAGTATATCTTTGAAAGGAGAAGAGCCACTTCTAAATACCTTCAGACATACATGATGTATGTTTGTGCTAAAACACATCTGGAGTGAGCGTTGCGTTCTACGCCTATCGTCAACGTTAAGCTGGAATTGTCACATAATATTGGAACGAAGCTATTTGTTTGGATTAGATTAGATTAGATTAGCACTTGTTCCATAGATCATGAATACGACACTTCGTAATGATGTGGAATGTGTCAGGTTAATAAAAGGTGTTTATACAAGATATTACATTAGACAAAATATTACAAGACACTCAGCAATATTTTTTTGTGGAGGTATGGAAATTACCCACTTACTATATCCAAAAATTCATCTAATGAGTAGAAGGAGTTGCCATTAAGAAATTCTTTTAATGTCCTTTTAAATGCTATATGGCTATCTTTCAGACTTTTGATGCTATTAGGTAAGTGACCAAAGACTTTTGTGGCAGCATAATTTACCCCCTTCTGAGCCAAAGTTAGATTTAACCTTGAGTAGAGAAGATCATCCTTTCTCCTAGTGTTGTAGCCATGTACATTGCTATTACTTTTTAATTCGTTCGGATTGTTAATAACAAATTTCATAAGTGAATATATATATTGTGAGGCTACAGTGAAGATCCCTAGCTCTTTAAATACGTGTCTGCAGGATGATCTTGGATGAGCTCCAGCAATTATTCTGATTACACGCTTTAGTGCAATGAACACTCTTTTACTCAATGATGAGTTACCCCAGAATATGATGCCATACGAAAGCAGAGAATGAAAATAAGCGTGGTAAGCTAATTTACTCAGTTGTATATCGCCAAAATTTGCAATGACCCTAATAGCATACGTAGCTGAACTCAAACGTTTCACCAGATCCTCAGTGTGTTTTTTCCAGTTCAACCCCTCATCAATGCATACACCTAGAAATTTTGAATATTCTACCACAGCTACCGATTTCTTATCGAATTCTATATTCATTAATGGGGTCATTCCATTTACTGTGTGGAACTGTATATACTGTGCTCTACCATCTGAGCTACCAAAGAACAACTCACACCCAGTCTCACAGCTTTGCTTCTGCCAGTATCTCGTCTCCTACCTTCCAAACTTTACAGAAGCTCTCCTGCGAACCTTGCAGAACTAGCACTCCTGAAAGAAAGGATACTGCGGAGACATGGCTTAGCCACAGCCTGGGGGATGTTTCCAGAATGAGGTTTTCACTCTGCAGCAGAGTGTGCGCTGATATGAAACTTCCTGGCAGATTAAAACTGTGTGCCCGACCGAGACTCGAACTGTGAGACCGGGCGTGAGTCGTGCTTCGGTAGCTCATATGGTAGAGCACTTGCCTGCGAAAGGCAAGGTCCCGAGTTCGAGTCTCGGTCTGGCACACAGTTTTAATCTGCCAGGAAGTTTCATATCAGCGCACACTCCGCTGCAGAGTGAAAATCTCATTCTGGAAACAACCCCCAGGCTGTGGCTAAGCCATGTCTCCACAGTATCCTTTCTTTCAGGAGTGCTAGTTCTGCAAGGTTCGCGAGAGAGCTTCTGTAAAGTTTGGAAGGTAGGAGACGAGATACTGGCAGAAGTAAAGCTGTGAGACTGGGTGTGAGTCGTGCTTCGGTAGCGCAGAAAGGTAGAGCACTTGCCCGCGATAGGCAAAGGTCCCGAGTTCGAGTCTCGGTCGGGCACACAGTTTTAATCTGTCAGGAAGTTTCATATCAGCGCACACTCCGCTGCAGAGTGAAAATCTCATTCTGTATATACTGTGTTTTGTCAAAGTTTACATTGGATGTCACATCAAGTCATTCCACAATGCACTCTGAATGGAGGCATTCAGGAAGGTCGTCAAAAGACCATCACGTGATATCAGGGAACTTCAGGGTTTCTCGGAAATGAAGTTTTGACAGTATTCTCGCCTACTAACACCGTAAGTTAACCTATTTTCTCTATACTCATTAGTGATATAGTAGTCGATTTTGTGTTTTTGTGTCATTGTACTACTTATTTTTAGATTACGGTTTTTTTCGTGGTAAATTGCCAATATTCCATGACAACTTGGATGTTTGAAAGCGAAAGTAATTTTGGTTTTACAATAACAAAACAGACTTGACGCCCACAATATATAGATATAAATAACATTGTAAGTTGACTAAGCAGCTTAAACAAGAGAGGAAAAGAGTTGTTTATGACATTATTAGTTATGTATGGAGTAATGGATAAGGTAAACAGGCTCCATTTATTCCTTGATAAGTATTTTTTGATGTATTTGTATGTATATATTTTCTGTAGCACATAAATATCATGTTTTGAAATGTCGTTTCACTTCTCAGGACTTAACAGAACATCTTTGATCAACAACATACGTTATGAAGTTTGGTTTGGCCATTTGTAGCCTTTGTCGTTGTTTGTTCCTCAATTCCAATACCATAATCTAACATATTGTATCACAGATGGTAGAACATAACCTCACTTTCACCCTTTCGTACGGGGCTAAGCAAACTGACATTACATAATGTGCCAGATAGTGCGAATACACGCTGATATGACTGTGTTGCTGGTCGATGCCCATTTATTTTGCACCTCAAAACTATGCGCCCAGCTTATTCCTGGTATTAAATGCAAAAGGCCTATATCAAATCCACAGCACCTACAAAATAGGTTCGTCCATGCGATGCCTTTTTTTGTGTTCAGCTTTGTGCATATGCATAAATTTCCAGTAGCACAGCTGCACAAGCACATGTATGCATGCGAAATTCCTGGAAACGAGGGCAGTGTGTAAAGCGCATCTTCAGTTAGAATATTTGCGTCTTTTAGCAGACAACAGGCAGATGGGGCACGTGTGTGTGATTGTGTAGTGTGTTGAGGTCATACTGAGGAGCGATTTATGTGCAATAATGCCTGTTGACACCAAATGAAGTTTATAGATGATTACATACAAAGAAAAAAGTCTTATGGAATGGAGAATGTTTCACGACAGCAAAACGCCTGGCTGCACTGAGGTTTTGGATGGGAAACTGCCATCAAGTCACCATACCCACCTGTGCCTGTGCCTGTTCTACCTCTCTGAAAGTTACTCCTAAGGTGTAGCTGCGCTTGCCTCCTCGATTATCACTTGCTCATTCTCATTTCGCTTCCTTTCTTTCTTATTTCTAGTTTTATATTTGCTGCTGGAATTTTTTGTATTTTTTTATAGTTTATGCTATTAAAGAAATGAAAGCAGTAAGCAGGTTCAAAATAATATAGATTGCAGTAGTTATTTGGAGATGAAAAGGACTGTGTGTAATAGAGTTGTGTGGAGAAGTGCATCAAACCAGTCTTCAGTTCGAAGATAACAACAGCGTTATAGTGATAATTGTCAGTGTTTAAATAGTCTGCTGTTCCTTGTCCATTACGTTAGTTTTAGAAATCGAGAGCCTCCATGATACATGTATACACGAAACTTAGAATACCTAAACACTTAAACAAGGGCTTACAGGAATTTCTAGTTTACATCCTTCATCATTCTGTGGCATGTAAAACAAGTATTGTGATAGAATTACTCTTGGCCTAGATGACAAACGAAAAAGGGTCTTTGTTCTTACTTTGTAACCTATTGATTGTATGTAATTTCCTTGAAATTTTTAATGTGTGTTGGTTTCTCAGAGTTATCAAGTTGTCGAAAGTGATAAAAATAAAGAAAATAAGGTTACAGAATCTTTAATCGATTGTGAAGTGTAGTGCCACAAGTGGTGACCGACTATGGAAGAAGATACATCAGTTAAGAGTAAAATCAGTTTGCCTATTGGGACGGGCTTTATACTTGCGAAACGCAGGACCAGATGAGGAATGTTAGACTGTTCTGCAACCAATGTTAATGTCCAACCAAGTCACAGTCATTTCGCCAACGGACTGCAACATATGTTCAGCAGCTCATAGTAAATTCGTTGCGCCGCTGTATATGCCACTGCAGCCAGATCTTTGGTTTCGACTTCTCAACCTCTCTTTCGAAGCATACAGAATGGTGGGCGATACCATGTACTTCGTCATCACTACATGACTTGCAAACACTATTGTCACTCTCGGACATGGTGCACAATACTCCTCTGAAAAGGAAATATACTCACATCAAAACTGATGTACTCCAATGAGTGCCCAAACCAGTGGACATTCGCGTTTAATAAGTGCTGCAAAGAGAAACAATGGGAGACAAGTTTCCTTTGGTCTTTTGACAACACTTACGATCACTTGTTTCTGCAACTGAGCTTTCTGAGGCTACACTTAGGCAAGTTTGGATGGGCCAGTTACCTTTCATAGTCAATAGTGCAGTGATTCCTGGCACGGCGTCTTCGTTCAACTCACAGCTATTAATCACAGACCTACTTTACCACTCGCTGGAGCTCTCAGACAGAAATTGAATAGCGCAGTGCAGGGAGTAGAGAGGCAGATTTTGAGGATAAAAATCAACAACTCCCGTTAGAGAACTAGGTGAGTACCCCAAAACGCAACTTCGATGCTCTACAGCGGCAAATACGTGCAGTCCCAAATACTTCCATCGAAATGCAACCTAAATAGACGACGCAGAACACGAGTTGACAGTAGGGAAGGGAAAGTGTGCTGGTGTCTTGCATGCTTCAGCAGCTGGCACGCAAATTTAATCAGCCATGTCCTTAGCCAAATGGGTACAGCAACCTGACTTAGGCTTGGTTGGTCGCTCCAGTGGACAACGCCTGGCATACTGACAAAGTCAGTAATAAGTTACCTTGCTCTGTCTTCAAAAGTATAAAAAGAAGTTCTTAAACTAGTATGACATTCACACACATTGTTGGGACAATATTCAGTGCAGCGGAAATTTTCTTCCTCTGTATTGCTCAGCACATTGTAATACTTATTTACAGGATTAACTATTTAGCATAATATAGCCTACAGCTGAATTTTGTCTTTATCCTGATACATAGTTATATGTGCTTGAAAGGTACAGCTAGTGGCGTTATAAATTCCACTGTATCATCAGGTCTACTAAGTGCCATTACAATTCAGATCTGCTTTGGAACACCTTATGGTAATATTAAATGCAGAGGAAGGATGTTCACACTGTAATGAGTAGCTTAATGAACAGATATTTAGTACTAATGAGAAATTTTTTTTCATACATTGTTGCAGTGACAAATATCTCTCAGTACAGGGGGGCTGCAGACCACTTCTGTGTTATGGTGCATTAGCATTAAATGAAAATTAAAAACTGAATTCCATTTTCATCTACATCTGTACTCAGTGAACCACTGTGAAGTGTATGGCAGAGAGACCCCTTTGTATCAGTTATTAGAGCTTTCTCCCATTCCAGTCACATAAGGATTGTGGGGAAAATGATTGTTTGAAAGCCTCTGTGTGTGCTGCAATTAATCAAATTTATACTCATGATCCACATGGGAGTGATATGTAGTGGATTTTCATATATTCCTAGAATCATTATTTGAAGCCAGTTCTTGAAACTTTGTAAGTAGACTTTCTCAGAATAGTTCCCATCTATCTTCAAAAGTTTGCCAGTTCAGTTCTTTCAATATTTCAGTGACAGTCTCCCTCAAGTCATACGAATCTGTGATCGTTTGTGCTGCCCTTCTCTGTATACATTCCACATCAACTGCTAGTCCTATTTGGTATGGGTACCCAACACTTAAACAATATTCTAGGATGGGTCACATTTCCCTAGTGTTCTACAAATAAACCAGAGTCTGCTATTTGTTTTACCATCAACTGAGCCCATGTGATGATCATTCCACTGCATCTTCCTACTAAGTGATGCATCCTAGTATTTGTATGAGTTTACAGATTCCAATTGTGACTCGCTAATGTTATATTGTACATAGGATACTAAGTCTGTTTGTTTTTTAACTTTTAAAGTAAGCTGTAAATCATTGCACCATTTACAAACCTTATCCAGATCTGAGTGAATATGTGTATAGATTTGTTCAGGCTGTACTTTGTTGTAAATAAATGCATCATCTTCAAAAATCTAAGCTTGCTACTTATAACATCTGCAATATCGTTATTATACAACGTGAACAGCTAAGGACCCAACATACTTCCTAGGGACACACCCAGAGTTGCCCCAACACCTTTTGATGACTTGTGCAAGATAACATACTGTGTCCTCCCTACCAAGAAATTCTCAATTCAGTCACATATTTCATCTGATACCCAATATCATTGTACTTTTGGTAACATATATAGGTGTGGTACTGAGTCAAATGCTTTTTGGAAATTGAGAAATACTGCATCTTTGTGACTGTTATCAATGGCTTCCAGGATGTCATGTGAGAAAAGTGCAAGTTAGATTCCTCATGATCAATGTTACCAAATCCATGTTGGTTGGCATGGAGGAGATCATTCTGTTCGAGATGCCTCTGATTTTTGAGATCAGGATATGTTCTAAGATTCTACAAGAAATGGGTGTCAAAGATATTGGATAGTAATTTTGTGGATCACTTCTGCTACCTTTCTAGTAGACAGGTGTATCCTGTGCTTTCTTCCAGTTACTGGGCATACTTTCTCATTCGAACATGTCTGAAAATACAGACACCACTCGCGCGCATCCGCGTTTGTGTGTGTGTGTGTGTGTGTGTGTGTGTGTGTGTGTGTGTGTGTGTGTGTGTGTGTGTGTGTGTGTTTGTGTGTGTCTGTATACATGCACCATGAAAGCTAATCAGATCATCAGTGCAATTCACTCTTTGCCCAAACTCGTGTGAGGCTTCATGAGATACAACAAGCAGAAAGAATAAAAAGGGCTAGAGGATGTTACTTGGGAAGTGTACAGCAAATATTACTTGGGTCTGAGGGAAAGCATGCTTGGGTAGGCCATGCATTGTGTCTGACCACTGTGCTGAGGTGACCTACATGGTTAACACATCTGCCTATTGAACAGGAGACCCATGATCGACTCCTGGCCTTGGTACAAATTTTCATTTATCGCCGATGAATTGGCAGATAAAATTTATACATGAGAGTCTGATTGATTTCTTCCAATTTATGCAGGTTTTCAATTCCTTCGGTGTTTCTAAGTATTTCTGCATGACACGAATTTCTGAACAGTGTAACTGTGACCTAATTAATTAGAACAGATTCGACAATGTGAATAAGTGCAATAGAAAACCCAAAAAATAATATTGTTCACTGTCAATTATTTTATCACACCAAAATTTAAGCATTAATCTTGTATTTTTTGTTTTTTGTGTGTAGTGTATGGTTTTACTTTTCTAATGAGCTGGCGAAATAATACTTCAGAAATTTTATTTGTCTATAAAAAGCAGAAGGGTAAATAAGAAAAAACTGAAAATAATAATGGACAAGCAGGTGGCGCAGATCACTAACCGGATTTACTATAACAATTTCGTGGCTCTAAATGCGTTTGTTTTTCATGACATTCAGGCGCCATCTACAGTGTCATTGTAACGTAATTAATTGGAACAGAGATTCGTCAGTATGAATAAGTGCAATAGAGAATGTAAAAAGAAAGTATTGTTGGCTGTCACTTCTTAGGCTGTTAGTGAAAGAACGTAAATAAAATCGAATATGAGCTACGATACACTCGGGAAAAAGCACAATACCATTGCATCTCACATCTTTAAGCCAACTTCAATCCCTGGTATCAAATTGATAAGATGTCTGTGAAACGTGAAAACAAAGTTTCATGGTACTTCTGAGGGAGATGTATCCATAGCAGCAATGTAATGAAGTTGGTTTCAAACACGCAACCTATGCAGAGCCACACCTTATTGCTTTCTGTAGTGACATCGTGAGCTAACTTTGATATAGGACGCCACAAATTCTGTGTAGTTGCACAGCTTACAATATAGCGTCAGTTGAAATCATATAGGCGGGCATGAATGTTGTAGTGCAGTTTATGGCAATAGAGTTGCAGCAAGACTTAAATACAAGTAAGTTGATTCAGAAAATAATTTCGCACATGTGTAAATCAGGGGCCACAAATACATTTATAAAATAAATAACACTCAGAGACGAAAATCTGTCTGCAGTGGCAGCTAACCAACAGTTGGCATGTAAATATCATCTACAGACACGCCACTCGTCCAAGAGTTTACAGTTTTACTGTATTCGTTCATATAGGCATTTCGAATACCCAATTTTTAGTTTAACAGCTGCCATATGACACACGGGAATTACATCTCTTTATCTATTTATTTATTTACACGTCAAGTTCTGTAGGACCAAATTGAGGAGCAAATCTCCAAGGTCATAGAACGTATCAGTACACGAAATTACAACATGAAAAGTAATAACAGATAAAAATAAATGTTCATTTTTATTTATTTATTTTTATTTGGTGTGCGTATTCCATGGATCCATAGATGCAAGTGATTTGCCTGAATGTGGAATGTGTCAATACAACTGTACAAATACAATTAATGCTAAAGGATAGTAATATAATACAATGATATAGATATTAATAAGTATCACTTTTTCTCATGTACAAGCTGTCATTTAACTAGTATAGCAATTCACACTATAACATTATAACTATAACATTAATGCTATAACATTAACATAATATTGTATTGTCCATCTAATAACTAAGAGACTAAACTCATCTATTATTAAGGGAGTGCACTACTTCTGCAAAATAATTCATCTGAGGAGTATAGTGGATGGTCAAGCAGGTATTTTTTTAACGTACCTTTGAACAGCATTTCATTTTCTCTTCTACATTTAATATAATTAGGCATTGCATTAAAAGTCTTTATAGCAGCATCCTTAACTCCCTTTGGTACAAGTGATAAATTTTTTAGTTCGACATGCTGATCATCTTTACCTCTAGTATCATAGTTATGGTAAGAACAATTTGTTTCAAACTGAGCATAGTCTTTATTAACTATGTTCATCAGAGAGTATATGTACTGACATGTTGTGGTCAGTATACCAAACTGTGTGAAAAGTTTTCTACATGAGGTTCGTGGAGGAACACCACACATGATTCTGACTGCTCTCTTCTGTGCAGTTAAGATTTTTTTTTAGGCTGGTGAATTACCCCAGAAGATTATTCCGTAACTCATTAATGAGTGAAAGTATCCAAAGTAAGCTGATTTTGAAATGTTGATGTCCCCAAAATGAGTAATGATTCTTAGAGCAGAAGTTGTTAATGAAAGCCTTTTTGGAGTAAGGGACACATGCTGTTCCCAGTTGAGCTTACTATCAATGTGAACCCCCAGGATTTTAGTGGAGTGCACATGTTCTAGTTCCTGATTGTCATGAGCAATTGCTATATTTCCTAGAGTTCTATGGTCGTGCGGTAGCGTACTCGCTTCCCACGCCCGGGTTCCCGGGTTCGATTCCCGGCGGGGTCAGGGATTTTCTCTGCCTCGTGATGGCTGGGTGTTGTGTGCTGTCCTTAGGTTAGTTAGGTTTAAGTAGTTCTAAGTTCTAGGGGACTGATGACCATAGATGTTAAGTCCCATAGTGCTCAGAGCCAGCCTAGAGTTTTATTTTTTTGTGTGGGACTGTATAAAATTAGTTTTTTTAATGTTAACTGAAAGATAATTAATTGAAAACCAAGCTGTAACGTCTCTGAGTATATCATTAACATCAGTCTCCAGATCAGCAGTGGACTTACCATCTACTACAATGCTTGTATCATCAGCAAAAATTATGAATTCACAATTTTTACTAATGGACAGGGGTAAATTATTAACATATATTAAAAACAGCAAGGGTCCAAGGACAGATCCCTGGGGAGCTCCATGCTGAATTTTGCCTCATTCAGAATCCCCTAGATTAGAAGATCCTTTGTTGCAGCCATTTAGAGCCACCTTTTGTTTCCTGTCTTCAAGATATGATTTTAGCCAGTTACCTATAGGCCCTTTGATTCCGTAATGATAGGCCTTCTCCAAGAGTATCTTGTGGTTTACACAATCAAAGGCCTTGGAAAGATAACAGAAGACACCAAACGGTGACTTCTTACTATTAATAGACTCCAAGACAGCATTTGTTAGTGAATATATGGCACACACTGTGGAAACCCCTTTTTGAAAACCAAACTGTTTCTGGTTAATAATATTAAGTTTATCAAGATGTGCCACAATCCTGTTATACACTGCCTTTTCAAGAACCTTTGAAAATGTTGTTAAGAGAGAGACAGGACGATAATTTTTGACATCTGTAGCATCCCCAGACTTGAAAAGGGGTCTCACAATGGCATATTTCATTCTCTCTGGAACAACTCCCTCATAAAGAGACCTGTTGCAAATGTGAGCAAGTACTACACTTACATCATAACTGCAGGCTTTCAACAGTTTACCAGAGATGTTGTCTACACCTGAAGATCCTTTACTTTTCAATGAGTGAATTACTTTTTTTTTATTTCATTAACAGTTATGGGTGTTACATTTATATAAATAAAACATTGTGGTACGTTAAGTTTCAGAATATCTGCATCTTCCCTTAAGTCACTATTGCAACCTATTTGAGAAGTGAAAGAAAGTGGTTGTTAAATGTGTCTGCTATCTGTTTACTATCAGTTATTTCCAAATCATTAATTTTTATGACAGCAGTTTTTGCATTGTCAGATGGTGCAGTACCTGTTTCCCTCTCTATTAGATTCCAAATCGTTACGATTTTATTATTTGAAGAATTAATTTAAGACTGTATGCACATACTTTTAGATTTTTTAATGACTTTAGTTACGATTTTACAGTATGTCCTATAATAGTTCATCTGGAGGGGATTATTGGATTGTCTCAATATTATATACAGTTCTCTTTTTCCCTGCCATGATATTTCTATGCCCTTTGTGACCCATGGTTTCTTGCTTGATTGTCTGTTCTGTAGTCTGCACACATTTTTTGGAAATACACTTTCAAATATACCTGATAATTCATCAGTAAATAAATTATATTTTGTATTAACATCATTTGCAAGATAAACAAACCTCCAGTCAGTCTCGTGAATGCATAATTTGAAGTTTTGGATATTTTCCTCATTCATGTACCTAATGGTTTTCCACTGTGCACCAGCTTTGCTCTGATTTGTGTTAAAGTTGTCAATTGTGAGTTTTTGCCATCATGATCAGAGAGACCATTTGTTGTGTTGGCTTGAAGATCCAACACCGAGTTACTAGGGGAGGCTGAAATGCATGCGTTTTAGCTCACGCAGGCTGGTGTGAGGAGGGAAGAACTATACTGACGTGAGGTCTGGAACATGACAAGGAATTAGAATTCAGAAAGGGGATGTAATTAGTTTGATACTTAACTTTAATCCATTAATGATGAACGTCGCTCTTGACGGTACATGATTCACAATATTATCTGTTCAGATTATATTAACTGAATATGGCGCCTTGCTAGGTCGTAGCAAATGACGTAGCTGAAGGCTATGCTAAACTGTCGTCTCTGCAATTGAGAGCGTCTGTAGACAGTGAACCATCGCTAGCAAAGTCGGCTGTACAACTGGGACGAGTGCTCGGTGTGCAATCACTGATAGTGGCGACACGCGGGTCCGACGTATACTAATGGACCGCGGCCGATTTAAAGACTACCACCCAGCAAGTGTGGTGTCTGGCGGTGACACCACACCATTTATGACTTTTTCGACTTTTATGTGATGAGTTTTACTAATATCTACAAAGATCTTGTCTATTAAGAGTGCTGGGAGTGGCAGTAGTTCTTGTGGGAAAAGTCACTATAATGTTCCTATTTTTCCTTGTGAGATACAATAGCACAGAATCTAATTGTTTCATGAATACTTTAAAATTACCAGATGGAGCCCTGTATACTGCTACGATTACCAGTTTCTTGTTAGCTTCTACTATTTCTGTGACACATGCCCTAAAGTCTTTCTCTACACAATATTTCTCTATATCTACTGTATTAAAGGACAGGCTATTTTTCACATAAATCGCTGCCCCACCTTTGCGCATATGCTTTCTACAAAACGAGGTAGCCAATACACAGTTTGGAATACGGAGCATTTCGATGCCAAAAGTGACATGGTGTTCTGTCAGACAGAGAATATGAGCACAATTTGCGCCTGTTGGTTCATCAATATTTACAATAAATTGGTCTAACTACAGTAAAGCATGCAGCTTTACTGTATGATTAAATGATGATGGCGTCCTCTTGGGTAAAATATTCCGGAGGTAAAATAGTCCCCCATTCGGATTTCCGGGCAAGGACTACTCAAGTGGACATTGTTATCAGGAGAAAGAAAATTGGCGTTCTACGGATTGGAGCGTGGAATGTCAGATCCCTTAATTGGGCAGGTAGGTTAGAAAATTTAAAAAGGGAAATGGATAGGTTAAAGTTAGATATAGAGGGAATTAGTGAAGTTCGGTGGCAGGAGGAAAAAGACTTTTGGTCAGGTGATTACAGGGTTATAAATACAAAATCAAATAGGGGTAATGCAGGAGTAGGTTTAATAATGAATAAAAAATTGAAGTACGGGTAAGCTACTACAAACAGCATAGTGAATGAATTATTGTGGCCAAGATAGACATGAAGCCCATGCCTACTACAGTAGTACAAGTTTATATGCCAACTAGCTCTGCAGATGAAGAAGAAATTGATAAAATGTACGATGAGATAAAAGAAATTATTCAGGTAGTGAAGGGAGACGAAAATTTAATAGTCATGGGTGACTGGAATTCAAGAGTAGGAAAAGGGAGAGAAGGAAACATAGTAGGTGAATATGAATTGGGGCTAAGAAATGAAAGAGGAAGCCAGCTGATAGAATTTTGTGCAGAGCATAACTTAATCATAGTTAACACATGGTTTAAGAATCATGAAAGGAGGTTGTATACATTAAAGAATCCTGGAGATACTAAAAGGTATCAGATAGATTACATAATGGTAAGGTGGAGATTTAGGAACCAGGTTTTAAATTGTAAGACTTTCCAGGGGCAGATGTGGACTCTGACCACAATCTATTAGTTATGAACTGTAGATAAAAACTGAAGAAACTGCAAAAAGGTGGGGATTTAAGGAGATGGGACCTGGATAGACTGAATAAACCAGAGGTTGTACAGAGTTTCAGGGAGAGCATAAGGGAAAAATTGACAGGAATGGGGGAAAGAAATACAGTAGAAGAAGAATGGGTAGCTTTGAGGGATGAAACAGTGAAGGCAGCAGAGGAACAAATAGGTAAAAAGACGAGGGCTAGGAGAAACCATGGGGTAACAGAAGAAATATTGAATTTAATTGATGAAAGGAGAAAATATAACAATGCAGTAAATGAAGCAGGCAAAAATAAATACAAACGTCTCAAAAATGATATCGACAGGCAGTGCAAAATGGCTAAGCAGGGATGGCTAGAGGGCAAATGTAAGGATGTAGTGGCTTATCTCACGAGGGGTAAGATAGATACTGCCTACAGAAAAATTAAAGAGACCTTTGGAGACAGGAGAACCACTTGCATGAATATCAAGAGCTTCGATGGAAACCCAGTTCTAAGCAAAGAAGGGAAAGCAGAAAGGTGGAAGGAGTGTATAGAGGGTCTATACAAGAGCGATGTACTTGAGGACAATATTATGGAAATGGAAGAGGATGTAGATGAAGATGAAATGGGAGATATGATACTGCGTGAAGAGTTTGACAGAGCACTGAAAGACCTGAGTCGAAACAATGCCCTCGGAGTGGACAACATTCCACTAGAACTACTGACGGCCTTGGGAGGGCCAGTCTTGACAAAACTCTACCATCTGGTGAGCAAGATGTATGAGACAGCCGAAATACCCTCAGACTTCTAGAAGAATATAATAATTCTAATGCCAAAGAAAGCAGGTGTTGATAGATGTGAAAATTACCAAACTATCATATTAATAAGTCACAGCTGCAAAATACTAATGCGAATTCTTTACAGACGAACGGAAAAACTGGTAGAAGCCGACCTCGCGGATGATCAGTTTAGATTCTGTAGAAATGTTGGAACACGTGAGGCAATACTGACCCTAGGACTTATCTTAGAAGAAAGATTAAGGAAAGGCAAACCTACGTTTCTAGCATATGTAGACTTAGAGAAAGCTTTTGACAATGTTGATTGGAATTCTCTCTTTCAGATTCTGAAGGTGGCAGGGGTAAAATACAGGGAGCGAAAGGCTATTTACAATTTGTACAGAAACCAGATGGCAGTTATAAGAGTCGATGGGTATCAAAGGGAAGCAGTGGTTGGGAAGGGAGTGAGACAGGGTTGTAGCCTCTCCCCAATGTTATTCAATCTGTATATTGAGCAAGCAATAAAGGAAACAAAAGAAAAGTTCGGAGTAGGTATTAAAATCCATGGAGAAGAAATAAAAACTTTGAGGTTCGCTGATGACATTGTAATTCTGTCAGAGGCAGCAAAGGACTTGGAAGAGCAGTTGAACGGAATGGATAGTGTCTTGAAAGGAGGGTATAAGATGAACATCAACAAAAGCAAAACGAGGATAATGGAATGTAGTCGAATTAAGTCGGGTGATGCTGATGGAATTAGATTAGGAAATGAGACACTTAATGTAGTAAAGGAGTTTTGCTATTTGAGGAGCAAAATAACTGATGATGGTCGAAGTAGAGAGGATATAAAACGTAGACTGGCAATGGCATGGAAAGCATTTCTGAAGAAGAGAAATTTGTTAACATCGAGTATAGATTTAAGTGTCAGGGAGTCGTTTCTGAAAGTATTTGTATTGAGTGTAGCCGTGTATGGAAGTGAAACATGGACGATAAATAAAACTTCCTGGCAGATTAAAACTGTGTGCCCGACCGAGACTCGAACTCGGGACCTTTGCCTTTCGCGGGCAAGTGCTCTACCATCTGAGCTACCGAAGCACGACTCACGCCCGGTACTCACAGCTTTACTTCTGCCAGTACCTCGTCTCCTACCTTCCAAACTTTACAGAAGCTCTCCTGCAAACCTTGCAGAACTAGCACTCCTGAAAGAAAGGATATTGCGGAGACATGGCTTAGCCACAGCCTGGGGGATGTTTCCAGAATGAGATTTTCACTCTGCAGCGGAGTGTGCGCTGATATGAAACTTCCTGGCAGATTAAAACTGCGTGCCCGACCGAGACTCGAACTCGGGACCTTTGCCTTTCGCGGGCAAGTGCTCTACCATCTGAGCTACCTAAGCATGACTCACACCCGGTACTCACAGCTTTACTTCTGCCAGTACCTCGTCTCCTACCTTCCAAACTTTACAGAAGCTCCCCTGCAAACCTTGCAGAACTAGGACTCCTGAAAGAAAGGATATTGCGGAGACATGGCTTAGCCACAGCCTGGGGGATGTTTCCAGAGTGAGATTTTCACTCTGCAGCAGAGTGTGCGCTGATATGACACTTCCTGGCAGATTAAAACTGTGTGCCCGACCGAGACTCGAACTCGGGACCTTTGCCTTTCGCGGGCAAGTGCTCTACCATCTGAGCTCAGGAGACGAGGTACTGGCAGAAGTAAAGCTGTGAGTACCGGGCGTGAGTCGTGCTTCGGTAGCTCAGATGGTAGAGCACTTGCCCGCGAAACGCAAAGGTCCCGAGTTCGAGTCTCGGTCGGGCACACAGTTTTAATCTGCCAGGAAGTTTCATATCAGCGCACACTCCGCTGCAGAGTGAAAATCTCATTCTGGAAACATCCCCCAGGCTGTGGCTAAGCCATGTCTCCGCAATATCCTTTCTTTCAGGAGTGCTAGTTCTGCAAGTTTAGCAGGAGAGCTTCTGTAAAGTTTGGAAGGTAGGAGACGAGGTACTGGCAGAAGTAAAGCTGTGAGTACCGGGCGTGAGTCGTGCTTCGGTAGCTCAGATGGTAGAGCACTTGTCCGCGAAAGGCAAAGGTCCTGAGTTCGAGTCTCGGTCGGGCACACAGTTTTAATCTGCCAGGAAGTTTCATATCAGTGCACTCTCCGCTACAGAGTGAAAATCTCATTCTGGACGATAAATAGTTTAGACAAGGAGAGAATAGAAACTTTCGAAATGTGGTGCTACAGAAGAATGCTGAAGATTAGATGGGTGGATCACATAACTCATAAGGAGGTACTGAATAGAATTGAAGAGAAGAGGAGTTTGTGGCACAACTTGACTAGAAGAAGGGATCGATTGGTAGGACATGTTCTGAGATATCGAGGGATCACCAATTTAGTATTGGATGGCAGCGTGGAGGGTAAAAATCGTAGAGGGAGACCAAGAGATGAATACACTAAGCGGATTCAGAAGGATTTCAGTTGCAGAAGGTACTGGGAGATGAAGAAGCTTGCACAGGATAGAGTAGCATGGAGAGCTGCATCAAACAGTCTCAGGACTGAAGACCACAACAACAACAATAACAACAACTTACAGAGCAGGCTTTGGATATTTTTGTGAAAAATTTTGAGTTTATTTTTAATTACATGATTGGTTGTGGTGCTGCCACTGTTGGTATTGCGTTTTATTTCTGTTGACATACCAGTGTTACAGGAACAGATTTCTGCAGGGATGGGAGAGCTGTTGTTCTAGTAACACCCACATTTGTTGTTATTAACTGCATTACTTACATTCTGATTGGAACCTTCCCTCTTCTGCCCCAGTACCATAAAAAATCCCCATTTGCAGCTGAGGACTTTCTTGATCTCAGGCACATCATATGTGGAGCAGCTGCAGTCACTACTGTGCTCCTTTTTGCCATAGAGGCTGGATCTCCTGTTGGTGAGGTTTCTACACTGTCATCTTGTACATTTGATTCTGTGGGGGTTGGTGTTGCTGTTTCTGCTATTGATGACCGTTCTTCCTCCTTAAATGCTGCTGCTGCTTCACAAGTTGGTAGTGGACTAACTTTTCCCATTTGAGTTGTAACTGTTGGTGCTGTCTTGCTTTTGTATAAAAGACGTGTTTGTGTTGCTTCACATACAGGTGTTGCTGCATATGAAGTCTTCCCTTCAGCTGTTCCATTAGTTTTGAAAGAGTATTTTGACGACACTGTCTGTATTTCTTCCAATGGTACAGTTTCAATGGGCACAGGTGCTTTTAGTGTGATTGGAGGAATGGTGTTTTCAAATAGTTTGAATGTTACTGCTAATAGTGCTTTAGTGAGTACACATATTCCTAGCCGGTTCCTGTGCTTTGCATGTCGAGTAAACTGGTTTCTCTCTTCGGAATTACTGTCCAAAAACTTCACATCCTTGAGTGCCTTGCATACCTTTTGAAACATTCTGTCTGTGAATATGATTTCATTATTTACAGATGAACTGTTTATTACGTCATGTCTGTGTGGGATGCTAACGACGATTATTTTTCTTGACGAGATTCTCTCCAGTACATTTCGCAATGTTGCGATTGCATTTTTCGACTCATTTTTATAAATATCATTATCTCCAACAATAATTACTCAAACATCGTTTGATTGAGGGTTTAAGTCTTTAATTATTTGCTGTAAAGGGTCTCTGGGTTTTACTGTGGCAGTAATAGAAAATTTAGATTGCATGTTCATAAGAATAGTGGCTAAATCTCGTCTATGGCCGTCAGCAAACATACAAACTTTTGGTTTTGTTTCGTCTTCTCTCACTAATTTCATTTGTCAGAGTTTCTCTTGTGCATTGGGTGCAAACGGGTTTCTTGTAACAATAGCAGATTTTGGAGCACTTTGACTTTCATTAACGGTTTCTTTGAGAGTGTTGTAGGTTTCACTTTGTACATTTTTCACACAAGGATTAAAATCGACAAACAAAGAATTTATTAACGATTCGATGTTATTGATATATTTTTAGTTATTACGAGTTGTTCTTTCAGCACATCAGAGATAAGTCCTTCAGTACCAGCGTTATACATCTTGATTGCACTATTTCGACCACTGCACTGAACAAAGCCACATACACAATTCGGATTTGTCACTTTTCTGTTCTTCATACATGATAGATGAATCCATATATGTGAGAAAGAGCACAAACGGAACCAGTCCATATGTTTAAGTAAACGCCATCAACAACACAATAAGAATCAGCTTAATTTTTCAAGGAACTCCTCGAGAGAATAGAAGGAGTGACCCACTAGGAAACTCTTCAGTTTCGATTTGAAAGCGCGTGGATTACTGCTAAGATTTTTGAATTCTAGTGGCAGCTTATTGAAAATGGATGCAGCAGTATACTGCACACCTTTTCGCACAAGAGTTAAGGAAATCCGATCGAAATGCAGGTTTGATTTCTGCTCAGTATTAACCGAGTGAAATCTGCTTATTCTTGGGAATAAACTAATATTGGAAACAAGAAACGACCATAACGAATATATATCCTGCATATGAATACAAAGTTTACACAATGCTTGATGTTACAAGTCACGAAATTTATACCACTCGCTGTTTTGGTTATATAGATTAATTTTATTTATCCAAAAATCTTTTAAGATTGTAGGATACGTCATTGGTTTGAAAACATAGCGCGCGCGATTGTTCCCGCGCGCAAACACACACACACACACACACACACACACACGCGCGCGCGCACACACGCACACACACACACACACACACACACACACACACACACACACAAACACACTGCTGCAGAAAATAAAACATAGGTTGCTGTTCTTGTAGTTCCGGAAGCTGCGGAAGTGTATGTGCCGACCACTGTTTCCATTTTTTTTTCTTTCAGGAATAAAATGATACACTGAAATCTAATGCAGTACAGCAGCAATTACTCGACGATAACTGCGACAGAATGCTCGTGATTCGAAATGCTGTCACCAGGAAGAAAGGGTGGAAGGAAACTGGCGTAACAAACTAAAACCAAATTGAACTTTTTGTGGCATGACAAAAGTTTCGTCTCTTAGTCGCGCCACTAAATACTAGGAGTTCACAGACGCATCTGCGTAATGCCACTAGCTATGGCTTTTGTTGCGTGTGTGAGCCTGACTTGGAACTCAAAATAAGCTAAGCGCTATATAGGCTAAAATGCGCCATCCCAAAATTACAAGGCATGAGCTGCAGACAGTTATTCTCGTTCTGCGCTTTCGAATGTTCACTCCATAGCTAATTATACTGCACGAACGTCGTCACAGACATGCATAATTTATGTCTGTGGATAGGCTTTGCACTTCTGATATACTGATATTCTGTGGTTGTTGCTCAACAAAGCAGACGACATTCAACGAAATGGTATACTAGCAAATGAATGCATGTCGCGCGGAAAGTACTTGTCTGGTCATTTCAGCTCTTTGGTATCTGAACAAAAATTACATCATTTGGAAAGCCGGGTTCACTTTTTCATGGGAGCGAGTAACAAAAGTGTACGAATATTGTACTCATCCCATCGAATAATCTGACAGAGCAATTAACGCGACTTTTTTTTATATGGTCGCTCGGCCTTGTTAATTATGAAGGCTGTCATCCAGAGAGTATTAAAAGCAAGTGTAACAGGTACATTATGTAAATAATCCGTTGTGAAATCAACTTGTAAAGAATATTATTTATCGACAAGGGAAGTTTGTAACAATATTGTCACACATCAACTAGAGTAACAACATGCAAACGCACATCAGTTAACTGTTTTGTTTAACTCTAATTAAAAATTTGGCATATTTTAAGACCACCTAAACAGCATTCAAATATTAAGTATGTAGCCCTTATATTACTGTTACCTGTAGACATAAACCTCTGGGATAATTGTAAAATGCAGTGGTATATAGAAAATGATTAAAACTGATTGAAATTTTATACATTTATCGAACTTTTTTTTCCCCCTCCATGTCAGATGAGATGCCATTAGTTTCGAGCATTTTGCTGGGAATCCAATTAGTAGGAAGTATGGGAGGCATGCCTTAATGACTGCAGTTCCTAATGTATGGAATTAGACTCTCTCCCTCAAATGTTGGTTGTGGTGACAAACTGATCTGTAGTGCAGCCTGAGGTCGAGGTTAGGTTGAAAGGTGACAATTTGGTTAATTGGTGAAGACAACAAATGTGAAAACAAAATGAGGGTGGTTGTAACAAACTGAAGATTGTGTAGCTTAGTGTTTATGTCTGAGACACATTGAAACATACAACGTGGGTGAAGGTTTATTTTGCATGAAATGATTTGGTCTATGTTAAGAGTGTTTGGGTCAGTCTGAAGAATAAATCACTGCTTCAGTTATGAGTTGTCTGCTGTTCACAAGTGTTAGAATTGTTCAGCT
The DNA here is from genome assembly GCF_021461385.2 of Schistocerca piceifrons. Classification (NCBI taxonomy): domain Eukaryota; kingdom Metazoa; phylum Arthropoda; class Insecta; order Orthoptera; family Acrididae; genus Schistocerca; species Schistocerca piceifrons. The sequence goes on from NC_060138.1 coordinate 1,253,627,655, forward strand.
GTGAAAACTGTCCTAAGCTTGATTCTGGAAAAAGAATTAGCGAGTGCTACTGTGTTGGGAAGTGATGCATAGCATGTGCTAAGCACCATGGTCTGTTGAGACATAAGCTCCAATTACAATGGGTCTTCACACTGCACATGCATTCAGAACGTTGCACAGCACACTTCATATCTGCTCCTTTTGTGGAAAAAAGATGTGCACTTTTAAGAGGATGGGACAAACAACATACAATTTATGCTGTCAAGCTCTAAATCTCCTGGCCAAGTCTGTCAGAAGATGTGGTTCTTGTTAGGTACATACAAGATATGTGTAGGTGGCAATTTATTTGGTTTCCAACTGAGCAACATATTTTGATCCTCTGTGACATCAGGTGGATGAAATTGACCTCACTTTCACAACATGAAGTCCAGTTCCTGTACAATATACTATGTTTGTGATTGCTTGTGATGCAGGTAGGTGGATTGAACTCACTACTGACATGTATATTTAAAGGCTATTGAAGCTCATATGCTTAGTTACATATTGGAGGAAGACTGTGAATAAGAGATTAAATTGTCTCAGTTTATGGTTTAGCAATGTTTCTTTTTTAACCTTCCATGTGGATAATTCTGTAAATATTTATCATCCCCCTATATCATTTCCCATTTTTCCCTGGAAGCCTAGTTCTCTGATTAATTAATCTGTTCGATTGTAGATGTGCTGTACTATCCAGATCCAGTATTGTAATTAAAATTTGTTTGTTTTATTTTCCACAAAAAAACTTTTATGTTTCAGTTGATGGAGAGGTTATCAGCTCCATAGGAAAAGGATTATGTGTTCTTGTCGGAATTTCAAGAGATGACACAGAGGCAGATATGGAGTACCTGTGAGTAATTTCTCTCTGCAGCTGGAAAACATATTATTTGCCAGTTGAAGAATCAACTGTAGAAGTAACATTCATTTTTAATTTACAGAGCTCGTAAACTCTTAAATCTTCGAATATTTGAAGATGACAATGGAAAGAGGTGGAATCTAAGTGTAAGAGATAAAAACTTAGAAATCCTGTGTGTCAGTCAGTTCACACTGTATCATGTACTAAAAGGTAACAAACTAGACTTCCACTGTGCAATGCCTGCAGAGAGCTCAGAGGAATTTTATAACCAATTTCTTAAACTGCTGAGAACTCAGTACAAGGATGATTTTGTAAAAGGTGAATAACTTTGCCATTTTCCAGAGACGGGGGGGGGGGGGGGGGGGGGGGGGGTGAGAGAGAGAGAGAGAGAGAGGCAGGCTGCATCTGCATTCGATTTATACATCTACAATGAAATTCATCAACAGTTGAGTGAGATGTAGTGATGGTGTCATAGATGTGTGTGATATGCATTCGCAGATACAACAGTTCAAAGAAGGTAGAACATCGTGTGACAGTAAAAAAAGACAATCTTGGTCTCACACTAGCCAAGCTGATGACATGATCAAGCCAATGGACAAAGTTGTTTTGGAGGATTGCCGAATCAGTGCAGAACAAATCGCCTTCAGTGTTGGCATTTCCATGGGGTCTGTGCGCACAGTGTTGGATGAAGACCTGAAAATGTGGTAAGTGTCATCCGTGTTGGGTGCCACTAAAGCACCAGTCAGTTGAATGAAAGGGCAAACATTTACTGGGGCAGAGATGGCATAATTTTTACTCATTGCATTCCAAAGAGCACTAAGGTGACAGTTGCATCCTACCGGGATGTTTTGAAGCAACAGCTCCTACCAGCAGTGCATGAAAAAGGCTGGAAAGGGCTACTTGTGTGCGCTTTCACAAAGACAATGCAGCAGTGCATCGGGTGAATGTGAAGTTGTAGTTTCTTTGCAACAGAAACTTTGAAGTGATTTCTCATGCTCCTTACTCTCCTGACATGGTTTCTAGTGACTTTTGGCTGTTTCCAACCATTAAAAACACTTTTAATAGTCACACATTCACTAGCTGTGCCACTGTTTCTTCAGAGATTTTCCAGTGGTCACACCAGACTCCTAAAGAAGTGCTTGCAGCAACTGTGGATCATGGTGTCAACATTGTGAAAAATGTGTACGGCTATAGGGAGATTACGTAGAGAAGTGACACAAGTTTCACAGTTTCTGTATCATTAATTTGTGTGTGTGTGTGGGGGGGGGGGGGGAGGAGGAATCAGAGGTATTATAACTTGAATACACCCTCATATTCTACCTATAGTACTAATTGTATGTGGCTCAATGGGCGAGTGCAGGTCTGTCAATTGGACACCACTTCGGTGAATTGCATGTCTCTGATTACATCAGCTATCCATCCAGAGAAAGGGGATATACCCCAGTTATCCATGGAATGGGGACCAACGGTTCAATAAGGAATCCAAACATATCATTCCTGGCAACTCCTCACATCATTGAGAGGTGAAGGCTAGATTAAAGGCAGACTGATACTTCCCAGCATTCAATTCTGTGATGTTTCAGTTTTACGGCATGCGCTTTACCGCTAGACCACCAGGCTTAATGTATTCTTAACAATGAGCCACAGTCTCTCTCTTGCCTTGCCTGCAACTGAGCCTATGTGACTGTTTTCTTTCGCATTCCTAAAAGTTGTTGCACCCAGGTATTTAACTGGGTTTATAGTTTCAAACTGTGACTCATTGCTACTGTAATTATATGATACAGTTTTTCATTTTGTGGAGTGCAAGATTTTACATCCCTAAACATTTAAAGCAAGTTGCCAATCTTAACACCACTTTGAAATCTTATCAAGAGCTGACTGAATATTTGTGCAGCTTTATTCAGATAGTAATTCATTACAGATAAATGCATCGTCTGCATGAAGTTTCATCTGCGAGGCCATTAGTTTACAATATGAACAGCATGGATCCAAACTCACTTCGCTGGGTCATACCTAAAATTAGTTCTACATCTGTTGATGACTTTTCATCCTAGATAACATCCCTCATCGAGGATAACCTTTCAGCTTTGACCTGTGACCTCATCAAAATGGAGGACACCCCTATTCAGAGCTTGATTTGTGGAGGGGAAAAAAAAGGTTCCAGTACTGTGACCTTCCAGTTGTTTCTTCTTGAAATTCTGACATATTAAAACACCCTGGTCGGAGTGGGTGGCATCGGGGCAGATGATCTGCACTGAAGCGGATGAAGTCTCAATCTGGTGGTCAAATGACCGCCAACGTCTCTAAGCGTGGTAAGGTAGACTTTAACACTGTGACATATCACCCCAAATCATTCCCTTCCCTAGCCACGCCCTGGGAGGGATGTAGGGCTGCGGACAGACAGGAGCCGTATTCCCCGCGATACCTTGTATGCAGCAGAACCAATGGAGATTCGTTTTTGGGGACTAAGCCTCTCTTATTTGTGAACAATCTCGAAGATAAGTTTGGGGAAGTGGCGTCTCTTTCCAAAATGAGGAGCAGGGCCATCCTGATACAAGCAGCTTCATCTGCACAGTCACGGGCATTACTCGCCTGTGAGAAGCTCGGTGACATACCTGTTAATGTCACTCCCCATAAGTCCCTAAATTTGGTCCAGGGGATTATCTTTCATAAAGATCTTCTGCTACAGTCTGATGACGAGCTACAGGAGAATCTGGCATGACGAGGTGTACACTTTGTCCGTCGTGCCTTTTGGGGGCCCAAGGTTAATAGGATCGCTACCGGTGCTTTCATCCTGGCCTTTGAGGGCGACTGCTTGCCCGAGAAGGTCAAGGCCATGATCTACCACTGCGATGTCAAGCCCTATGTCCCGCCCCCTGTGCGATGCTTCCAGTGCTGGAAGTTCGGACACATGTCCTCCAGATGCACTGCGAGCCCCACGTGTCGAGATTGTGGATGACCTTTGCATCCCAATGCTCCATGTGCTCCACCTCCCACCTGCGTTAACTGTGGGAGCATCATTCTCCCTGCTCGCCAGACTGTGCAGTCTACCAGCGAGAGCGGAAGATACAAGAAATTAAGACCCTGGACCGTTTAACTTACCAAGAGGCAAAGAAGAAGCTAGAACGACTCAACCCCACACCTATGTTGAGGAGTTATGCTGCTGTCACATTGCCGCCACCAGTGCCTGCAGACTCCTTTCTCAGTTGGCCCACAGAACAGTCAAGTTACGCCTGCCCCACCGCTGGTAGGGGCCGCTCTATCTTCCACTACTCAGCAGGAGAAGCAACAGCCTCCTCCGGCCTCACTCGTTCGGAAGGGGTCCCTTGGGGGAGACCCTTCCAAAGACTTTACCAGTGTCTCACAAGACACTAGCTGGTGGCTGAGGAAACCACCAGCTGCTGGTCGAAGGGCTTCATGCTCTTCCTCTGTTCCTGACAATACGTCAGGGAAGCCCTCCCAGCATGCGAACTCTCCTCCCAAAGACAAGAGAGAGAAGAGGAAGCTCTCTAAGAAGAATAAGGACCCAGTGGTTCCCGTGCCACCGCTTCCTGTAAGCTCAGCCTCTGAGAATGAGGTCGAGTTCTTTGCTTCCCCTGGTGACCTGGATCTCGCCGTCTCCTCAGAAACGATGGACGTTGCGACATCAGTCCCTCAGTCGGTGGCAGCATGTGACCCTGCGAAGTAATTTGCCTTTTCAGTGCCTTCATGCCCTTACAGGACATGCTTTGTACAATCCTCCAGTGGAATTGTGGCGGTTATTTTAGCCATCTGCCTGAGTTACGTCAGCTTCTAAGCATGACACCTGCTTTCTGCATTGCCCTCCAGGAAACCTGTTTCCCGGCAATGCGGACCCCTGTCCTTCCTGTATACAGGGGCTATTACTGTAACCGTAGCGTTTACAATAATGTGTCAGGTAGAGCCTGCGTGTATGTCCTTAACTCTGTATATAGTGCTCCTGTGCCCCTTCACACATCATTGGAAGCTGTGGCTGTCAGGGTAAGGACTACCCAGGACATAGACACTGCAGACAGTTATCTCCCTCCAGGTGGTCCAGTCCCCCTGACCGAATTGGCTGCACTTGTCACTCAACTCCCCACGCCTTTTCTTCTCCTGGGAGACTTTAACGCCCACAATCCCCTGTGGGGTGGAACGAAGATTACTGGCCGAGGCAGAGATGTCGAGAATCTCATCTCCCAACTCGGCCTCTGCCTCTTAAACACTGCCGTCGCCACACATTTCAGTGTGGCGCATGGTATGTTCGTGGCCATAGATCTGTCGTTGTGCAGCCCAGGGCTTGTACCATCAGTCCACTGTAGAGTCCATGACGACTTGTGTGGTAGTGACCATTTTCCCACCTTCCTTTCACTACCCCAGCATCGCTCCCCCGAACGTTTGCCCCGATGGGTTTAGCAAGGCAAACTGGGAAGTGTTCTCCTCTGCTGCCACTGTTGAATCTCTCCCCCACGGTAACATCTATGTGGTGGTTGAGACACTGACTACAGCGATTGTTTCTGCTACAGAACGTACCAATCCTGGTTCGTTGGGGTGCCCCCAGCAAAAGTCAGTGCCTTGGTGGTCGCCAGAGGTCACTGAAGCCATTAAAGAGCGTCTGCAGACTCTTCAGCGCCATAAGCAGCACCCGTCTTTGGAGAACCTCATTTTATTCAAACGTATCCGTGCTCAGGTCCGGAGGCTCATCAAAAGGCAAAAACAGGAGTGCTGGGAGAGGTACGTTTCCACCATTGGTTCCCGTACTTCACCCTCCCAGGTGTGGATGAATATTCGGCGCCTCTTCGGATTGCAGCACTCTACAGGTGTCCCAGGGCCTTCCATCCACGGGGCGCTATGCACCGATGCTGATGCAATCGCTGAGCATTTCGCTCATCACTATGTTCGGGCCTCTGCGTCGGGGAATTACCTACCCGTGTTTCGTGCGCTGAAACGCAGGGAGGAAGGCAAACAACTTTCTTTTGCTTCTCGCCACCCTGAGGCGTATAATGCCCCGTTTAGTTCGTGGGAACTCCAAAGCGCCCTGGCACGGTGCCCTGATACAGTCTCTGGGCCAGGTGGCATCCACAATCAGATGCCCAAACACCTGTCCCCAGACTGTCAGCAATGTGTTCTTGCCCTCTTCAACCACATATGGGGCAATGGTGTCTTTCCGTCACAGTGGCGAGAAAGTACCATCATTCAGGTGCTGAAGCCTAGTAAGGACCTGCTTAATGTGGATAGCTATCAGCCCATCAGCTTAACAAACACTCTGTGCAAGCTACTAGAACATGTGGTGAGTCGACGGCTGTGTTGGCTCCTCGAGTCTCGGGGTCTCCTGGCTCCGTGCCAGAGCGGCTTCCGTCCAGGCCGTTCCACCGCCGATACTTTGGTCTTCCTCGAGTCTGCAATCCGCACTGCTTTTTCCAGGTGCCAACACCTTGTCTCCATCTTTTTCGACCTCTCCAGAGCATATGAGATGACTTGGCGGCACCATATTCTTGCCACGTTGCACGGGTGGGGTCTCCGGGGCTCTCTCCCCATTTTTATTCAGAATTTTTTATCTGTTCGGACATTCCGCATTTTACTTGGCACATCCCATAGTTCCCTTCATGTCCAGGAAAATGGCGTACCACAGGGCTCTGTATTGAGCGTGCCACTTTTCCTTGTGGCCATTAATGGCCTTGCAGCAGCAGTAGGGTCGTCCGTCTCACGCACGTTATATGCTGACGATTTCTGCATCTTTTTCAGCTCCTCCACCATTAGTGTTGCAGAACGTAGGTTGCAGGGAGCCATGCGCAGGCGTGGGCCCTAGCCCATGGGTTTCACTTTGACTCGATTATGGGAGTGTGGCGTATGGCTCAGCGTCGCCCTCAGCATTGCAACTGCTGGACCCCGTTCACCACTGTGGGGTTCGAAAGGCGATGGGAGCATTCCGCACCAGCCCTGTTAATAGCGTACTTGCTGAGGCTGGGGTTCCTCCACTTCGCGTCCGGCATCAACAACTCTTAGCTGACTATGCTGCACACGTCCGTTGTTCGCCCCGTCACCCTAACTACTGTCTCCTTTTCACTAATGTGGCAGTCCATATCCCACACCGGCGGCCACAATCAGGACATACAATTGGGATCCGTGTTTGGTCACTCCTTAGTGACCTCGAATCTTTGCCTCTTCCATCTGCTTTCCAGGTCCACCCACATATACAACCTTGGTGTATTCATTGGCCACAGCTTCGGCTGGACCTCTCACGATGGTAAAAAGATTCAGTTCCTCCTGCAGTCTTGCGCCACCAGTTTCTTGCTCTCCTAGATGCATCCCGTGACTCGGAGGTTATCTATAACGATGGCTCGATGGTTGATGGCCGTGTGGGGTACACTTACGCTCATGCGGACTATGTAGACCAGCGCTCCTTGCCGGAAGGCTGCAGTGTTTACACCGCAGAGCTAACAGCCAGTTTTCGTGCCCTTGAGCATATTCGTACCAGCACTGGAGAGTCCTTCGTCATTTGCGGTGACTCTCTCAGTAGTCTGCAGGCTCCTGACCAATGCTACCCACGCCATCCCATTGTTGTTGCCATCCAGGAGTCCGTTCACGCTATTGAACTGTGTGGATGTTCAGTGGTGTTCATATGGTTCATATGGACCCCGGGACACATTGGGAAAGCGGGAAACGAACTCGACGACAAGTTAGCCAAAGAGGCTACCCGCAAGCTGACGCTAGAGATCGGCCTACCAGCAGCTGATCTCCGAAAGGTGTTGCGCCATTGGGTCTTTGGGATGTGGGGAGACGAATGGCACACTCTGTCTGCACCCAACAAGCTGCGGTGAGTAAAGCAGACCACGACTGTGTGGGGATCCTCCATGCGGACCTCTCGCAGGGATTCTGGTGTTGTCTGTAGGCTCCGCATTGGTCACTCTTGGCTGACGCATGGTCATGACCCCCGTCATTGTCGCTGTGGTGCAAACATGACGGTGGCCCATATGTTGTTGGAATACCCTCTTTTAACTACCCTCAGGCGAAATTTTAATCTCCTGGGTGATTTATCATCTCTTTTAGGTGACAATGTCTCTATGACAGATCATGGTTTATAGGTCCATCTAATTTTATTGTGTCACCCTCATTTGTGCTGTTATTTTACTTCGTTTTGTGTTGTAATTCAACTCCACCCTAATCTTTTAGGCTGAAGGTTTTAACATGTTGCAGAGTGGCTGGCTCATCCTTTTATTTTTGTGATCAGCCAGCCACGGTCCTCTGATGTACAGTTTTAATTCTTCCTGCCTTTCTTCTATAAGTTGTTTTTGTTGCTGTGCTCCATTTTCTATGTTGCCTTACCATTGACCTTGGGGCTTTTCTGCCCCCGGAATTATTATTTTAGTGCTTAGCCTGACTGGTGGATGGTTTCAATATGCTCTGTGTGTTTATGAAACAAGGGACCAATGACCTTAGTAGTTTGGTCCCTTTAATCTTCAAACCAACCAACCAACCATTAGCATTTCTGTTCAATACACATGATCAGATCTGTACATGGTTATTAGAGCCATGGTTACATTTTTAATGGCAGGGTTCCCTACAGAATTGGCTCAAACAGAACATAAATACCTTGGTGCCAGACTTATACAAGCCTTTGTAACAGATCATATTAAATCCACAATAGGTTCATACACTGTTGGGAGCAAGCTTGGCAACAGCTAGTAGAATTGTAAAGGTGAGATGAGGAGGACAGTTGGTGCAATAACATTCACCAATTCAAAGAAAGTCAGCTTACTGCACCTCGGGGTAACACTATCCAACTCACAGTGTTCCTCCTTGAAAATGGCTTAGACCCTGATGCTAGACGATTCTTTGTAGGCCACTGTCATGTTTGCCTTGCTGATATTTCCATTTTGAAGAACAATCAGTTGACAACAACTGGTTAAATAAATACCAAGAAAGGAAGAAAAACCATCCTGCTTAGTAGACACAGTAAAATATTTCTGATTAACTGTGCAATCAACAACAAAGATTCATCTTTGAGATTGAAAAAGGGAATAAAATTCCAGGAGATTGTACAATAGACTTTCGTAATATATGTGGCGAGCAAGGTTGTGAATGACTGGAAGAGACACTAGGGTTCAATATGTGTTGTTGTTGTGGTCTTCAGTTCTGAGACTGGTTTGATGCAGCTCTCCATGCTACTCTATCCTGTGCAAGCTTTTTCATCTCCCAGTACCTACTGCAACCTACATCCTTCTGAATCTGCTTAGTGTATTCATCTCTTGGTCTCCCTCTACGATTTTTACCCTCCACGCTGCCCTCCAATACTAAATTGGTGATCCCTTGATGCCTCAGAACATGTCCTACCAACTTCAATACTTCCTCATTAGTTATATGATCTACCCATCTAATCTTCAGCATTCTTCTGTAGCACCACATTTCGAAAGCTTCTATTCTCTTCTTGTCCAAACTATTTATCGTCCATGTTTCACTTCCATACATGGCTACACTCCATACGAATACTTTCAGAAATGACTTCCTGACACTTAAATCTATACTGGATGTTAACAAATTTCTCTTCTTCAGAGACGCTTTCCTTGCCATTGCCAGCCTACATTTTATATCCTCTCTACTTCGACCATCATCAGTTATTTTGCTCCCCAAATAGCAAAACTCCTTTACTACTTTAAGTGCCTCATTTCCTAATCTAATTCCCTCAGCATCACCCGACTTAATTAGACTACATTCCATTATCCTCATTTTGCTTTTGTTGATGTTCATCTTATATCCTCCTTTCAAGACACTGTCCATTCCATTCAACTGCTCTTCCAAGTCCTATGCTGTCTCTGACAGAATTACAATGTCATCGGCGAACCTCAAAGTTTTTATTTCTTCTCCATGAATTTTAGTACCTACTCCGAATTTTTCTTTTGTTTCCTTTACTGCTTGCTCAATATACAGATTGAATAACATCGGGGAGAGGCTACAACCCTGTCTTACTCCCTTCCCAACCACTGCTTCCCTTTCATGTCCCTCGACTCTTATAACTGCCATCTGGTTTCTGTACAAATTGTAAATAGCCTTTCGCTCCCTGTATTTTACTCCTGCCACCTTTAGAATTTGAAAGAGAGTATTCCAGTCAACATTGTCAAAAGCTTTCTCTAAGTCTACAAATGCTAGAAACGTAGGTTTGCCTTTCCTTAATCTTTCTTCTAAGATAAGTCGTAAGGTCAGTATTGCCTCACGTGTTCCAGTGTTTCTACGGAATCCAAACTGATCTTCCCCGAGGTTGGCTTCTACTAGTTTTTCCATTCGTCTGTAAAGAATTCGTGTTAGTATTTTGCAGCTGTGACTTATTAAGCTGATAGTTCGGTAATTTTCACATCTGTCAACACCTGCTTTCTTTGGGATTGGAATTATTATATTCTTCTTGAAGTCTGAGGGTATTTCGCCTGTTTCATACATCTTGCTCACCAGATGGTAGAGTTTTGTCAGGACTGGCTCTCCCACGGCCGTCAGTAGTTCCAATGGAATATTGTCTACTCCGGGAGCCTTGTTTCGACTCAGGTCTTTCAGTGCTCTGTCAAACTCTTCACGCAGTATCATATCTCCCATTTCATCTTCACCTACATCCTCTTCCATTTCCATAATATTTTCCTCAAGTACATCGCCCTTGTATAGACCCTCTATATACTCCTTCCACCTTTCTGCTTTCCCTTCTTTGCTTAGAACTGGGTTTCCATCTGAGCTCCTGATATTCATACAAGTCGATCTCTTATCTCTAAAGGTCTCTTTAATTTTCCTGTAGGCGGTATCTATCTTACCCCTAGTGAGATAGGCCTCTACATCCTTACATTTGTCCTCTAGCCATCCCTGCTTAGCCATTTTGCACTTCCTGTCGATCTCATTTTTGAGACGTTTGTATTCCTTTTTGCCTGTTTCACTTACTGCATTTTTATATTTTCTCCTTTCATCAATTAAATTCAATATTTCTTCTGTTACCCAAGGATTTCTACTAGCCCTCGTCTTTTTACCTACTTGATCCTCTGCTGCCTTCACTACTTCATCCCTCAAAGCTACCCATTCTTCTTCTACTGTATTTATTTCCCCCATTCCTGTCAGTTGCTCCCTTATGCTCTCCCTGAATCTCTGTACAACCTCTGGTTCTTTTAGTTTATCCAGGTCCCATCTCCTTAAATTCCCACCTTTTTGCAGTTTCTTCAGTTTTAATCTACAGGTCATAACCAATAGATTGTGGTCAGAGTCCACATCTGCCCCTGAAAATGTCTTACAATTTAAAACCTGGTTCCTAAATCTCTGTCTTACCATTATATAATCTATCTGATACCTTTTAGTATCGCCAGGGTTCTTCCATGTATACAACCTTCTTTCATGATTCTTAAACCAAGTGTTAGTTATGATTATGTTGTGCTCTGTGCAAAATTCGACCAGGCGGCTTCCTCTTTCATTTCTGTCCCCCAATCCATATTCACCTACTATGTTTCCTTCTCTCCCTTTTCCTACACTCGAATTCCAGCCACCCATGACTATTAAATTTTCGTCTCCCTTCACAATCTGAATAATTTCTTTTATTTCATCATACATTTCTTCAATTTCTTCGTCATCTGCAGAGCTAGTTGGCATATAAACTTGTACTACTGTAGTAGGCGTGGGCTTCGTATCTATCTTGGCCACAATAATGCGTTCACTATGCTGTTTGTAGTAGCTTACCCGCATTCCTATTTTCCTATTCATTATTAAACCTACTCCTGCATTACCCCTATTTGATTTTGTGTTTATAACCCTGTAGTCACCTGACCAGAAGTCTTGTTCCTCCTGCCACCGAACTTCACTAATTCCCACTATGTCTAACTTCAACCTATCCATTTCCCTTTTTAAATTTTCTAACCTGCCTGCCCGATTAAGGGATCTGACATTCCACGCTCCGATCCGTAGAACGCCAGTTTTCTTTCTCCTGATAACGACATCCTCTTGAGTAGTCCCCGCCCGGAGATCCGAATGGGGGACTATTTTACCTCCGGAATATTTTACCCAAGAGGACGCCATCATCATGTAATCATACAGTAAAGCTGCATGCCCTCGGGAAAAATTACGGCTGTAGTTTCCCCTTGCTTTCAGCCGTTCGCAGTACCAGCACAGCAAGGCCGTTTTGGTTATTGTTACAAGGCCAGATCAGTCAATCATCCAGACTGTTGCCCTTGCAACTACTGAAAAGGCTGCTGCCCCTCTTCAGGAACCACACGTTTGTCTGGCCTCTCAACAGATACCCCTCCGTTGTGGTTGCACCTACGGTACGGCTATCTGTATCGCTGAGGCACGCAAGCCTCCCCACCAACGGCAAGGTCCATGGTTCATGGGGGGGAGGGTTCAATATGACTCCTAGAAAATTGCTGCTGGAGAATGCATTCAACTCGGTGATCGTTTTTACCAAATCATAGGACAACAGAGAGAAGTCTGAAATAGCCTTCTGTATTGTCTCCCTAAGTTGTTTCACCAAGAAAGATGGTACTATTGGTTATTATTTTCAATTGTGGCACAAAGGCCAAAATGACAGGTATTGAGATAGGTGAACATGGGTAAGAAATAAAATCAATTTGTCAGCAAGGGAAATGCAACTAGACATAATGAGACTTAAGAAAGTTGTCCACAAAGTAAGTTCTATTTCTATCCGCAGCAGCGCTATGATCGCAGTTCCGAGCATGAGCAGCAGTTACTCTGACTCAAGGAGAAGACATGTTTACCATTTTCAGATCACTGCTGCCAACTTGTGCATTTTAGTGCTTCTTTGTAATGTCAGCCGTAATGGAAAATGCCACCATGTGTGGAATCAGATCTGTGAGTCATTTCCTTAATGCAAAGAAAGTTAAACCAAAGCAAATTCATTGGCAAATCTGCAAGGTTTAAGGACAAAATGCTATGAGTGATTCAATGGTTTGAAGATGGGTCAGACAGTTCAATGAAGGACTTGATCAAGTGCACGATGAAGAATGAAGTGGACGCCCATCTGTGGTTACTGATGAACTGGTTCACACAATTGAAGAGAAGATTAAGCACAATTGAAGAGGAGATTAAGCACAACCGTAAGTTTACACTTAGTGCCCTTGCTATGGAAGTTCCGCAAATCTCATGATCACTAATTCATGAAATTGTTACTGAAAAACTGAAATTTCAAAAACTTTGCTCACGTTGGGTCCCCAGAATTCTTACTGAACAACACAAAAAACAATGGATGGGCAGTGCCCTTGCTATGGAAGTACTGCAAATCTCATGATCACTAATTCATGAAATTGTTACTGAAAAACTGAAATTTTGAAAACTTTGCTCACGTTGGGTTCCCAAAATTCTTACTGAACAACACAAGAAACAACGGATGGGCAGTGCACTTCAGTTTTTCTACAGTGAAGAAGGCGATGGTTTTCTTTCTTGGATAGTCACTGGGGATGAAACTTGGGTATCGTACAACACCCCTGGAACAAAATGGCAATCAATGGAATGGAGGCACACATCATCCCCAATGAAGATTAAGCCTAAGCAAATCTTGACACCTCGAAAAGTCATGTGCACCGTTTTTTGGACAGGAAAGGGGCATTCTGCTGATTGATTTCTTACCACGAGGCCAAACAGTCAATGCACATGGTTACTGCGAGACCATTAAGAAATTGTGCTGCGCAATACAGAACAAGTGCCGAGGATTACTGTCAAAAGGTGTTGCTTTTTCACAATAATGTTTGACCTCACATGGCAATGTGATCAAACAACTCTTACGGGAATTTCACTGGGATGCGTTTGATAATCCTCTGTACGTCCCAGACCACTCTCCTAGTGACTTTTGTCTCTTCTTACACCTAAAAATCTGTCCTTGGTGGTCAACAATTCAATGATGATGACGAGCTGAAAGAACATGTTACCACATGGTTGAATACATATGCAGCAGATTCTATGAAGAAGGCATACAAAACTGGGGAAGAAGGACTTGCTGGTAAGATTACATATAAACCTGTGACAAGTGTCTACAAAATTTTGGAAGCTGTGTATAAAAGTATTTAACATTTGTAGATTTTTATACAACAAATATTTTTTCTGTATCTGTACATGTTTGTTTTATACAAACGAAATGGAACTTACTTTGTGGACCTACCTTGTATATTGCAACAACATTCTGTTGTTGTGTTATGGACACACTTAAAGCTGTATCCAGAGGGCAGTAAACAGCAGCACCCAGGGTGATATGATGTTTCTAGTCCTTCAAAAGTTGATTAGTTAGGCATTGGTGGCTAGTGAATGAAATACTAGCTTATGGAATATTAGATCAGCTTGTGATTGAATTGAGGAATTCTTAAGTTCAGCTGTCCCAAGGAGAGTATTATAAGGTGATTACTATTCATGATAACTGTGAATTATCTTATAAGACAACAATGGAAGCTTTGTGATTCTACAATTGTATCACATTGCTAGTAGCAAACTACGGGAAGATGGGCAATGCGTCAACACATGCTGCAGTAGTTGGCACTCGCAGTAGTTAAATGTCAAAGAATATGTGGTCAGAGTGATTTAAAGTGGAATAACCATAGAAGCGGTTATAGAAAAGGAGATGGCAAGAGTGAAATTCATCAGGAGAATTTAATGAAATGTAATTACATTGTAAAGATTGCATGTATGATTCTCTTTCAACCGAGTCTTGAGTATTGCTTATGTGACACACTTACAAGCTATGTTTATTAAAGGAGATGGAAAAGTTCACAAGAAGAGTACTTCATTTCATCACAGTCCCTTCTACCAAGCATGAGAGCATAAGAGAGATGCATACCAAACTACAGTAGTAAATGCTGCTGGAGATGATGTTCATCATAGTCATCTGGAATACCATTTCCTCTCATATATCTTGTGTAATGACAACGACAGTAAAATCAGAGAATTTCAGGTTTATATGTAATCTTACCAGCAAGTCCTTCTTCCCAAATACCATTTGTGAATAAAAGAGGAAAGGGGACAAATGTTACGGAGAGTACCCTACACTGTATACCTTAAGATGGCTAGTAGATGTAATCATTTTTGTTAATTAAAGACAGGAGATCATCATAAAGTTCTGTGACCATGATATGCACTTTTACAAAAATGATCCTGAATTGCTGCTGCTATAGATGCAACTCAAAATTCATCAGAAGAGGAGAAGTAGTTATTTTCCTTAGGTATGATGATGGCAGCCTGCCCCGAAAAATGTTATCCACGAAGAAATAGAGCGTGAGCTACAAAGACAGTTCTCTTGTTTGTGGTTGTTCTCGTGGTCTTCAGTCCAGAGACTGGTTTGATGTAGCTCTCCATGCTACTCTATCCTGTGCAAGCTTCTTCATGTCCCATTACCTACTGCATCCTACAGCCTTCTGAATCTGCTTGTGTGTTCATCTCTTGATCTTCCTCTACGATTTTTGCCCTCCACACTGCCCTGTAATACTAACCTGGTGATCCCTTGGTGCCTCAAGAACATGTCCTATGAACCGATCCCTTCTGCTAGTCAAGTTGTGCCACAAATTTCTCTTCTCCCCAATTCTATTCAGTACCTCCTCGTTAGTTATGTGATCTACCCATCTAATCTTCAGCATTCTTCTGTAGCACCACATTTCTAAGGCTTCTATTCTCTTCTTGTCCAAACTATTTATCGTCCATGTTTAACATCCATACATGGCTAAACTCCATACAAATACTTTTAGAAAACACTTCCGGACACTTAAATCTATACTCGATGTTAACAGATTTCTCTTATTCAGAAACGCTTTCCTTGCCATTGCCAGTATACATTTTATATCTTCTCTACTTCGACCATCATCAGTTATTTTGCTCCTCAAATAGCAAAACTCCTTTACTACTTTAAGCGTCTCATTGCCTAATCTAATCCCCTCAGCATCACCTGATTTAATTCGAATACATTCCATTATCCTTGTTTTGCTTTTGTTGATGTTCATTTCAAGACATTGTCCATCCCGTTCAACTGCTCTTCCATGTCCTTTGCTGTCTCTGTCAAAATTACAATGTCATCAGCAAACCTCAGAGTTTTCATTTCTTCTCCATGGATTTTAATTCCTACTTTTAATTCCTACTCTGAATTTTTCTTTTGTTTCCATTACTGCTTACTCAATATACAGATTGAATAACATCGGTGAAAGGCTGCAACCCTGTCTCACTCCCTTCCCAACCACTGCTTCCCTTTCATGCCCCTTGACTCTTATGACTGCCATCTGTTTTCTGTACAAATTGTAACTAGACTTTCGTTCCCTGTATTTGACCCTTGGCACCTTCAGAATCTGAAAGAGAGTATTCCAGTCAACATTGTCAAAAGCTTTCTCTATGTCTACAAATAGTAGAAATGTAGGTTTGCCTTTCCTTAATCTATCTTCTAAGACTAGTTGTTACATGTTCCAACATTTCTACGGAATCAAAACTGATCTGCCCCAAGGTCAGCTTCTACCAGTTTTTCCATTTGCCTGTAAAGAATTTGTGTTAGTATTTTGCAGCCGTGACTTATTAAACCGATACCTCGGTAATTTTCACACCTGTCAACACCTGCTTTCTTTGGGATTGGAATTATTATATTCTTCTTGAAGTCTGAGGGTATTTCGCTTGTCTCATACATCTAGCTCACCAGATGGTAGAGTTTTGTCAGTGCTGGGTCTGCCAAGGCTGTCAGTGGTTCTAATGGAATGTTGTCTACACCCGGGGCTTTGTTTCGAATTAGGTCTTTCAGTGCTCTGTTAAACTCTTCACGCAGTATCATATCTCCCATTTCATCTACATCCTCTTCCATTTCCATAATATTGTCCTCAAGTACATTGCCCTTGTATAGACCCTCTATGCACTCCTTCCACCTTTCAACTTTCCCTTCTTTGCTTAGAACTGGTTTTCCATCTGAGCTCTTGATATTCATACAAAAAGGTTGTCTTTTCTCCAAAGGTCTCTCTAATTTTCTTGTAGGCAGTACCTAGCTTACCTCTAGTGATGTATGTCTCTACATCCTTACATTTGTCCTCTAGCCATCCGTGCTTAGCCATCTTGCACTTGATCTCATTTTTGAGACATTTGTCTGCTTCATTTACTGCATTTTTATATTTTCTCTATTTGTCAATTAAATTCAATATTTCTTCTGTTACCCACGGATTTCTACTAGCCCTCGTCTTTTTACCTAATTGATCCTTTGCTGCCTTCACTATTTCATACTTCAAAGCTACCCATTCTTCTACTGTATTTCTTTCCCCCGTTCTTGTCAATCGTACCCTAATGCTCGCTTTTGTACTCTCTACAACCTCTGGTTCTTTCAATTTACCCAGTTCCCATCTCCTTAAATTCCCACCTTTTTTCCAGTCTCTTCAGTTTTAATCTACAGTTCCTCACCAATAGATTGTGGTCACAATCCCTATCTGCCTTTGGAAATGTCTTACAATTTGAAACCTGTTTCCTGAATCTCTGTCTTACCGTTATATAATCTATCTGAAACCTTCCAATGTCTCCAGGCATCTTTCATGAGCCTTGAGCCATGAGCCTGTACGAAATTCTACCAGGTGGCTTCCTCTTTCATTCCTTCCACCATTCCATATTCACCTACTACTTTTCCTTCTATCGAATTCCACTCCCCCATGACTATTAAATTTTTGTCTCTCTTCACTATCTGAATAATTTCTTTGATTTCATCATACATTTCATCAATCTCTTTGCCATCTGCAGAGCTAGTTGGCAGATGAACTTGTACTACTGTGGTAGATGAGGGCATTGTGTCAATCTTGGCTACAATAATGTGTTCACTGTGCTGTTAGTAGTAGCTTACCCACACTTGTATTTTTTATTCTTTAATAAACCTACACCTGCGTTATCCATATTTGATTTTGTATTTATAATCCTGTATTCATGTAACCAGAAGTCTTGTTCCTCCTGCCACTGAAATTCACTAATTCCCACTATATCTAACTGTAACCTACCCATTTCTCTTTTTAAATTTTCTAATCTACCTGCCCGATTAAGGGATCTGACATTCCACACTCCGATACGTAGAACACCAGTTTTCTTTCTCCTGATAATTACGTCCTTGTGAATAGTCCCTGCCCGGAGGTCCGAATGGGCGACTATTTTACCTCCGGAATATGTTACCCAAGAGGATGCTATCATCATTTAACCATACAGTAAAGCTGCATGCCCTTGGGAAAAATTATGGCTGTAGTTTGCCTTCGCTTTCAGCTGTTTGCAATGCCAGCACAGCAGGGCCATTTCAGTTGATGTTACAAGGCCAGATCAATCAATCATCCAGACAGTTTTCTTGTAAGCAATCATTTTTATCAGATGCTGTGGGAAGAATGAGGAGGAGGAGGAGATTAGTGTTTAACGTCCCGTCGACAACGGGGTCATTAGAGACGGAGCACAAGCTCTGATTAGGGAAGGATGGGGAAGGAAATCGGCCATGCCCTTTCGAAGGAACCATCCCGGCATTTGCCTGAAGTGATCTAGGGAAATCACGGAAAACCTAAATCAGGATGGCTGGACGCGGGATTGAACCGTCGTCCTCCCGAATGCGAGTCCAGTGTGCTAACCACTGCGCCACCTCGCTCGGTCGGGAAGAATGAGTTTGTATGCTGTCTAGTCCAACCAGTCAAGCCACAGTGACGTGAGGAGAGCGCGCGCATGCGCTGCCCGCCCCCCCCCCCCCCTCTCTCTCTCTCTCTCTCTCTCTCTCTCTCTCTCTCTCTCTCTCTCTCTCTCTCTGTGTGTGTGTGTGTGTGTGTGTGTGTGTGTATGTGTGTGTGTGTGTGTTTTAAATAAAAGCTGAGTTACTATATTGTGGTTTACGTATATGTGCCAAACCTCCATTGCACTGTACGTCAGTAAGTTGTTGTATGCTGAAAATTTAAGTTATTTAACTTTTACTGGTTTGCTGTTTCAGATGGAAAGTTTGGTGCTTACATGACCGTGAACATTGAGAATGATGGACCTGTAACAGTCGAACTTGAATCTCCCTCAAAGAAAAGTAAAGAGGGTGATGGACAAAACTAATTTTAAATTGGATTGTTATTCTTATTTCTGTAATTTAAGAATAAATTTCTGAAATGGAGATTACATAAAATATGGAAATACTTGCATTAAAGTTTTTTGTATAACTGCAAGCAGAGAGGAGAAACATGAGAGTACTTCAATGAGGTTTTTGGAATGTTTGTTAATGATCTAGGTGAATATTGGGCAGGTGGCCAAGTGTTGCTTCACTTCTTGTATCCACACACAGATTACAGAAACAGTACTTATTTTGGTAATAAGTTTTGTATTTCAACAGTGTTTGTGTGAAATGTCATTTCCACTTTATATGTGATTTGTTACACACAGGTTTGCCACAGATTATATGTAAAGACTATGAAAAAAATGAAGATGGCACAATTTTGAGAGGGTCTGAAGTCAGTTTTGCTTATTGATGCAAATGTGCCTTTGGTTAGTTATGTTTTACTATTTGAAAGCAATTTTCTTTAGCTGACAGCTGTAATTCTCATTCTTCTTGTAAGGGGGTATGATTTAACCTTCATAACAGTAACCCTGCATTTGGACAGAGTGGCATACACTGGGACACTTGAATGGAAATTTTGAGAAACCCCACATGTCCAAAAAATTAAACTTTTCAAGAGACACAAAAAATGTTCCAGATTTTAAAATTATGCTGAAACTCCATATTTCTTCTCAGTTTTTGTTAAAATAAATGTAGAGGGAAGAATGCCAATGCACCGTAGACAATGTCATTTTCTTGGCGGTAAGTTAAAATTTATGTAATAAACATGTGGGTTTTCTCAGCATTTTGAATGAGATGTCGTGTGGCGAGGGCCTTCCGGCACGTAGACCTGATCGTCTAGTGCAAGTCTTTTTAGGTGATGCCGCTTTGGCGAATTGTGCGTCGATGAGAAGGAAATGGAGATGATGATGATGATGATGATGATGATGGTGACAAAAACACCCGGTCCCTGAGCAGAGAAAATCTCCAACCCAGCCAGTTGGATAAAAAAAAAAAACAACAACAACAACAACAAACAAACAAACAAACAAACAAACAAACATTAAAGTGAGCAACATGTATTTTACATAGGGTATCCCAGAAAGAAGGGTCAATATTCTGGGATATTACAAGAACAATCAACTGCAGCAAAACAGAGTGTACCTTAAGAGCTATGAGCACTTGTCCAGTAGAAGTGATGTTTCATAGTACTGAAGATGAACAAGTCTTCACATAGCTCTTAAAGCGTGCACTTTAGACCCAATGTTCACCGGCCTCTCATACCCTTTGAATGATCATTCTAGTACATTCCTGAATACTGACCACTCCTGGGACACCCTGGCACATAGTTATTGTTTCTTCCTTTACCTTAGCCACAAAACTACATTATTGTAAATGTGGATTACATTACATTTTGACCAATCTTCTACATAGGTATGGTGATGTTGCAGCTCTGCATTCCATGACAGTAGTGTCTAATCTGCATTATTCTTCACATATTTCCAAATTAGATGTTCTCAAATATTTGAAAACAACCAGTGCTTTCTGTGGGCAGCCCCATTGCAGTCTTTTATGTTGATCTGCATTATGAGCACAGTTTTGTAATCTGTTATGGAATTTGTCATATACATGCTTCACAATGCTAGAATTTTCATACTAATGTGTATTATCTCACTTTGATAATATATGATCACAAGGGCAACAAATATGCAGCACATGCAGAATATTCCCACTGAATGCAATGGTGGTTGTCTGCAATTAGGAGTGAGTAACAGTGTTCAATGCAGATCTTTCTTATAGAGGTGTGATACACATGTCGTCATATTCATAGTACACATATTCTTATGCTAAAATGTAACTACTGTATCTCTGTTAGGCCATCTTGCATTCCAGTGCAGACACTTACCAAAGCACATTCAGTGTGACTGTGCTGGAAACTATCGTGATACTGTATTGTTAATGAAGATAATTGTTTTCTGTGGTGTTGAAAGTACTTACCTTACAATGGGTGGTACCCAAGAGCCACCACTGTATATGTAGGCTGGGGTGGTAGTAATCGAGTTTAGGAATCAATTCTGGCACTGGAGTTCAGAACAACTGTTACATAATAGTGAAGAATACCACTGACAAGTCCTTGCCAATGCAGGAATATGCCATGTACTAAATGGAAACATTTAATTACAGAGAAACATGAGTGGGTGTTAAGAAAATAGTGAAGAGCTTACCTGAGTTGTTCCAAAGTTCCCAAAACTCCCAATATTTCAAAAATGTTCTGTACTTCTGACCTAATACACTGGGCACAATGGAATGCATGGTGGTGTTTGTTTATCTTCACTTACTTCACAGTAAATAGTCCAGCTGTGACAAAGGCGAAAGCACTTGCCACGTCATGGTTCTATGATCCTACACCAGCAGCTGTCTGTCGCATACGCTGTGGTGAACATGACTTCGCAAAATCACTGGCAGAAAGGGTTCAATGGAACAGCTCACACTCCACGAAGGAGACTGAAAAACTAGTATGTGGAAAAATGCTGTAGGAGATATAGAATAGAGGCAAAACCAGAGAATGATTAAAATGGAAAGTCGCGTGTTTTAGGTAGTTAAATGGAATGCCTCTCTGCTCACATTGTAAATGAGGCTTGTGGATAATGAAACAATCACAGTTGCTTACTGACTTACTGTACTCAAGAAAAATGGGAAAAATTAAGTAGCAGTAACCAATAAAGCACAGTTTTTACCACAAGAAAATGAAGCAAGCTGACTAGAGTTTGGAGTAATAGACTTTTTAGCACAGTAAATTTAAAATTCAGAATAAGTCTGCCCCAAATTTGGTATGACGATGGAAATATTTGCTTCCCCATAGATGGAAGAAGGAGTTTATGCATGTGGAGTGAGAACTGACCACACACTGATTATGTTTGCTAAATTTTAAGCAAGGTTTTGGTTCAGTATATAAAGAGTATTTATACCAGAGCAGATTTGACATACTATGATGGAAGCTTACAGAAATACTTCCTTGATTATTATGAGTAACATTTACATTCTGAAGACCTAATTAAAACTGAATTGTGTATCACCAACTGCACACAAGTCATCAGTTTCAATGAATGAAAAATGTATACATAATATGACCAAAATATGAGTACAGAATATGAGAAAAATATCAAACATTAAGAGTATAGTAATAGTACTGATGTCTGTCAGATATCCAAGTGACAGAAATGTCACAAAAACTGACAATGGGAGATCAGCAGCGCTCATTAGGGGACAGAGAAGATGGTAATTGGCTGCCATAAATCATCAATACTAAGTATTTCTGCATTAAATTTGTACTCCACATGTGCATGCACGTTAGTGAGGATGAAATGAGTGGGAAACAAGCAGACCAAGGCAGCGAATACATGACTAACTGTAATATGGTGCCTCATCTCAATCTTTGTACCAACATTGAAATGATAGATATTGAGATAAGTGATCACACAACAGAAAAGCAACTACAATCTCTTAATAGTGGAAAGGCATCAGGAGCCTTCTACAAAGATTATGCACAAGAACTAGCTTCCCTTCTAGCAGCAGTTTATTTGTAGGTACTGGAGCAATGAAGGATCCTCCCTAGTGACTGGAGAAGAGTGCAGGTCATTCTTGTTTTCAAGAAGGATCATAGGACATATGCACATAATTATAGGCCTGTATTGCTGACATCAAAGTGTTTTAGAATTATGGGAAAAGTTAGATGCTCATGTATTATGATGTTTTTGGAGAACAAAAATCTTCTCAAAAATCAACACATTTTCCGCATTCTTTCAAAACTCATCTTGCTCTGTTCCTCCAAGTTTCACAGTGCTGCAGACACGAGTGGTCAGGCTGATGCCATGTTCCTAGAATTCAGAAAGGCATTTGACACTGTCCCGCACTGCCATGTAATGAAAAGATATGAGCTTACTGATTTTCTGAGCAGATTTCAACTGCATTCAAGACTTCCCGGCAGAGAGAACTCAATACATCACTCTTAATTTTAAAAAATCAACAGATATAAAGGTAATTACCTGAGTACGCTAAGGAAGTGTGATAGAACTGTTACTGTTTACCATATGTACAAATGATCTAATAGAAAATGTTGGAAGCTCCATGAGGTCGCAGATGATGCAACCATCTGCAAGAAGGTAGCAATGCCAGAAGACAGCAGCAATTTGCAGAGGGACTAGAGGATTGATGAATGATGCGGGGACTGGCAGTTGACTACGAAGTAAATAAATATATTGAGCATACAGACGAGAAGAAGTACACTATTGTACAACTACACCATTGACGACAAACTGCTGGAAACAGTACCCGCCATAAAATATCTATGGGTAACCATCCAGAGCGACCTTAACGGGAGTGATCACATAAAACAAATATTAGAAAAGGAGATGTTAGATGAAGATTCATAGGAATAATCTTAGGGAAACATAATTCATCCATGAAAGAAGTGGCTTACAAAACAATAATTTAACTGATATTTATTATTGCTCATCATTCTTGGAACCTTACCAAGTAGGTCTAATAGAAAAAATAAGAGAAGATCCAACAAACAGCAAGGCGTTTCATCACAGGGTCGGTTCAGCCAGCACAAGAGTGTTACAGAGATGCTTAACAAGCTCCAGTGGCAGATGCTACAAGAAAGGTGATGTGCATCATGGAGTGATTTACATTGAAATTACGAGAGAGCACATTCCAGGAAGAGTTTGACAATTTATTATTTCCCCACACATTCATGTTGTGAAATGAGCACAACGAGAAAATTAGAGCCAATACAAAGTTCTACCGACACGCATTCTTCTAACGTGCCATTTGCAAATGGAAATGGAGGCCAGATGGAGGTAAGATATACAGGGCAAGTCAAAAGTCCTTGGACACCTTCATAAGTTGGAAGATTAAAGGGAAAATTGAAATGTGATGATTGGAACATAGGTTTGTTGTGGGGCCGCAACTTTTGGAGTGAATGTCATTCATGGCCGCCATCTTGAAATCCGCCATTTTGGATTCAAGTCATTTTTTTTAAATGGGAAGGGGGGGGGGATTAGAGATTAGATTAGATTAGTTTTTCGTTCCATAGATCTGTGCTGAGGAGATCCTTCTGGATGTGGAACTTTTTTTTTTTTTTTTTTTTTTTTTTTTTTTTTTTTTTTTTTTTTTTTTTTTTAACTGATCTTTATTTGTAATAAAATTTTTTGTTTGCTGCCAAATTATTGAAGATGAGTGTTCCTGAGTAGTGGACCCCTTTTTGAACTAAAGTAAGTGCTTTTAAGTCCTCGCGCAGATCATTTTTGTTCCTGGTATTGTATATATCAACTGAGCTGTTTGTTTGAAAAAGAGATATGTTATTTAGGACTAATTTCATTCAGGAGTAAATATACTGAGAGGCAGTAGTTAGTATACCCAGTTCTTTGAAGAGGTTTCTACAGGACGACCGTGAATTTACTCCACAAATAACACGTATTACACGCTTTTGGACTCTGAAAAATTTTGTTGGACTTGAAGAGTTACCCCAAAATATTATACCATATGACATTATGGAATGAAAGTAGGCGAAGTATGCAAGCTTTTTCATTTTTATGTCACCTATGTCTGCTAACACTCGAATTGCAAATACAGATTTGTTAAGGCGTTTCTGCAGTTCTGTGGTGTGCTCCTCCCAACTGAATTTATTATCAAGTTGTAATCCCAGACTGTCAACCTCTTCTATCTTCTCTTCTTCATACTTTATGCATATGGTGGGTGGGAACCTCTTACAGGTTCTGAATTGCATACAGTGAGTCTTTTCGAAGTTTAATGTCAGTGAGTTGGCTTTAAACCATTTATTAATATCCATGAAAATATCATTAGCAGATCTTTCTAGAACTACACTTGACATACTATTTATTGCAATACTTGTGTCATCTGCAAATGAAACGAACTCTGCATCTGACACTGTAACTTATGAGAGATCATTAATGTACACAAGAAAAAGCAATGGCCCTAAGATAGATCCTTGTGGGACACCACATGTCATTTCTTCCCATTCTGATGATGACTGATGACTTAATTCACTAGTCCCTTGCACTGACACCCTTTGTTTCCTGTTAGCGAGGTATGACTTGAACCATTTTGCAGCACTGCCCATAACATCATAGAATTCTAATTTATTTAAAAGGATGTTGTAGTTCATACAGTCGAATGCCTTTGACAAATCACAGAAAATACCTGGTGCTTGTAACTTGTTATTTAATGAATTAAGTACATTTTCACTGTAGGTGTAAATAGCCTTCTCGATATCAGAACCCTTCAGAAATCCAAAGTGATTCTTGATAAAATGTTATTTGTGGTCAGATGGTTTAGAAGCTGCCTGTACATTACTTTTTCTAAAATTTTTGAGAATGCTGGCAAAAGTGAAATCGGTCTGTAGTTTGATGGTATCTCTTTATCCCCATTCTTGAATAGAGGCTTAACATCTGCATATTTTAGCCAGTCAGGAAATGTCCCAGTTATAATTGACTGGTTACACAAGTAACTTAGAATTGTACTAAACTCACAAGAACATGCCTTAATTAACTTTGTTGATATTTCATCGTAACCACTAGAATGCTTTGTTTTTAAGGGTTTTATCATGGAAGTTATTTCTTTTGGTGAAGTGAGTGACATATTCACGTACCTGAAGCTATTTGTAAAGGCTAGTTTCAGATATTCAAGGGCATGATTTACTGATCCTGACAATCCCTTTCTATCAGTAATGGATATAAAGTATTTGTTAAATAGATTTGCCACACTATGCCCATCGGTTACTAATGTGTTGTCTACCCTTAATGCTATTTGCTCCTGTTCATTTCTGGTTCTACCAGTCTCCTCTTTTACTATATCCCATATTGTTTTTATTTTGTTCCCTGACATTGCTATCTTCTTCTCGTAGTGCATTTGTTTAGATGTGTGAATTACTTTTTTTAATATTTTATGGTATTTCTTGTATTTAGCTAAATCATCAGCATTGGAGCTATTCTTGATCGACAGATACATTCTCCTTTTTGTCTTACAGGAAATCTTTATTCCTTGTGTAATCCATGGTTTTATTATACACTTCTATTTAATTTGAGTAACTTTTAGAGGAAAACAGTTTTCAAACATGGTACTGACATTGTTAATGAATGTGTTATATTTTTCATTCATGTCATGTGCACTATAAACATCTTTCCAGTTCATATCTTTGAGCAGTTTTCTAAAACACTCAAGTTTTGGTTGACTGACTACTCTCCTGTACTCAGATTTAGCAGTCTTGATAACCTGCTTAGAATTTACATCTAAAACACGGAGCTGCATGTCATGACCTGATAGTCCATTTATTACAGGTTTTAAGATATGATTTTGTTCCTTTGATTTGTCTATAGAAATGTTATCAATGGCTGTCCTTGAGGATTTAGTGATCGTAGTTGGAAAGTTTACAGTGTGAGTTAGAGTGAAAGACAACATTACTAACTGCAGTAAATGTTTACTGGAAGATTGCATTAGAAAATCTGTATTAAAGTCACCAGTAATCAAAATTTCTTTGTTTCTTCCTGTTAAATAACCCAAAAGAGCTTCTAGATGATTTATGAATAGATTATAATTTCCTGCAGGTGCTCGGTAAATAGTTACTATTATATAGGATCTGTTATGGAACTCTACTTCTGTTGCACATGCTTCTAGATGCTGCTCTAAACAGAATTTATTAATGTCAATGTTCTTGAATTTATGGCAGTTTTTAATAAATGTGGCAACTCCTCCTCCATTCATATATGTGTATGACACATCAAGTAACATTCACTTGAGCTCTGGAATTGAGTGGTGTAATTTGTTTTTGTCTATCTTGTACAGTTTAGAAGTTATTAATGTTCAAAGTTACCTTGATACCGACTCATGTCTCTCTTTGTTCCGGGTGATCTAAAATGGGTCTGACCTGCGAACAGAAGATCGAAATTATCCTTATATCAGGGGAACGCAGTTACTGAACAACAGCAGCTGACTACAACAGACGGCACCCAGACAGAGAACCGGTGTTGCACAGCACGGTGGCTCACACGATCAGCAAATTCCGGGAGACGGGCTCTGTTCACGATAGGGCATGTAGTGGGTGACCAAGGACTGCCACCAATGAGGAAACTGCAACTGTGGGTGTTGCTTCATTTGCAAAAAGTTCTAAACGAAGTACCCATCGTGTGGCCCTAGCATGTGCAATGAGCCAAACCTCCGTTGTCCGGATATTGAACACCAATAAGTGGCATCCTTACAAGCTGCAGAGCAACATCGACTTAACGAGGATGACCCTGATCACTGGTTGGAGTTCTGCCTGTGGGCTACTGAACAACATGAACTGGATCCTTCGTTTGCCAAGGGCGTACTGTTCAGCGACAAGGCGTATTTCACGTTGAACGGGGAGGTTAGTTGACATAATTGTCGATACTGGAGTGACACAAAGCCGAACTGGGTTGCCCCAATTCGAGAACATAGTCCAGCGAAGGTGATGGTGTGGTGTGGCATATGGGACACCCGCATCATTGGCCATTTTCCATTTACAACACCTTAACTGCACCACAGTATCTAATGCTGGTGCACGACCTTGTGTTCCCTTTCACACTGAATGCTGACGGCATTTTTCCATCTTATTTTCAGCACGATGGATCCCCTCCGTACTATGGCATTGGTGTCTGTGAATGGTTGGAGTAACAACTGTCAGGAAACTGGATTGGTCGCCGTGGTCCCGTGGCGTGGCCACCCAGATCCCCTGACTTAACGCCCCTTGATTTTTATCTGTGGGGACGTCTTAAGCAGATAGTGTATGCTGAGAGCATCTGTAATTTGAGACACCTGGAGGAATGCATACAACATGCCTGTGACCAAATTACAGGAGACACTTTGCTCCGTGTGTGCAGTCAGAGTGGTTGCGGCGACTACAGTTGTGCATTGCACGGGATGGACAACATGTAGAACATGCGTTGTAGCAGTTGGTATGAAGGTAATTTCCCAACTTTGAAAATTAATAACCTCTAAAATGTACAAGATAGACAAAAACAAATTACACCACTAAATTCCAGAGCTCAAGCAAGTGTTATTTGATGTGTCATACACCCGCCTCCTCATTTTAAAAAAATGACTTGAATCCAAAATGGCGGATTTCAAGATGACGGCCATGAATGACATTCACTCCAGAAGTTGCGGCCCCACATCAAACCTATGTTCCCATCATCACATTCCAATTTTCCCATTAATCTTCCAACTTACGAAGGTGTCCAAGGGCTTTTGACTGACCCTGTATACTCTCCGTCACACACAGTCAGATGGCTTGCTGCATATTGATGCTGATGTAGATACGTATTTTATGAGAACCGGATTTGACAAAGATGTGATTGTTGCTATATGTAACTGGATTTGGGAAATCATCACAGCCCATAATAATTTAGAAAGCCAAATATAATTCTCTTTTCAGAAGCTATACTATAAACAGCTGGAACAAAAGAAAAATACACTAGGTCTCATTCTAAATCGTTCATGCACTGTACGTGGTGCAAAAAAGCAAATGGTGACAGAAAAAAAATCTTTGTGTCAAAATGAACGAGAATTACAACTCCTGGCAGATTAAAATTTTGTGCCAGATATTCAAATCTGACACATTTGCCTTTCATGGGCAAACACTCTACCAACTGTACCATCCAAGCTTGATTTGACCCACCTTCACAGCTTTGCTCCCACTAATACTTCCAAAAGGAACCCAACCTATGACGATGTGTTGGTATCCATGCTTGGATACCTCACTGGTAGAGCACTTGCCTGCAAAAGGCAAAGATCCCATGTTTGAGTTCCAGCTCAGCACACAGTTTTAATCTGCCTGGAAGTGTCAAAACAGTGCACAGTCTGTTGCAGACTGAAAAGTCATTCTCAATGAGAATAATTTTGACATATTCGCACTTTAGAACACTATAGTAAAACAAGTGGAATGGTTAATGGAGGAGTTCCACTTAAATGATCAAAAGAAAATGTGTGCAAGTGGGGGGGGGGGGGGAGGGGGGGGGGGGGGAAAGAGCTGAAGATGTTATAGCAAATATTTCGTGATCAACAGTGCGATTCAACAGACAGTAATGTTGGTGAACTTGTAGCATGTATTGTTTTTATTGTACTTGTGGCCAAATGTACAGCGTGATACAGGAGGAATGTCAGCACTATGATGTCACACAGAGGCAACAGCAGCAAGCATACCTAGCATGCAATCGTTGGTTGGATCAGTGAGCAGTCGTAAGGCCGTGTGCTTGTGGTGCTTGAGTCTTACTTAATTGAGCAAGTTCATTGTGTCTGTGAATACCAACATGCCACATACATTCAGCCATGCAGAATGTGCAGATGGGTTTCTGTACAGGTATTGTAATGGCAGTGCCCGAATGACTGTGACAGAATACCACAGACATTTCCCTGATCAACAAACGCCGTGTGCCAGGGTTTTTCAAACATTGTGTGTGTCTGGAAGACTACCCAGTGTACACGTAACAGAATGTGAGGGTGCAACATCTGCATCCAGGTGACTTAGTGGACAACAATTTTGTGAATGATTGGTTGTACATAGAGGTGTTGTACCATATGCTTTATGTACAGATGTCGCTACATTTACACACAATGATTTCATGAATACCCATATTTATCATACCTGAGTAATCGAGAACCCACATGACACTACAGAAACAAGATTCCAAGTTAGTTTCTCAGTTAACAATTGATGTGGTATGATGACATGGTGATAGGGCCTGTATTCCTTCCAAATCACGACAGCCACAGCATATGCTTATTTCCTTACATACGACCTACCTACACTTTTGGAAGAGGGTGCATTATAGCAATGACGGTAAATGTGCCTGCAACATCATGGATCATTTCCTCAGTGATGGATCTGTGTGGCGGACCCTTTAACTGGCCTGCCAGGTCACCTGACCAAACCCCATTAGGCATCTGTTAAATGGGACTGGTTAAAAGGAGGATGTGTATGCTATGAAGGTGGATACATGTGAAAAACACATCGCTTGCATCACAGATGCTGTTGCCCACATTAAAGCCCGCCGATATGATGTTCAATGTGCAACCAGTCGACAAGTGCATTGAGATGGGTTGGGGACTTTTTGAACAACTCTTGTAGAATGGATTAGTCATCTGTCCAACCATTATTCTGTCCACCACAGCACCTAAACATTATTTTGTTAAGTAATTTTCACACTTGTCTTCATCTCATTCATGGATGTGTGTAGTTTTCAACCCACTCCAGTTCCTTAACAATCGAAAATCAGACCCACATTCACAGGACTTTTTCGGTTGATTTCCACATGTAGAATCACCTCACAAATTATGTGACATTCCTCCTGAATCACCCTGAATATTATACAGTGTTCTTGTCCACAAAACGTTTTTTTAACATCAATTGCTCATGCCTGTGTAGCTAAAATGATCCAACTTTCCACTGCCTGAAACATTACTGTGTGCTTTTACACAAACCATAATGACATTGGTTGTTCTTTCTGTTATCCTTTGCATCATTTTTAAAATACTTATTCACTGATTACTTTCCCATTGTTTTGAAAGAATCTTTAGCAGTGTCAAGGCACAACAACAGTCTAACATGCCCATTATAATTATCCGGGCTGTTATGCCGTGGTCGGTAGATGAATTTTGTCTCAATTCCCAACGTTTCGTCTCCGACTGCGGGAGACATCTTCAAGGGGGTCCTTAGGCCGATGGAAGGTCCAACACACCCACTGACTCGCTACTGACTGCCGCTAAATTCCGTGTCCGCGCGCTCCCGCGCTGCGGTGTGATGTCACATGTTTTGAAAACGTCAGTGCAATTGGCCGCTGTCCATCGCCGTCGATCGCCGTTGCCATTACCCAGTAGGGGACGGGTGGTACACATCTTCTTTAACACCGGCATCCACATACCGTTTAATTTCACGCCCTCCTCCTTTCGGTTGAAATTATTTGGGTGTTTAGCGATTTCGATTGCCTCCCTGTAGAGCCTTTCGTAGTATCTGCTTGTGGCCGCTAGTACTTGTGTCTCCTCGAAACGATTATTGTGGTTCCCTGGCTGGAAAGCTGTTGCGGCAGTCAGTAGCGAGCCAGTGGGTGTGTTGGACCTTCCATCGACCTATGGACCCCCTCGAAGATGTCTCCCGCAGTCGGAGACGAAACGTTGGGAATTGAGACAAAATTCATCAACCGACCACGGCATAACAGCCCGGATAATTATAATGGACATGATATTTCCGGCCGTGAAAGTCTACATTTTAGTAACAGTCTAACAACACAGTGATGGTGTCACTAGTTTATAGCTCTACATATTTAAGAGCTTTTAATACTTCAGTTAATTCTTCTGTCAATGACACTTTATGCATGCTGTATAACACAACCTGATACATTTTACTCTTTAATGTCACTTCCTGCCTCTGTCACTTGTCTCCAATGCTGGGCTAATTTGTGCAGGATGTTTTTTGAATCTGTAGAATTGTATGTTGTAGAGGACTTATTGTGTACTAGCTGAGCATATACCCACATTGCCTGGGTATGTATTTATTCTTATCTTCTATTAGTCCATCTCTGTGTCCCTATTCCTCCTACCCACTTAGCCTGTTCATCTCCTCCTTTTCCCTTCCATCTCTCCTTCCTCTCTCTCTCTCTCTCTCCATTCCCTTTTCTTCCCTTTCTCTGTCCACCTCCTCCTCCCCTCTATCTGTATCTAGACCCTTCTCCCATTTCTCTCTCCACATTATCACCCCCCCCCCCCCCCCAAATGGAGGTTGCTGGTTCTTACCTCAGTATTTCTTCTTTCCAGAAAGTAAGCTATGTTTGTATGAAGTTTGGTTGAAATGGATCCAGGGATTTAAGAGAAGCTTTCTACCCACTGTTTTGGCCACTTTGTCACATGTATTTTACACATATTTAACATACTTCAGTTGTATTTGTACACATATTTCATGAATTTCACCTTGCAGTTTTGTTAGCACACAGCTCAATATTTACGGCGGTCCTTAGACATCAAACCCGTGGCAAACATGCTGTTCGTCAAGTGTGTGCTTGACGAGCAAGTGCACAGATGTCCAAACAAACCATCAAATCTTTCCTGTAAACAGTTTGCCATGCCTAAATTTCTGAATTGCTGAGTAGCTGGTCTTGGCTGCACTGTCGTAACTCCTCTCATGCATATTCTCTCTCTCTCTCTCTCTCCCCCCCACACACACACACACTTCCTTTTATAATATGTATGGATTTTAAGTTCAAAGATAGTCCAGGAATTCAGTCTGATACAGATGGATAATGTGTCATCTGCAAAATGTCCAATATTGCAACTAACCAGATCAACAAATTCATTCACATATTGTGTTTCACAATTCCTATTACAGACTTCTATGCTTTGTAATGGGGACTTTGTATATATTGTTTTCATGCTTGGCCTGGTGGTCTGATGGTAAAATACATGTATGGAAACTGAGAAGTCCTGGGATTGAATCCCGCTCGGACTATGAATTTTTTCAGTTGGACCATGGATTTCTCAGTCTGCATTTTAACAGCCTTCACCTCTCAACAATGGGAGGAGTCACTGGAAATGACACATGGCTTGTATTTGGATTTTACATTAAACTGTTATGTCCCCTTTCACTGGCTGGATAACAGCGGTACGTTAGGGATACGAACATTGCTAAAGTAGTGTCGCATTGAGCCACATTAAATTATTATTATTTCTTTCCTTTCTCAGACGTTATGTCTGGTTAAAAATGGAAAGTGATGCGGACCATGATCAAGGTGACTGCCTTTTAACTATATGGTATATGTTACCTTGCATTTAGGAACTTTCAGGTAATTGAACATGTATCAATAATTACAGATTTCTGTAGTTGTATATATACATTTGGATGTAGCTGTATTGCATTGATGCACTGGTGGATATTGTGTGGTATGACTCCTGTACTTGATAGTGTAATTGGTATAATGTCAACTTTCTCCTGATGCCACATGTTTTTGACTTCCTCGGCCAGTTGGATGTATTTTTCAATTTTTTCTCCTGTTTTCTTCTGTATATTTGTTGTATTGGGTATGGATATTTCGATTAGTTGTGTTGATTTCTTCTTTTTATTGGTGAGTATGATGTCAGGTTTGTTATGTGGTGGTGTTTTATCTGTTATAATGGTTCTGTTCCAGTATAATTTGTATTCATCATTCTCCAGTACCTTTTGTGGTGCATACTTGTATGTGGGAACGTGTTGTTTTATTAGTTTATGTTGTATGGCAAGTTGTTGGTGTATTCTGTATTTGCTAGTATTGTACATCCACTTGTGATGTGATCTACTGTTTCTATGTGTTGTTTGCAAAGTCTGCATTTATCTGTTGTGGTATTGGGATCTTTAATAATATGTTTGCTGTAATATGTAGTGTTTATTGTTTGATCCTGTATTGCAACCATGAATCCTTCCGTCTCACTGTATATATTGCCTTTCCTTAGCAATGTGTTGGATGCGTCTTGATCGATGTATGGCTATATTAGGTGATACGGGTGCTTGCCATGTAGTGTTTTCTTTTTCCAATTTACTTTCTTCATATCTGTTGATGTTATGTGATCTAAAGGGCTGTAGAAGGGGTTATGAAATTGCAATGGTGTAGCCGATGTATTTATATGAGTGATTGCTTTGTGTATATTGCTAGTTTCTGCTCATTCTAGAAAGAATTTTCTTAAATTGTCTACCTGTCCATAATGTAGGTTTTTTATGTCAATGAATCCCCTTCCTTCTTCCTTTCTGCTTAATGTGAATCTTTCTGTTGCTGAATGTATGTGATGTATTTTATATTTGTGGTATTGTGATTGTGTAAGTGTATTGAGTGCTTCTAGGTCTGTGTTACTCCATTTCACTACTCCAAATGAGTAGGTCAATATTGGTATAGCGTAAGTATTTATAGCTTTTGTCTTGTTTCTTGCTGTCAATTCTGTTTTCAGTATTTTTGTTAGTCTTTGTCTATATTTTTCTTTTAGTTCTTCTTTAATATTTGTATTATCTGTTCCTATTTTTGTCTGTATCCTAGATATTTATAGGCATCTGTTTTTTCCATCGCTTCTATGCAGTCGCTGTGGTTATCCAATATGTAATCTTCTTGTTTAGTGTGTTTTCCCTTGACTATGCTATTTTTCTTACATTTGTCTGTTCCAAAAGCCATATTTATATCATTGCTGAATACTTCTGTTATCTTTAGTAATTGGTTGAGTTGTTGATTTGTTGCTGCCAGTAGTTTTAGATCATCCATGTATAGCAAATGTGTGATTTTGTGTTGGAGTGTTCCAGTAATACACTCCTGGAAATTGAAATAAGAACACCGTGAATTCACTGTCCCAGGAAGGGGAAACTTTATTGACACATTCCTGGGGTCAGATACATCACATGATCACACTGACAGAACCACAGGCACATAGACACAGGCAACAGAGCATGCACAATGTCGGCACTAGTACAGTGTATATCCACATTTCGCAGCAATGCAGACTGCTATTCTCCCATGGAGACGATCGTAGAGATGCTGGATGTAGTCCTGTGGAACGGCTTGCCATGCCATTTCCACCTGGCGCCTCAGCTGGACCAGCGTTTGTGCTGGACGTGCAGACCGCGTGAGACGACGCTTCATCCAGTCCCAAACATGCTCAATGGGGGACATATCCGGAGATCTTGCTGGCCAGGGTAGTTGACTTACACATTCTAGAGCACGTTGGGTGGCACGGGATGCATGCGGACGTGCATTGTCCTGTTGGAACAGCACGTTCCCTTGCCGGTCTAGGAATGGTAGAACGATGGGTTCGATGACGGTTTGGATGTACCGTGCACTATTCAGTGTCCCCTCGACGATCACCAGTGGTGTACGGCCAGTGTAGGAGATCGCTCCCCACACCATGATGCTGGGTGTTGGCCCTGTGTGCCTTGGTCGTATGCAGTCCTGATTGTGGCGCTCACCTGCACGGCGCCAAACACGCATACGACCATCATTGGCACCAAGGCAGAAGCGACTCTCATCGCTGAAGACGACACGTCTCCATTCGTCCCTCCATTCACGCCTGTCGCGACACCACTGGAAGCGGGCTGCACGATGTTGGGGCGTGAGCGGAAGACGGCCTAACGGTGTGCGGGACCGTAGCCCAGCTTCATGGAGACGGTTGCGAATGGTCCTCGCCGATACCCCAGGAGCAACAGTGTCTCTAATTTGCTGGGAAGTGGCGGTGCGGTCCCCTACGGCACTGCGTAGGATCCTACGGTCTTGGCGTGCATCCGTGCGTCGCTGCGGTCCGGTCCCAGGTCGACGGGCACGTGCACCTTCCGCCGAGCACTGGCGACAACATCGATGTACTGTGGAGACCTCACGCCCCACGTGTTGAGCAATTCGGCGGTACGTCCACCCGGCCTCCCGCATGCCCACTATACGCCCTCGCTCAAAGTCCGTCAACTGCACATACGGTTCACGTCCACGCTGTCGCGCCATGCTACCAGTGTTAAAGACTGCGATGGAGCTGCGTATGCCACGGCAAACTGGCTGACACTGACGGCGGCGGTGCACAAATGCTGCGCAGCTAGCGCCATTCGACGGCCAACACCACGGTTCCTGGTGTGTCCGCTGTGCCGTGCGTGTGATCATTGCTTGTACAGCCCTCTCGCAGTGTCCGGAGCAAGTATGGTGGGTCTGACACACCGGTGTCAATGTGTTCTTTTTTCCATTTCCAGGAGTGTATTATATCCATAATTTGTATTATTTAGCATGTTGGATAGTGGGTTCAGAGCAAGGCAGAACCAGAAGGACTGAGTCTCCTTGGTATATTCCACGCTTAATCTGTACTGGCTGTGATGTGATATTTGAATTTGTTTGGATATTAAGTATGGTTTTCCAATTTTTCATTACTATGTTTAGGAACTGTATCAATTTAGGTTCTACTTTGTATATTTCCAACATTTGTAGTAACCATGAGTGGGGTACACTATCAAAAGCTTTTTGGTAATCAGTGTGTGCGTAGTGTAGTGACCTTTGTTTAGTTTTAGCTTGATATGTCACCTCTGCATCTATTATCAGTTGCTCTTTACATCCTCGTGCTCCTTTGCAGCAGCCTTTTGTTCTTCATTTATAATTTCGTTCTGTGTTGTATGTGTCATTAATTTCTGTGTAATGACTGAAGTTAATATTTTGTATATTGTTGGTAGGCATGTTATGGGGCGATATTTTGCTGGGTTTGCTGTGTCTGCTTGATCTTTAGGTTTCAGGTAAGTT
Organism: Schistocerca piceifrons; assembly: GCF_021461385.2. Taxonomy (NCBI): domain Eukaryota; kingdom Metazoa; phylum Arthropoda; class Insecta; order Orthoptera; family Acrididae; genus Schistocerca; species Schistocerca piceifrons. The sequence goes on from NC_060138.1 coordinate 1,253,663,824, forward strand.
ATTCCTTGTGTAAGTGTATCAGGTACTGTGTATGGATCTGCAGTGTACCTGTTAAATAATTTATCTAAAAACAAAGATGATGTGACTTACCAAATGAAAGTGCTGGCAGGTCAACAGACACACAAACAAACACAAACACACACACAAAATTCAAGCTTTCGCAACAAACTGTTGCCTCATCAGGAAAGAGGGAAGGAGAGGGAAAGACGAAAGGATGTGGGTTTTAAGGGAGAGGGTAAGGAGTCATTCCAATCCCGGGAGCGGAAAGACTTACCTTAGGGGGAAAAAGGACGGGTATACACTCGCACACACACACACACATATCACCAAATGAAAGTGCTGGCAGGTCGACAGACACACAAACAAACACAAACATACACACAAAATTCAAGCTTTCGCAACAAACTGTTGCCTCATCAGGAAAGAGGGAAGGAGAGGGAAAGACGAAAGGATGTGGGTTTTAAGGGAGAGGGTAAGGAGTCATTCCAATCCCGGGAGCGGAAAGACTTACCTTAGGGGGGAAAAGAGGACGGGTATACACTCGCACACACACACATATCATCAAATGAAAGTGCTGGCAGGTCGACAGACACACAAACAAACACAAACATACACACAAAATTCAAGCTTTCGCAACAAACTGTTGCCTCATCAGGAACCAAATGAAAGTGCTGGCAGGTCGACAGACACACAAACAAACACAAACATACACACAAAATATAAATTAAATAATTTAGTTAGATGTGAATGTGTTGAGGTGAACTTCCTTAGCCAGAAATTTGCTATTTTATCTTTTCCAGGGGCTTTCCAATTGTGAGTAGAATTAATTGCTTGGGTGACTTCATGCTGCAAAATTATCAATTCAGGCATTTGTGGTATCATCTTGTACGTGTCTGTTTTTGCTTGTATCCACCGTGCATGCCTGTTATGTTGTACCGGGTTTGACCATATGTTGCTCCAAAAGTGTTCCATGTCTGTTATGTTTGATGGATTGTCTATTTTAATGTGTGTGTTATCTATTGTCTGGTAAAATTTCTTTTGGTTTGTGTTGAATGTTTGGTTTTGTTTCCTTCTATTTTCACTTTTTTTGTATCTTCTAAGTCGTTTGGCCAATGCTTGTAATATCTGCTTCTTTTCATTTAATTGCTCCATCGCTTCTTGTTGTGAGATTTTACCTAACCTTTTTCGTTTTTTGTCTGATATTTCATTTCTTATAAATTGTGTTAGCTGTCCGATGTCTTTTCACAGTTTTTCTATTCTGATCTGTAGCCTGTGTTGCCATGCTGGTTTTGTGGGTTTCTTCTGTGTGTTGGTTGGTTCTGATCTCTGCCTAGTGTGTATATTTAGTGTAGTGAGTGCTCCTATATAAACCATTAGTTGTAACTCTTCCATAGTTGTATTTTCATGTATTTTGTTGTATATGATTGTGTTGATAGTACTAGTAGTAGTTGTTGTTGTTTCAACTTGTGGGTTATTTGGTGGTTTATGCAAGAATGGTCTAATGTCTGTATTTGTGTCTTTGTATCCTATATATGCCAGCTGAAATTTTTCTTCTACATCTAACATGTGTGTCACTTCGTGTTCTATTTGTGCTTGTTCTGGTGGCTGTCTGAAGATTTCGTTTTCCTCTGTTTGTTTAATTGATGCGTGTTGTTCTTTGTTTGTTTGCTCTGGGATGTTTGAGTCCATTATTGTATTTTCTTCTTCTTCTAATTGCATATTATTTTGTTCCAGTATTTGTTGTACTTGTTGTTTGATGTTTTCTAATTCTGACTGGGGTATCCTGTTATTTTTTTATTATTATGCGGATCTGCTCAGCTAGTCGTTGTTCTGTTAAAAATTTTAATTCTGGGTATCTGGTAATAAATGTTGTGGATACTTGTCATCTGTATCCAGTCATGTTGGTTCCTAAGTTTGTTGCTTGGTAATAACAGGACATGAGGTGTCAGTTAACTTCATCTGACCATCTCATCCTCTGTCTTTGTTTTCCTTCTACAGTGGTTGCAGGAAGCATATCCTGCAAAACATCTCTATTTGGATTTAAATCATTTTCCATGTGGCTAGCAGTGTCGTTACCATTGTGGACGGGCATAGGGTTCAAGCGTCGTCCCCGACCATGACAGCACTTGTCCGAGGCTTCATTAGTTCTGTCCTGAACCAACTTGGCATAGATATTGCAAGAGTCACTGAACCTAGTTGAGCGGTATCAATAATCTGTATTTTTTCAAAGTCCAATGTGTTAGATAAGCATGTGTAAAAGATCTGAATGTACTGCAGATATGTTAATTTGTTTCGGTACACTAAATTTATTAGAACACTTTTTATTTAAAAATACAAAGTGTTATGCAGTTTTCTCTTAGAGTGCTCGAATCATCTTTATCACTGATGACATATTATGTACAGTTTACGGTGATCAGCAGAACAACAGATGATATTTTGGAAAATTCGCTGGAATTTTGCATGAAATGCAAATTTTTTGTTTTCTGGCACTAAATGCATATCAGCCATCAGCTTCAAAAATCAACTGGTAAACTACTGATAACATAAATGCTCTCTGGGAGTACTTACCAGATGCGAAAATTCTGTGAAAACTCTCATGATTCCATAACAAAGAAAGCCATGAGCTTATACGTGCATTTTGGTAAGAAGGGGCTGATGCAACAGCATGATGTTATGAAATGAGGCTATGCTTTCATTAAGATGATGATGAAATTTGCTGAAGCGTTTTGAGCAGCACAGAAACCAAGTGCATCAAATAATTTTAGAAGATAAAAGACTTCCAGCACCGTTTTTGTAATTATGACATAGGGCATCATTGGGAATGTCAAGGAAAGGGTATGTAGGAAAGACAAGTTCTGGAGGCACTGTTATAATTTCCTGGGGGGTGGGGGTGGGGGTGGAGGGGGGGGGGGAAGCAAGATAAGGATAATGAAGTAAATGATGACTGGACTTTAATTGCAGCAGGCATCAGTGTTTTAGATGTGGTATGCATTATTGAGTGGCAATAAACAGATAAGTGGACTTCTGTTACTACACCGTATTTCATATCTCACTTTATGCATGGCATTTTTGTACATCGGTTGTTATGAGCCTACCCACAGTCACATAAACAGCACTTACAAAATTATCTGTTGCTACTCATGTTGCACAATAAAGGTTCATCCTTTACTTTTTGAGACAAGTAGTATTGTCAGTCTCCTTTATCCTATTTATCCTTTTGGGGGGAGGGGGGGGGGCGACAACCATGGAATCTTTCCTCAAAAGCAATCACCACAAACATCAAGACAACTATCCCACTGGGAGATGAGATGATCAACTCAGCCGTTAATGGATCCACAATAGCACTGACTCTTGCCATTCCTCATCTGACTGAAACCGCTGTCCAGTTTCTTCAGGTTGCCAAAGATGCGAAAATCACATGTTGAAAGATCTGGGCTGTACAGAGGATAATTCAGAGTTTCCCAGCCAAATCACTGAAGCATAGCCTTCATCCGATTGGTGGTGTGGAGGCAGATTCATCGTACAACAGGCTGCTTCAGTCCAAAAGAATTCTGGGATGTTTTGACTTTACGGCACGCTCCAGTTTCTGCAAAGCGCTGTGAACTGATTTTGGTTTCATGCTTGAGGAAGTCGACGAGGAGCAGAGGGCCTCTGCAGTTGAAGGAGGTGGTCATCACAACCTTCCTGGAACTTGCATAAAGGAAGATGTGACATGTTTCTACTGTTGGGCTTGCTATTTGACTTCTGGCTGTTGACTGGAATCGTCCTATTGGTTGATAATGCCTGCCCCTACACTGCCCCTCGGATGAAGGCTACAATTCAGCGATTTGGTTGGGAAACACATCCCCCATACAGCCCGAATATTTCACTGTGTGATTTTCACATATTTGGGAACCTGAAGAAAGACATGCATGGGTGTTGCTTTCTGTCAGATGAGGAAGTGCAAGAGTGGGTGCAGCTGACCTTCGTGTTCTAGAAATGAGCATTTTGTCTCACAATGGGATAAATTTCTTAACATGTGTTGTGATTATTTTTTAATGGAACTATTTGTTCTTGCCTTCCAATGCCCTGTTAATTGGTTTCCACGGCCACTTACGGATGAGGGAGGACATAAAAGTTTCACTTAAAAGCCAGATCATTATATGATCTGTGACATTTTACACACATGCCAAATATTGCCAAAGGTGAAATTAATGATGAGTGACAAAGGATTCTGAGGCTGATCTTTCTCTCAGAAAAATGGAAGCTGCAGGAAGGGGAGGAGGGAGAGAAAAAGAAAGGTAAAGATCAAACAGTAATTATCTCTCAGAATGGGAAAGAGGGGGGGGGGGGGGGGGCAGATGTAGAAAGGACGAAACTGTGTGCCGTTCATTAGGCAACTCCCATGAAAACAGCAATGGCTTTACTATACTGTCATTAATTGTTCAAGCCAATTGTAAAGTAAGCAGGATCTATTTAGAAAATGTTGACTACTTGAAAATGAAAGACAAGATTTTAAATTGTGATGTAATTGCCATTTCTTTATTACAAAATTAATATCTTTTTCGGTACTGCAGAGTTTATCACAATATTTGTAAATAATAAACAGTATATATATTGCAAAAAGCCGTCAATACAAACATACACATGTAACAAGTTTTCCCACAAAAGTAAATTATTTCTGAAACAGGAAAATGATTTTCCCTGCTGCTCGTTATAGACACTTAAGAGAATTACAAAAATATTTCAGTATCTAAAAAATTTCAACAATTTACATTTGTATATGAGCCTCATGTTCTTCAGGATACTAACAGGAACACATTACTAACAGGCACTTAAAACTAGAAGGGATGTCTTGCCTAGTGCTGGTGAAACTAGAAGTAACAACCATAACTGCCTGGGAACATGATATTTTTGACCAAACAACATGGCAAAAACAGGCAACCAATACTGGTGTTTGGATGTGGGTGAAAAATGAGTGTCTGATCTATGTATCTTGACTGTGAAGAAATAATGTGATTTACTGTAGCTGCCAAACTATATTGTCCTCTAAAAGCCAAATTCAATTCACTTTCCCATTGTTGTGTTATTTTTCACTTACTGTTGTTATTACACAAGGATATAATTGACTAACTGAGTAGCACTGATTCTAACAATGCCACATTACAAGCATTTCTTGTAGCTCATCAAGCTCTTTTTTGGTGAACGCTATGTTCCCTCTACTTGCAGAATAGTAATTACTGATTTGGTGTCTAATGTCATCCTGCTTACAGAATGAAACCTGCATTTTTTCCCCAGCCACAGCAAGACATTCCTGTGAAATGCATAGTACAGTCAATAAAAGAATAGATAAAATAAGATAATAAATTTCTGGTTGCTGACAACTTCACAGAGAAAAAATATAATCTTAAAAATTGTGTATGTTTAACATATCAAAACCATTTTCACGTACTTAGAAAAATGTCAGCGTCACAAAAATAGTGCAAATAGCAAGACAGCTAGTGAAATGGTACAGTTTCCCATTCTTCTCTGTATATTTCTGAGAGGAAACATACACGAGCATTTTGTAGACTATATCTGAAGCAACAGCAATGGCCACCACTGATTACTATATGACAAATGGTAGCTAAATTTATTTACAACTATCTCAATTTTTGTGAGAAACTGTGACAGAGAAACCACAATCAATATGCATAAAATTTCAGTCAAAATTTGTTTCCTTGCACTACAGAGTACTAAAATGTTATTCTGTCTGTGGTATTTTAAAGCGCACTGTTGATTCTGATGTTATAAGGAAGACTATTATTTGAAGGCACAGTAAATATTATTAAGATACGGCAATTTCCTAGAATTCTATCACATTTTTAAACATACTTGACAAGAAGAAAAAAAAAGAAAATCTGTCTTCACTATATGAATACTTATATACACAAGGCACATAAAACATTAATTCATGGCAAAGAGCACCTTACAAGTGTGTCAAAAGCTATGATACATCAGACTAAATAATGAGACTAGAATTGTGGTACTAGCAAGTTACTTGAATACACAAATTAAATTGCTAAAAGCAGAAAACTTTGAGGTAGGGTCTGCTACATAAAACTAACTTTATTCTGCGAACACACTTTCATGGAGGGGGGAGGGGGGGGGGGAATAAAAAAAAATGGGAGAAGTAAACAGAGTGTGACTCCTATTGCATTCTGACCATACTGCTTTTGGGTTCATTTTTATGTCATTAACTTTCTTCACATATTAAAACAGTAGTTAACATTACTCATTACAAACAGTTAAAAGGCACTATAACAGGAATCTGTATGTGATGTTTTATAAAGCTCATTCTTCCATGAATTGCAAACCACAGAGATAACTGAAACACAGCTCTGCTCAGTGATTGAGGAAGAACACTAACAAGTCTCACTGAAGAAACATTGAAATCATTAAACACATCTATCTTAGTTTTAAATCAGTACGGAGCAATCACTGGCAAATGGAAGACATTTGTTAGAACTGAATTCTGTACTTACCAGTACTAGCAACCGACTTACTGCTAGCATTGCTGCTATCTGTAGAAGCAGGCTTCGCTACAGATGAACTACGACGTGATCGAGGTCCTGTAAAGAGTCGCAGCTTGGCACCTTCTGCTCGAGCTACACCTGAACTACTTGGTTGGCCATTAGAATGAACTGAACGGCATACACTTCCCGACACTGAACAGGGAATTGACGATTTCCTCTGGCGAGAAGGTGTTTCTACAGATCCTTCAGCGAGACGCCCATATCCACCGAGTTTGCGCGGGATGCCAGAGCGGTGTGATGCTGATGGTGGTGGCGTAGCAGCTGGAGCCGGAGGTGGTGATGGTGGGACAGGTCCATGGCTCTCACTGCCGCTAGCACTTCCATCTCCGAGGCGACCATACCCTGCACCACTGCCAGCTGGTGGCCTGCGAGGTGGTGATGGTGGGACAGGTCCATGGCTCTCACTGCCGCTAGCACTTCCATCTCCGAGGCGACCATACCCTGCACCACTGCCAGCTGGTGGCCTGCGAGGTGGTGATGGTGGGACAGGTCCATGGCTCTCACTGCCGCTAGCACTTCCATCTCCGAGGCGACCATACCCTGCACCACTGCCAGCTGGTGGCCTGCGAGGTGGTGATGGTGGGACAGGTCCATGGCTCTCACTGCCGCTAGCACTTCCATCTCCGAGGCGACCATACCCTGCACCACTGCCAGCTGGTGGCCTGCGAGGTGGTGATGGTGGGACAGGTCCATGGCTCTCACTGCCGCTAGCACTTCCATCTCCGAGGCGACCATACCCTGCACCACTGCCAGCTGGTGGCCTGCGAGGTGGTCGTGGCAGAGATGTTGGAGGAAGGCTGGCTGCACACTGCTGCTGTGAGCTGCGTCCTTGCTTCTCTAACAGAAGGATCTCTTCAGGACGACCCTGCTCATAGCGTGTGGGCACCAAGCCCTGCAGGAACCCTGATGGCTCAAACAAATGGTGGGGTGAACCTGTTCGCCCTACACCCGCCAATAATGGCTTGGGTAATTTTCCTTTTCGCGACGTAGTGCCTGTATTAGAGAATCCTGGAAAACAGCAAAGACCTCTCTGGAAAAAAAGAGAAGAAACGGCCGAGAGTTGGGATGGTCCGGGCCGGACGATGGTTGGTTAGAGGTTAGTGGCACACCACACATGTATGCAAGGGAAGGTAGGTTAAATAGGTTGGTTTTAAGGAGGGAAACAAAACTTTCCTAAAACAAGCTTGGGTGAGAACATTTTTCTTTGCTAACAGTATAGTAGCAAACTGTGATATGCCGGTCATATTGTCTCTCGTGTTTGGCAGAGAGTTTCAATTTAGCTTTTGCAACGTGTGACTAGAGTCAGCCCAAAGAAACACTGCTACTAAAGTCTTTCATGCGACACTCAGTGTGAACGGAAAGTGTTTGTTTGTTTCCCTGTTATGAACAAAATGATTTTTAAAGCATAATTTTATTTGCCCAATCCATAGAGTGGCTCCAAATTAGCCTAGTGCAATATCCATTTCATCAATATGCATTAATGGGGACTGTAAAACATGAAGAATACCCCAGCTTCCGCGTGGTGCATGGTGGTGGCAGTCAGTATAGGCATGGCTCGTGCTGTTGTTGCTGGAGTACTGGTTACTCTTCATGTTTTCATGTCTCTGTTACTACATAAAGATAAAACAAATATCGCACTAGGCTAATTTCGGATAGCTTCATTGATTGGGCACATAAAATTCCACTTTAAAAATAATTTTGTTTATAACGGAAAACAAAATGACGCTTTCTGTCAACAGTGAACACTGCATGAAAAGCTCCAGTTACATACTGGAAAAACGAAATTGCAAATATCTGCTGAAACTCAAGAGAAAATGCGTCTAAAGACACTTTGGAAAGTGCTGGTATGTTGATAGACACAATAAAATAAAAAACACAAATATTCAAGCTTTCGCACACAGGCAGACAGTGTTTGTTGGTAATGAGGATCACCCTGTGGCTAAACATGCCTTGGAGCACGGCCAGCACATCTTGGCACAGTGTTACACCGTCCAGGTTATCTGGATAATTCCCACTGACACCAACCTATCAGAACTCTGGAAATGGGAACTTGCCCTTCAATATATTCTCTCTTCCCATTACCCACCAGGCCTCAACCTCCGCTAATTTCAAGTTTCCGCCCCTCGTACCTCACCTGTCATTCGACAACATCTTTGCCTCTGTACTTCTGCCTCGACTGACATCTCTGCCCAACCTCTTTGCATTTACATATGTCTGCCTGTGTCTGTATATGTGCGGATGAATGTGTGTGCGTGCGAGTGTATACCTGTCCTTTTCCCCCCTAAGGTAAGTCTTTCCGCTCCCAGGATTGGAATGACTCCTTACCCTCTCCCTTAAAATCCACATCCTTTCGTCTTTCCCTCTCCCTCCCTGTTTCCTGATGAAGTAACTATGGGTTGCAAAAGCTTGAATATTTGTGTGTGTGTGTTTTTTTTATTTTATTGTGTCTATCAACATACCAGAGCTTTCTAGTTTGGTAAGTTAAAGCATCTTTGTTTTTTATATACATTTTTCCCACGTGGAATGTTTCCCTGACCCATTTAGCTTGTCTCAGGACAATACACTCAACTAAATATGTTATAAGCAAACATAATTCTACAGCTAAAAAACAAACAAGCACAAGAGTATAGTGTTGTCATTTTAGGTTTCTAATACAGTAACAAAAACATTATTCCTTTTCTTGTGACACAGGATTGTGGAGAACTGAGAAAATTTTACTGGAAAGAGATTCACTTAACATAAGTTTTGTGTAGTAAGAGCTAGTATGTTTTCATGAATCACCAGACAGAATTGCAAATACAGGAGCAACATCCCTTTGTCACATGTACAAGAATAAGGTAAATGTTTGGAAACACCTTCAACAAATAAACCCTTTAGTGTATTAAATGAACTCCATGCACTTTTGATAAAAGTAAAAGGAAAAAATGTGTTAAATATTACTATCTAAAAACTTGGTAACACCTACAATAAATGAAAGCTAGATTAACTCAAAACAGACATTCCCATTGTAATTCTTCTGCACGCAGAAAATTGTAAATGCAATAATTTTCATTGTAATCCTAAACTGTCACACATGTCAAACTGCTTTTAATTACTCTTCTTTTACAAAAATTGCTTTTACCTGCACATTTCGATACAAATGTAGCACACGGGTGATACCGCTGTGGAGTTGGCCAACATGCACTGACTCCAGACCTAGAGATACAGTTTTCTACCTGAACACAATATGCTGCTCCTAAATATTACTGTCATGTTCCTATCGCAGACTGACCTTTATTTTTTTAATGCGTTGATTCACAGTTTACTCTCATTCAGTAGAATTGTTGAAAGGAATTAACAGATTCTATATTTCTGTCAACAAAGAGATGCCAAACATGTTTGTGGCAGGCTACACTAAACTCTTAATCCATCACCAGTCTTAGAATATCGTAAATGTTAATCTGATCTCAAAAGTTGTACTGCCAAATAAACTAACAAATTGTAAAAATACAATTGCAAGTAAAACCATTTCACACAAATAACCCATGAACAACAATTCAATGAAACTTTTCACAAAATATTGAACAGTTTTTAAATATGTACATCGGCAGATGGATTAAATGCTAACAAAGTGAGGTCTTCAAGAGTACGATCAACTTTTTTAAATTGTCTATCTGAAGGTGTAGGTTAGGATACTGATCATCACACCTTGCAGTCTTTCACCAAAGTAAACCCTCATTTGTGAGTAATCAATGAAATTGATTCCACATGGAAGCTCTAGAGCAGGGGTTCCCAAACTTTCTCCACCATGCCCCCTTCTGAAACCCCCCTCCCACCCCCATTTTTCTTCCCTTCCTCAGGTCATCTCATACTTGGCACAATCTGTCTAATTACTGTAACAACAACAATAATAATTAAGAATGTGTCCTTCACTCGTTCAGACTGCCATGCAGGGAGGTGTGCTGGCCCTGGACTGAATCCCCTAGCAGATTAACAATAAGGATCAGCATGCCGGCCAGCCTGGATGTGGGTTTTAGGCAATTTTCCACACCCTCACTAAGTGAATACTGGGCTGGTACTCAAGCCCTGCCTCTGTTACATGATTTGCAAACATTTAGAAAACTTTTGCTCACTTTCACATGAATAACACAACATACAGACAGTTGAGGATACACACATTTCGACCGGAAGGAGGGGTGGGGGTAATAGGTTGGCGACAGCATGGGCATCCAGTCACCCCTTTTAATAACTATAGTGACCCGTCACTGCTGTGGAACAGAGGCACAAGAAGAAGGAAGAAGAATATGAAGAAGAAGAATTAAAGAGTGTCTTTCAAGCACACCAGAGTTAAATTGTTTTAAATAATTATGTACATTTGTATCATTGAAAGGTGGTGCAAGTTAACAATTGCAACTAATTCATAAACAACAACATGTGTGTGCGCAGTTATTGGAACTGAAATCTACTTTACTTTTTTTAAGTTAGGTAAAGTTTAATTGTTTGCATCTATATTGCTTTTAACACATTTAGAATGTTGTTATAATATCTGAAAGTTCACGAGATACAAATGATGATAAAATGATAGTCAACTTTTAAATGCCAATAAAAAAAAAAGAAAAGAAAAGAAAAAAGAATGTTATATTCAAACCGATCATCCAACAATGAAATACACAGGAGTAAAAAGGCACAAGGTTCAAAATTCTGGAATTTTCTGACATATGTACATCTAGAATGATGTGTGTGCTTGAATTTGTGAAGAAAGCAAATCCAGTTTTCATTGGATCTTTGAAACAGCAACTTGCAAGTCCCCTTGCAGATGCAGTCGAGAACAATGTTTCATCTTTGGTAATGTTATTGCGGAAAGTGTTGACTCACATAAGTAAGTTGATGCGAAGTTCTATTGTTAACAGCATATCAAATGGATTGTTGATCCATGAACACTCAGATGAAGATCCTGGAAATTTATCCTGTAATTGCTGATTAAGGTTTTCAAGACATACTATACCAATTCTACTAGTTTTACTTACGAGGTGCAATAACAAAGTAATGAGACTGATTTTCTTTGCAAGATGTGGCAACCCTGCAAGCTTGTGTAGGTACAATATCTTTCACCTTGGTCTATAAGCTGCTTCTAGTCCAGGCAGCACATCGATGCAACTACTCAGTTGTTACTTGTGCTGTAATAAGTTAACATGTGTTTGTGTCTCTCTTCACGGAAATGGAACCGCATAATATTGCGCAATGGTATGCCATTTCTTTTTGCGTTAAATTGGGTGAAAACATCATGACAACTTACGGTACACTTCAGAAGGCTTTTGGAGAGAAGGTTATGTCAAGGGCTCAAGTTTTTCATTGGCATAAAATGTTTAGTGAAGGCAGAACGAATATTGAAGATTAAGACCCCAGTGGATGACCATCAACCTCACGGACGGATGTCAACTTGGCCAGGGTACGTGAACTGATCGAAGATTATCCATGAAAATGATTGCAGTAGAACTGAACATCAATTGAGAAACGGTTCGTCTAATAATAACTGAAGATCTTGGTATGAGAAAGATTTGTGCAAAAACGGTCCCCAAAAATTTCACACCACGCCAGTGACAAACACGGAAAAATGTGGCAGCCAATCTGTTAGAGCAAACGGAAATCAATCCAGAATTGTTGAGCCATGTTATCACTGGTGATGAAAGTTGGTTTTTTCAGTATGATCCAGAGACAAAACGCCAAAGTTCGCAATGGTGCTCAAAGGGATCACCCAGACCAAGAAAAGTTCGCATGTCAAAGACAAAAGTGAAATACAAGCTTGTGTGCTTCTTTGATTCCAAGGGAATTGTTCATAAAGAGTGAGTGCCTCCTGGACAAACACTTAACCAATGTTACTACAAAGAAAGTTTAGAAAGACTTCGAAAAAGAGTTCTTTGTGTCTGTGCCAACATTGCTGATAATTGGATTCTGCATCAATACTGCTCTGTCAGTACAGCAATTTTTAACCTCAAAACAAATTTCAGTACTACCACAGCCACCTTATTCGCCAGATATCAATCCGTGCGACTTTTTTCTATTTCCAAGAGTCAAAATGGCAGTCAAGGGACACCATTTTCAAACAACACAAGATGTCCAGAAAGCTGTGATTTTATGGAAGATAAGTTCCAGAAATGTTACCGTCAATGGCAGAAGTGCTGGAAAAGTGTGTGCAATCAGAAGGGAACTACTTTGAAGGAGACAACGTTAAACTTGACAAAAACTTCTGGTAAACTATTGTCATACTATTGACAAAAACTGTAAGCAACATTTTTTTTCACATCAGTCTCATTACTTTATTGTCACACCTCGTACATCCAACCCATTTCCCTTCAAAAATTCATTCAGACAAGAAAACATCACTTAGTTACCTATTTACATCTGGATTTTCCGAAGTCCAAGGTTTCTCTTAAATGCAAACATTTGCTTGGCTGGATAGAAAGATGAATTACCATTTCAGCATTGAAGTGATATGTTAAACAGCATTCGTTTCTCAAAAATGTCGGTAAATTATTAGAAGCCATTTTTGACCCAGGAAATGGGAAAAGATGACCTTCACCCTTCAATGTGATGAAGGACTTTACTAAGAGACAATCAACGCATCTCCATGTAACACAGCTCCTTGTGGAGAATGGAAAATTTACAACACTGATTGTGTCCATTCAGTACTTGATTGATTTCCAGCTGTACTATGTTAGAAAATAGTGCCTCCCCCTATATCACGCAATGTGTAAATTTTACAGAAGGAGAAATAGCACACAGTCTTGTTGTGAATCCCTTTTAGTCTTGTTGTGAACCCCTTTTTAGTTCCAGTAAATGCTGCTACCCCACTGGTACATACACGAACATAATTCGTCCATGACACACTTTCGTCAACAAAAAGAAATTCAAAGCAAATGAAATCTCTTCACTTGTAGTCCTCCCATACAGAGCTTTACAGAACGAAGTCCTCATACATTTCATTTTCATAACAGTAGCACACTAGAACAAGAAGTTGGGAAATATTTCAGATAGCAGTACAATCACAAAGTTGCAGGGTGAATTTTGGGCTATTGTGAAGATGTAGTAGCAATTGGTTTTTCATGTCAGTGACTACTGCATCAATACGATGAGCCACAGTATCATCTGAGAGTGGTCAACTTCAGACTCTCGCCAAACTTTCTACACACACGATTTCGCACATTTTGACAGCTGTGGGAAGATGTAATTTCTCACCGCTGAAGTGTGGTGATTTGGATTTTTCAACTAAGCAGGATACCTTTAGGATGCTCTTAGGGCTTTCTTTTCAACTGACATTATTGTTTTTTCTTTCCTTTCTCAGACATTATTATTATTATTATTATTATTATTATTATTATTTTGAGAAACCTGGCATTTCCTTTCAGTTGTTGCTCGTGACGCTCAAAAAATTCGAAGGGTTTACTTATATGGACTAAATGTTTTGTCTGCAAGTGTATCTTTTAATTTATAAGCTTCAACCTATCATTGGCTAAAATCTCCAAACAAAGAGAACACTGTGGTCATCACATAATCAATTTGTAATTTGGTTTTGCATTTAGAACTAACGTTGCTGATAGGAGCAGAAAAAGAGGCATAAGAAGAATGCACTTTCATTACATTTGAATCTTTTTCTTTATTAGAGCTGCATACTTTCCAAAGAGAAGAGAGACTCAGTGAATCACTTCAATGGGATTCTCTTGTTACCACTGCAAATCAGTCACTTCTATATGGGAATGACAGAACTTTTACCACTTTATTGTAAATCTTGTTTACTACTTCCACTGAACATGTTCTGAATTCAACTTCTAGCTCCAGAAGCCTGTGTGAAATCTAGTGGACAGTTATAACGGCTCTGGTTAACAACCTATTCTTGTAATCAGTGTTGCAATGAAATGGCAGTCAGATCGTGAAGCAGCTTATTGCTACTAGTGGTTATTAAAAGTTTAGTAAGCAGCTAACCCCGCATGTGATCAATGATGGGCTGTAAGGTGAAATATTGCTAGTGATTTGTCTCAGCATTTCTGCTGACAGTGTATACTAGACAGTTCTTGTGAAATAAGACAGCAAATTAACAAGTTTCCTAAATTGGTTCATGAAAATGAGAATCTGACACTAGCAATATTTGTTCACTGGAGGTCTTATTCTTACATAATATGAAATATAAATACATAGTCACAGAAAGAGACTGTTGAAAAGTTAGCTTTCAGCCAACATGGCGTTTGTCAAAAATAGACACCCCCCCCCCCACACACACACACACATGTGACCACAGTCTCTGGCAGCTGGAGCAAGACTGGGACCCCCCCCCCCCCCCCCCCCCTCTGTCTAACCTCTTGACTGCATCTAGCTGCCCTGCTCTCCACCTCGCCCTGCTTGCTCCCACAGCAGCACTTTACTGTCCCTCCCACCCCTACCCCTATCCTGCTATCCCTACCCCTCGCTGCACCAGCCTCCTCCTCACACCCACACAGTTGCCTCTCCCATAATGCCCTGCTACTCACAGTCTGGCTCCAGCTGCCAGAGACTGTGGTCATGCATGTGTGAGTTGCATTTGTGTGTGTGTGTGTGTGTGTGTGTGTGTGTGTGTGTGTGTGTGTGTGTGTGTGTGTGTGTGTGTGTGTGACAAAGGTCTTGTTGGCCAAAAGCTAATTTTACAACAGTCTTTTTGTTGAGCCTTTCTGCGACTTAGCATCTCCACTTTACGGTGAGTAACTACTATACTTCGCATTATATTCTTACATTCTTTCATGAATTTTCCATTGTTTGAAATATAAATTTTTCATTGAGAGCCATCGATTCTGAGAACAGCTGCTGTGGCAGTGCAGTGTACCCATTATGTTCTTTTCCTGATACACTGAAGGATGTGTGTTCAAACACTGATGTGCTTTTAAATTCTTATTTTTAAATCTACACTGAAATGCCTTTGATCTTTGTTTTTATTCAATTAATTCGTTTAAATATAAGGGTTTTTAATTCTAATTCTTTGCCAGATCATTTTAATCACATTATTACTCTTTTTACTTGCTCTCATTTCCCCCCCCCCCTACCATTCTCTTTTCATTTGGAACCATTGTGCATGTGATTTTAATCATTTTTATTTAACAATCAAAACATTTAAACATTTTAAAATGCCAATCAATCAGTTAATAAAAAACAGAAAACAAAACAAACTATTTATATCTGCTGTGCAGTGGTGCCATTATAAGATATACACTTTTTGGATGATAATCGTCAAACAAACATTTGAAACTAATTCTTGTTGTACTACAGACAAAACAACTACATGCAGATTTATATGAAAGAAGGGACTGTAAACAAAACAAAATTCACACGAAAATTAAACAATGAAAACTCCAGGTGGGAATATCAACAATGTAGGAAAAGATAGATTGTTTTTTAGTTACTGTGAAGAATTCATGTCAAGTTGCAGACAGGCATTCTTAAAAGACACTCACATATAGCTTTCGGATCCAGCTTTCATCAATAAACACACACACACACACACACACACACACACACACACACACACACACACACACACACACACTCTCTCTCTCTCTCTCTCTCTCTCTCTCTCTCTCTCTCTCTCTCCCCCCCCCCCCCTCTCTCTCTCTCTCTCTCTCTCTCTCTCTCTCTCTCTCTCTCTCTCCAGCATCTCGGGCTGGAGTGCAACATCATGTGGGATGCAAGCAGCAATCTAGAGGGGATGCAAAAGAGGAAGGGGAAGGTGAAAGGATAGGAGTGTAGGGCTGGTGAGAGAGACAAACGCTGTCTGGTAGAGTATGCAGGGACTCCAACAGGTGCAGTGTCAGGAGACTGCAGGGCAGGGAGGTGGGGAAAAAGCAACAAAAAATGAGAGGAGCAGGAAAAGACAGTTGGATGCATTGGCAGAGGGCTGCAAATAAATAGGGTGGGTGATGAGAATGGGGAGGAGATGACAGGACATAGGGGGTGGAAACTGTTGGGTGGAGTGTGTGGGGACAGCATGTTACTAAGGTTGAGGCCAGGATAATTATGGAAGCAGAAAATGTATTTTAAGGATAATTCCCATCTGCACACTTCAGAAAAGCTGATGGTGGAGGGAAGGATCAAGATGGCTTGGGTAGTGAAGCAGTCATTGAAATCAACGTTGTTATGTTCAGCTGCATGTTGTGCCACAGGGTGGTCTACTATGCTCTTGGCCACAGTTTGGCGGTGACTGTTCATTCTGGTGGACAGCTGGTTGGTAGTCATACCAATATAAAAAGCTGCGCAATGATTGCAGCAGAGTTGGCAAATGACATGGCTGTTTCCACAGGTGGTCTGGCTCCTGATGGGGTAAGATAAGCCTGTGACAGGATTAGAATAGAAAGAGCTGTGTGGGTGGATTAGGAAGGTTTTGCATCTGGGTATGATCCTTGCAGCATGGGATTGGAACTTGAAGTGGCATGGGGATGGACTATGATGTTGTGGAGGTTGGGTGGGCAACAGAACTGTACTTTAGTAGGGGTGGGAAGAATCTCGGGTAGGATGTCCCTCATTTTAGGGCACGATGACAGGTAATCAAAGTGCTAGTGACGGATGTGGTTTGCTTGTTCCCATCCGCAGTCGTAATGGCTGACGAAGGGGACACTCCTTTGTGGCTGGTGGGAGGACTGGGTTGTGAGGGGAAAGGGCACTGAATTTCTGTTTGCGGACTAGGTCTGGGGGTTACTGCCTGTATGTGAAGTCCTTGGTGAAACCCTTTGCATATTGAGCAAGTGAGTTTTTGTCACTGCAGGTATGCCATTCCTGGGTAGCCAGGATATTTTGGTGTGAAAGGGATGACAGCTGTCACAATGCACGTACTGTCAGTGGTTGGTGGGCTCAATGTGGACAAAGGTGCAGATGGAGCCATCAGAGAGGAGGGGGTCAACATCTAGGAAGTTGGATTGCTAGGTTGAGGAGGACCATGTGAAACAAATGGGAGAGAAGGTTTTCAGGTTGGGACGGAACGAAGATAGGGTATTTTGGACCTGGTTCCAGATCATAAAGACATCATCAATGGACCTGCACCAGACTAGGGTTTGGTGTTTTGGGAGGCTAGGAAGGTCTCCTCTAGGCGGCCAGTAAAAAGGATGGCATAGGAGAGTGCCAAGTGAGTGCCTATGGCTGTTCCACAGATTTGTTTATATACTTTTGCTTCCAATGAGAAGTAGGTGTGGATTAGGATAAAGTTAGTAAGGTGTATGAGGGATGAGGCAGTGGGTTTGGAGTCTGAAGGATGTTGTGAAAGGTAGTGTTCAATAATGGTAAGACCATGGGGGCGTATAGGGAGGTGGCGTCAACAGTGATGAGTAGGGATCCAGGAGGTAAAGGGGTGGGGATGGTGGTGAGTTGATGAAGGAAGTGATTGGTGTCTGTGATTCGGGAGGCTAGACTACAGGCAACTGGTTGGAGGCATTGGTCAATGAGTGCCAAAATTCTTTTAGTGGGGCACAATAACCAGCCATCCACCTTCTACATGCTCCACAAAATCCACAAACCCAACAATCCTGAACGCCACATTGTGGCTGGTTATTGTGACCCCAATGAGAGAATTTCGGCACTCATTGAACCAAACCTTCACCCAACTGCCTGTAATCTGACCTCCCATGTCAAAGACACCAACTACTTCCTTCACTAACTCTCCACCATCCCCACGCCTTTGCCTCCTGGATCTCTACTTGTCACTGTTGATGCCACCTCCGTATACACCAACATCTCTGAGGTACATGGTCTTACTGCTGTTGAACACTACCTTTACCAATGTCCTTCAGACACCAAACACACTACCTCATTCCTCATACACCTTACTAATTTCATCCTAACCCATACCTAGTTCTAATTTGAAGGGAAGGTATATAGTAGTGTTCAATAATGGTAAGACCATGGGGGTGTATAGGGAGGTGGCGTCAACAGTGATGAGTAGGGATCCAGGAGGTAAAGGGGTGGGGATGGTGGTGAGTTGATGAAGGAAGTGATTGGTGTCTGTGATTCGGGAGGCTAGACTACAGGCAACTGGTTGGAGGCATTGGTCAATGAGTGCCAAAATTCTTTTAGTGGGGCACAATAACCAGCCATCCACCTTCTACATGCTCCCCAAAATCCACAAACCCAACAATCCTGAACGCCACATTGTGGCTGGTTATTGTGACCCCAATGAGAGAATTTCGGCACTCATTGAACCAAACCTTCACCCAACTGCCTGTAATCTGACCTCCCATGTCAAAGACACCAACTACTTCCTTCACTAACTCTCCACCATCCCCACGCCTTTGCCTCCTGGATCTCTACTTGTCACTGTTGATGCCACCTCCGTATACACCAACATCTCTGAGGTACATGGTCTTACTGCTGTTGAACACTACCTTTACCAATGTCCTTCAGACACCAAACACACTACCTCATTCCTCATACACCTTACTAATTTCATCCTAACCCATACCTAGTTCTAATTTGAAGGGAAGGTATATAT
This sequence comes from Schistocerca piceifrons, assembly GCF_021461385.2. Lineage (NCBI taxonomy): Eukaryota > Metazoa > Arthropoda > Insecta > Orthoptera > Acrididae > Schistocerca > Schistocerca piceifrons. Next base: position 1,253,682,853 of record NC_060138.1, read on the forward strand.
ACAAACCTGCAGCAGAGCCGTGGGCATCAACATGGAACACTCCTACGTCAACCTTTCTATGGACCGTTTAGAGGTGACATTCCGAGCCTCCAAAAACATCAAATCCCTAATGTGGTTCAAGTTCATTGATGATATCTTCATGATATGGACCCAGGGCCAAGACAACATATCTTTGTTCTTTCTCAACCTCACCACCTGTCCCATCCGCTTCATGTGGTCCTCCTCAACCCAGTGTGCCACATTCCTATACGTCAGATTCAGATTCAGATTCAGATTCTTTATTAGTCATTCAGCATTGTTACATGCAATAGACTTCGTCAGTTCACTTAACTTATTAATTTTACAAAAAAAATTTTTTACACATTTAAGTTGATATTAGGCATTTCTAAAAATTCTTCTAATGAATAGAATGGATTGGTTAACAAGAAGTTATGAACATTGTCTTTAAATAATTTGTCAGGTTTGATTGACCCATTTTTAGACAATTTGTTATATATTTTAATTGCCATATACTTATGACTATTGTTAGTTTTGGCTAATCTATTTTGTGGCAACAGCAGAGAAGTACACGTTCTTGTATAGTAGCCATGTCTTTCATTTGTTACACTTAAATTAGGTAGTTCAGCAAGTATGTAGTTAACACTGTCAAGAATATATAAATTAATTACTGTTAAAATTCTATATTTAGTGAACAATGGTTTACAATGTGTTCTATTATCTACCTTAGCCATTACTCTGATTGCTTTCTTCTGGATCACCATAATTTCATTTATTTTTCTGCTGTTTCCCCAGAGTATTAACCCATACCTTAAAACAGATTGAAAAAAGGCAAAGTATGCTGTCCTTACGTACTCAAATGTCACACAACACATCAGTCTCTTCAACAAATATATAACTCTTGACAACCTAACCACTATGTGATCTACATGAGAGTTCCATGTTAGACTGTTGTCAAGTACAATACCTAAAAACTTTGCCTTTTGTTTTTCTATTTTTGTAGACTTTGATAGACTGAACCACATATTCTGGGTCTTTTCCTCATTTAATAGCAGACCATTGGCATTAAACCATGATGTTGCATTTTCTTTTGCCAATTTCATATCACTTACAAGGTTATTAAGTACATGGTTTACAGATAGAAAAGTTGTGTCATCTGCATACATATATGTCTTTACATCTATATTTCCTGGTAAGTCATTTATGTGTACAAGGAAAAGAAGTGGTCCCAATTTAGATCCCTGTGGCACTCCATGTTGAACCTCGACTATGTTTGACAGATGACTTCCTGAACTCACCACCTGGTTCCTTTTATTGAGGTATGATTTGATGAGTTTTAAACTTTTATCACATATTCCATAGTACTCAAGTTTAGAGAGCAGAAGTGAGTGGTCAACACAGTCAAAAGCTTTGCTCAGATCACATAAGGTTATCTGTGCGTGCACATGGTCCTCAAATGCTGCTAGAATGTCTCTGACTAAGAGCTCTATGGCATGTATAGCTGACCTTCCTTTTCTGTAACCAAACTGTGATGCACTTAACATACCATTTAGTTCTAGGTACTCATACATCTGCTTATATATTATGCCTTCAAAGACTTTTCCTAGTACTGGAATTAGTGAAATTGGTCTGTAGTTTGCAGGATCTGATTTGACACCCTTCTTAAAGACTGGAGTTACCTTGGATAGTTTGAGAGGATCAGGAAAAAACCCTTCTATGAGACACAGGTTTATAGAATACGTTAATGGTGCTGCAATGTAATGTATGATTTCTTTCAATAGATTGTTTGACATATTAAAAATATCTGTACTGTATGAATTTTTCATTTCTTTGACTATTTTAAGAACTTCATGTTGGCATACCTCTCTGAAGTGTTTCAATGATGATCCGGCCCTATTATGATTTAGGTTTGCTCTCTTCAGATAATCTATATATGTTACATTCGGTTTACTGATCAGCTTTTTGATATCATCAGCACAGCTTACAAAATATTTATTGAATGTATCTGCTGGTATTGGGACTGTCTTGTCGAAGTTTCTGACTTCACCTTTAACAGTATTAATTACTGACCAGGCTGTTTTGCATTGGTTTTTACTATTTTTTATGAAATTTGTGTTGTATCTTAGTTTCGCTAATTGCAACTCTTTCTTATACAGTTTCTTAGTGATTTTTTCAAGATCCTTAATTTCATTAGAATTGTTTACTTTGGCAAGGCGCTTCAACAGCAGTAGCTTATTTTTTAGATTCTCCAGTTCTTTGGTGTACCAAAATTTACCTTTTCTTGTTTTATGGTATTTCTTTTGAACAAGATGGGCTTTTAAAATACCTGTTAAGTAATTGTGGAATGTTTCATAAACTGTTTGGGCACTGGAATCACAGTTTTGAAATAATTTGTCCCAGTTTGTTATGCTAAACTGGTTTGTTAGTTTTATGAGATTGTGTTTTGTTAATATTAAGGTATTAGATTTTGTTAACTTTTGTCCAGCCTTGCTCTCATCTCCTTTTATAAAATGTCTTAACTTTACTGTTAACATGGAGTGGTCTGAGAAAACAAACTCCTTTACCTTGGTGGAGTACATATCACGAGCACAGTTGACAAAAGCATTATCCAAGCACGCTTGTAGTCTTGTTGGTTCTGAATTTACATGATGGAAGTTGTGCTGCCTCAGCATATTCAGTAACTTATTTACACTGGGTTTGTTACATGTTACATCAAAGCTTGAATTAAAGTCTCCCCCCAATTACAGTTGACCACCTCCTCCTATCTGACGGCTCCATCAAAACCCCTATCCACATGAAACCCATCAACCACCAACAGTACCTGCATTTTGACAGCTGTCATCCCTTTCACTCCAAAAATCCCTCCCATCATATAGACTGGCTACCTGGGGATGGTGTACCTGCAGTGACAAAAACTCACTTGCCCAGTATGCTGAGGGTCTCACCAAGGACTTCACAGACAGGCATTATCTGCCAGACCTTGTTCACAAACAGATATCCCATGCCATTTCCCCTTACAGGCCCAATCCTCCCACCAACCAGCCACAAAGGAGTGTTCCCTTCACACAAAGGAGTGTCCCCTTCACACAAAGGAGTGTCCCTTCCATCACCCAGTACCACTCCAGACTAGAACAACTGAACCATATCCTTCGCCAGTGCTTTGATTACTTATCAACATGCTCCAAAATGAGGAAAATTCTACCTAATATACTCCCCCCCCCCCCCCCCCCAATAAAACGCTGTTCCGTCACTTATCCAACCTCCACAACATCCTAGTCCATCCCTATGCCAATCCCAATCGCTTGTCACAAGGATCATATCCCTGTTGGAGGCCCAAGTGCAAAACCTGTCCAACCCACCCACTCAGCACCTCCTATTCCAGTCCTGTCACAGGTGTATCCTACCCCACCAGGGGCCATGTCATCTGTGAACGCAGCCATGTCATTTACCAGTTCTGCTGCAATCGCTGCACAATGTTTTATATTGGTATAACTACCAACCAGCTGTCCATCAGGTTGAACGGTCACCACCAAACTGTGGCCAAGAGCAAAGTAGACCACCCTCTGGCACAACATGCAGCTGAACATAACACACTTGATTTCAATGGCTGCTACAGTACCCAAGCCATATGGGTCCTTTCCTCCTTACAATACATTTTTCCACTTCTGTAATGATCATGGCCTCAATCTTAATAACATGCTGTCCCCACACACTTCACCCAATGGTTTCCACCCCTTATGTCCTATCATCTCCTCCCCATTCTCATCTCCTCCCCGTTCTCATCTCCCACCATGTTTATTAGCAGCCCATTACCAATGCATCTGCCTGTCTTTCCCTTTCTCATTTTTCCCCATTTTTCCCCACCTCCCTGCCACACAACCACCTGACACTACACCTGTTGGAGTCTAGTCCCTGCACACTCCACCAGACAATGTTTGTCTCTTTCCCCAACCACACACTACTATTTCTTCTCCTTCTCCTTACCCTTCCCCACGCCTTCCTTGCATCCCATGTATTGTGGCATTCCAGCCCAATATGTGTGTGTGTGTGTGTGTGTGTGTGTGTGTGTGTGTGTGTGTGTGTGTGTGTGTGTGTGTGTGTGTGTGTGTTTGTTTTTACTGACGAAGCCTATGGCCGAAAGCTACAAGTAAGTATCTTTTAATCCTGCCTGCCTGTAACTTGATGTGTCATCTTTATAGTAAGTAACAATCTATCTTTTCCCATATTGTTAAAATTCACGGAAAATGAGGAATAGAAATAATGAATGCAATAACACAGATGAAAATATAAAATGATAAACAGAAGAAGTTAAATCAAAGTTAACACACAAAAATAATTAAAATCACACATACAAAAATTAAAATTGAGTGATAAGAGGTTAAAATGGGAGCACATAAAAAAGTTAATATGATGACTGAAATGACACAGATAAATCAAAATAAAAAAAATTAGGTTGAAACAAATCAATTGAATAAAAAGAATGACAATCATTTCTATAAAGATTAAAAAATAAAAATTTGAAGGTACCTGTCAGGAGTGAAATCCACAATCTTCAGCCCGTCAGGAAAGGAAATAACCACTACACTACACTGTTGCTCTGAATAAAACCATCATAATCAGGCTCTAGAACGTGCTGTGTAACTCTTTTACATTGATTACTCATAAACAAGGGCTCACTTGGGTAAAGAGCTGCAGATTGTGATACATCACCGTAAAAAGTGCTTGGAGGAATGGTAATTTGTTTAAAGACTGTTTTCTTAATGGATTTGTTCCAGCTGTTACAAAATACTCGAAATCAAAAACCTAGCACCCCATGCAACTGTACTGCTAGACAATGCCCCAAGCCACCCCTCTAATTCTGAAGTTCAACAAGGTGACATAAAAGCTGGGTCATTCCATGCCAAGTGGTCTAGAGGCTCCCACATGACCCTCACGGATTTTGATGAAATTTTGTATGAACATTCACACATGTTCTCAATGAACACTGGTGAAGCTTCAGTTTAAGAAATTCAATACTTTCGGAGATACAGTCACTTGTTTAAGACCATAGCACAGCTTTCTATAGTGCGTCCTTGAATTTTCAGCAACTTTGAGATGAGATATCTCTGTAAGTATTTGCATGAAAGAAACAAAACTTGGCCATCTTATACAACTTTTAGAGCTCTTTAAAGTAAAATATTAAGTAAAGGATTTCTGAGCAATTTTCATATAGATAATTTGAGGCAAAGTTGGGCGAAAAAATTGCTGTTTTTAAAAAAATGCGAACTTTAGTTTTTTATATCTCCAAAAGTAATTGTGGGATCTACATGACACTTTGCACACTATCACTCACTCACCAACACAAGATCTTAGAATATAAAATTTCATTCTCCTATTGCTTTCCATTATTTCACAAATCTAGGGTAAAGTTGACGATTTTTCAAAAAGTGCTAAAAATGGGTATTTTTAGTCAAATTTTTCAAACAAGTGTTTTCTCCAAACTCTTCTAAACTATGGTCATTAGAAAGAGCATATTCTAAACTATCTATAAAAGTGGATTTGGTTTTGCAATACAAGCATATAAGGCACTAAAAAGTAGCATCTTCAAAGAGGCGCACTGTAAGTTTGAACACATTTTTCTGGCACTCAAATTATACCTGAAATCTTTTATTTTGCCTTATATATGTTTATTAATGTCTGGGATAAGTGAAATAAGAAGTCCTGATGAACAGGACCTAGCTTAAGTCCGAATAGCAAAAGAATAAAAATAAAAACAATGTTATTTTTTAATTGTCACCCCCCCCACTCTCTCTCTCTCTCTCTCTCTCTCTCTCTCTCTCTCTCTCTCTCTCTCTCTCCCCCTCTCCCTCTCTCTCTCTCTCTCTCTCTCACACACACACACACACACACACACACACACACACACACACACACACAATTATTATTAAGAATGAATGTAAATCGTAAAATTTATTTGCATAATCATCTAATTATTAGTTGACTGTTTAATGAACAACACCAGCTTACTGATGGAAAAGAAGTGTATAAATGAGTTGCTATGGTCCATGGTGGCTTAACCACTGCTAGTTTCATTTCACCTGAGAAAACCAGCATTCCCATTGCCATCGGGGCCACACCCGATAGCTTAGCAACAACAGCCACAGGTGGGTTTCTTTATCACTGGATCCCAAGCCTGATAAGGGTTTCTTTACACAATTTCCCAAGCCTGATAGTAAAATTATTTAAGTGCCCTGTGTAAAATTAGAAGGCACTCTTGGGTTCCTTAGATTGTTTCCTCTAACCTATTTCAATTTTTGATATGCTACATTAATTTTCTGATGAATATCAAGAGGAATGGTGTATTGCCGACCAGACGAATTTACTGATGGAGCTGGAACAACTGCAATAATGTGGTGTTCTGGAACCCAGCACTTGTCACTTCCTGGTGGCCAATAAAATGAATTTGCTGGACCATGTGGGTGCATAAAGTTTATTAACGCATCCCTTTGCTCTGTGGAGGTCTCACAGATATTCCCAATCCACCACACGTTTTCATAACAAATTTTAAGAGAGGTTAGAACTGAGACAAACCTTCAGTTTGAGAAAGAAATCAAAAAACATAATTCCAGCTTATTACATCAACATAAACAGCCATTGGTTAAGAATTTTCAACTGTCAGCAGATATTTTAACTCCACCCAATTTTAAGTCAGTCAATGTGAAATGTCAGCTATCTTTATTGCATCAAAATATTCGAGGACTGAGAAATAAAATTAATGAATTAACTATCTGCATAGATGAATTAGAGTCTTCAAACCCAGCTGACATAATCTGCCTCTCTGAACATCATGTGACCACTGGTATAGAACTTTTAAGTGTTACAGGGTTTAGGTTAGCATCTCATTTTTGTAGATCAGAAATGGAGAAAGGAGGAGTTGCCACATTCATCAGGAACTGTCATAAATTTAAGAACATAGACATTCATAAATTTTGCCTAGAACAGCATATGGAAGCATGTGCAACAGAATTAGATTTTCACAAAAAATCTTTCATAATATTAAGTGTATATCGAGCACCTGCAGGTAACTTTAATCTGTTTGTAAACCACCTTGAAGCTGTACTGGCCCATTTAACAACCAAAAACAAAGAAATAGTGGTTGCTGGTGATTTCAATGTAGATTTCCTTAAAGACTCTCCCAATAAGAACCTATTTGAGTTAGTAACACTATCATTCAACTTAATTCCCACAGTAAAGTTCCCCACTAGGATAACCACTTGCTCACAAACAGCCATTGATAATATCTTTATAGAAAAGTCAAATGAACAAAATTATATTACAAAACCAATAGTCAATGGCCTCTCAGACCATGACATGCAGTTCCTTCTGTTAAATGTTAATACTGAACAGGATATAAAATATGTTAAATCTGAGCTCAAGAGGGTAATCAGTAAGCCAAAAATTGATTATTTTAGGACACTCCTCAGAGACATTCACTGGACTGATGTTTACAGTGTTCATGGCATGAATGAAAAATATAACATTTTTGCTAATAAAGTGCTTACCTTATTTGAACACTGCTTTCCCCCAAAACTTACCAAGGTTAGAGCAAAGTCTACAAAGAAGCCATGGATTACTCGAGGAATAGGGGTATCTTGTAAAACAAAAAGAAAACTGTATCTGTCAATCCGAAACATTTCCAATGTTGATGCTATAGCACATTATAAGAAATACTGCAAAATATTAAAGACTGTAATACGGATGTCAAAGCAAATATATTACAAGGAAAAGATAGTCATATCAGATAACAAAATAAAGACAATATGGGATATAGTGAAGGAGGAGACCGGTAGAACCAGACATGAAGAGGAACAAATAGCATTAAGAGTAAATGATGCATTGGTGACAGATGTGTATAGTGTTGCAGAACTTTTTAACAAACATTTTATAACTGTTACTGAAAAGATGGGGTTGTCAGGTTCGGTAGATGTTGCTATGGATTACCTTAGACCAGACATTTCAAGTAACTTCCATAATATGAATTTGACCCTCACTACCCCAACAGAAATAACGTCCATCATAAAATCTTTAAAATCAAAAACATCTAGTGGGTATGATGAAATATCAACAAAGTTAATTAAAGAATGTGATTCTGAGCTAAGTAACATATTAAGCTATCTGTGTAACCAGTCATTTATCAGTGGAATATTTCCCGAATGGCTGAAATATGCTGAAGTTAAGCCACTGTTTAAGAAGGGAGATAAAGAAATAGCATCAAATTTCCGTCCAATTTCACTGTTGCCAGCCTTCTCAAAAATTTTCGAAAAAGTAATGTACAGTCGTCTTTATAACCATCTTATCTCAAATAACATACTGTCAAAGTCACAGTTTGGATTTCTAAAAGGTTCTGATATTGAGAAGGCTATCTACACTTACAGTGAAAATGTACTTAATTCATTAGACAAAAAATTGCAGGCAACTGGTATATTTTGTGATCTGTCAAAGGCATTTGACTGTGTAAATCACAATATCCTTTTAAGTAAACTAGAATATTATAGTGTAACAGGAAATGCTGCAAAATGGTTCAAATCTTATATCTCTGGCAGGAAACAAAGGGTGTTATTAGGAAAGAGACATGTATCAAGCTATCAGGCATCATCCAACTGGGAACTAATTACATGTGGGGTCCCACAAGGTTCCATTTTGGGGCCCTTACTTTTTCTTGTGTATATCAATGACCTTTCATCAGTAACATTACCAGATGCCAAGTTTGTTTTGTTTGCTGATGATACAAACATTGCAATAAATAGCAAATCAAGTGTAGTCTTAGAAAGATCAGCCAATAAAATATTTGTGGACATTAATCACTGGTTCCTAGCCAATTCTTTGTCACTAAACTTTGAAAAAACACACTACATGCAGTTCAGAACTTGTAAGGGGTGTCCCAAGAGTATATGTCTAACACATGATGACAAGAAGATAGAAGAAGTGGACAGTGTTAAATTCTTGGGATTACAGCTTGATAATAAATTCAATTGGGAGGAGCACACCACAGAACTGCTGAAGCGTCTTAACAAATCTCTGTTTGCAATGCGAATTTTGTCAGACGTAGGGGATATAAAAATGAAAAAGCTGGCATACTATGCTTACTTTCATTCCATAATGTCATATGGGATTATTTTCTGGGGTAATTCATCAAGCCAAGCTAAAGTTTTCCGGGCACAAAAACGTGCAGTAAGAATTATATGTGGTGTGAACTCAAGAACATCCTGCAGAAGCCTGTTTAGGGAACTAGGGATACTAACTACAGCTTCCCAATATATTTATTCGTTAATGAAATTTGTCATTAAAAATATATCACTTTTTCAAACCAACAGCTCAATTCATGGAATCAATACTAGAAATAAGAATAATCTTCACAAGGATTTAAAGTCACTTAGTCTTGTACAAAAAGGTGTGCATTATTCAGGAACACACATTTTCAATAACTTGCCAGCAGCCATAAAAAGCTTAACAACCAATGAAATTCAGTTTAAGAGAAGCCTAAAGGATTTATTGGTGGCCAACTCCTTCTACTCCATTGATGAATTTCTTAGGAAAACCAACTGATTTGTATATAAGTACAACATAACTTCTGCACAATTTCAGTGCAGTAATGTGTTCACTGAAAATTTGTGTGTGTGTGTGTGTGTGTGTGTGTGTGTGTGTGTGTGTGTGTGTGCTTGTGTGTGTGTAAGTGTGTAAGTATAATCTAACTTCTGCACCATTTCAGTGCAGTAATGTGTTCATTGTAAATAAGTATTACAGTAGTTGTATTACATGTTTCTTACCTTATAAATAAATAAAAAACTTTTTTATTTTAAATTCAGTGCAATAGTATTTGTAAAATGACTCTTAGTGTTCATTAAAAAATGACGATCATTCCACTTGGGACCTGTGGAATGGTACATTAGCTTATTTGTTTTAGTTGTAAATATTTGTCATGTATTGTTGTTTTTCTGACATGTTCCACATCCTGGAGGACCTCCTCACTACGGATCAATTGGAATGAAAGTAAATCTAATCTAATCTAATCTAATCATAGAGGCATGAAATATATTGTCCTGATTGGAGAGCAGACATTAATACGCCTCTTTCATTACTGTGACCCATTTTAGCTAGAAAAGATGAACAATCATTTGAAACTCTGCTGACCTGAATTGTTGTTTCATCAATAGGTAAAAAGTGATGATTTTCTCTAGTGCCTGCTACAGTTTGTCCAAGTTTAAAACTCTCTTCTTGTGACACAATATTTTTTTCAATTTCATCTTTACTGACGAAAATAAATGTAATTCCATTAATGTTATAAGACCAGAAGTGAAACAGATCCGGGGGGGGGGGGGGAATTTGTCCATTAAGTTGCCGTTGGAAGCTTGCTCTTGCTACTGACCGCTTTGTTGTACCTCCAATCCCATCACAAGGTGATTTCCCGTGACTAGTAGCAAAAAAATTCCATTCGACTGTCATTCCAAAATCACTCTTATGATAGCATAAATTTAGGAAATTCTTGAAATTTTTATATTGAGCACTGGACCCATCACTGAAATCATGAATGTGGGATATCTGTGCAAACCGTGCTTTTATATATTTGATGAGCTCCTTGATAAAAGCGTGAACTGTAATAGTGTCATGCCGCAAACTATCACTGATAATGCAAAAACTTAAAGATTGTACTTTCTCATTTTGACGGAAGTAGATAACAAATGGATGAATTGTTGCTTGACTATTGTCCCAGTGGAAGCCTTGCACAGCATCCTGAATGATAAAAGAATAATTTTCTGCAAAAACCATCAGGACAACAAGCTCTTCATCTTTATGATGACATTTAAGGCCTTTAAGATGCAAGCTTTGATGCTTGGCAATGTAATGATGGCATGACAGACTCCATATTTTATTTTTTACATCTGCAATAAATTCATCCACTACCATTTACTTCGAGTCCAGTGTGGCCCGATTGGTATGTATCCATTGCTTAAACACAATAACTTCCTGTGGCTCATGATCTAGGAAATAGCTGGCAATTTCAGATGCTATAGCTTTGGGCCCAGGGCACCTTTCACAGCGATGTAGCATGCACTGTTTAGAGTTCAAACTGCAAACTGCCTTGCTGAGAAACTCCTTATAATTTTCACTTATACCAGCTCCGCTAAGCATAAGCTTAACATTTTGGTGAATTGCACAGACGCAAACTGCATGCATTCCAGCTGATCCTACTGTTACACACCATTTGGGTCTAAGTTCACAAAACTTTGAGAACCTTATTTCTGGACCATTTATATTCTTATAGATAACATACATTTCCCGTAAATTGCAAAGTACCAATCTTTTCTGCATGTATGTCTTTCTATCTAAAAGTCTAACTGAAATACTATATTTTTTTCCAGGGCACACCCTACTATAGTCATCATCTTCAAAAAAATTTCGCACTCTACTAGCAACTTCTGCTGGTAATTTCCTGCCTTGCCTATTTTCGGGAAGTGCCAGAATGCCCTTCTCTGCTTTAAGCTTCCGAGCATTCTTCACCATTCTTTCGGACATGCCGAACTGAGCTGCTGTTTGTCTGACTGTCCAACTTACAGGTGCCAAGGTTAAAATTTGCATCTGAGCTGCTGTTTGTCTGACTGTCCAACTTACAGGTGCCAAGGTTAAAATCTGCATCTGTTCTTTAGGAATTGCATTCTGCATCTTGGCACAGTTTCCACATTCCTTAATTTCACTAGCATCTTCAATTTGTCGGTTTACTGCCATTGCATTTACAATTCTGTTTTTAATCACATTTTGAGTCTTTTGAATTTTCTTCTTCACATATTGGGGCTTATCTCTGTGGCTTACTGTTCTCTTCACGGGTGAAATACCGATAGACAATAAGCTACTATTTAATTCTTCTTTTGGTGTAAGGTCCTCATCAGAATGTGATGATGAGGCTGATAAAGCTTCGTCCAAGTGTTTATTTAAGGTAGTCTTGCAAGCCGGACAAATTTTCTGACCTGGCTTTATGTTATTAAGAAGCTGCTTCTTCAACATATCAGAAGCCTTATTAGCTGTTTCAGTATCAAGAGTGTGAATTCCTGCCTTAACATTATGATTCACCTTCCCAAAGGGATTGAAGCATTTTTTTGTAACCTCTCATATTGTGCCAATAACAGGGCTTCATGGTGTAGGCAAACTTGAGAAGTATTGTCCAGCTTTGCTTCAGAACATCAAACCAACAACTCTTTTTCCTCATCACTAAAATCCGCAAACCATTTTAAAGCAGCTTTTTTGGCAAAGAAAGTGACATGACACTTGGTTCCACTATCTCCTTGCCCAATTGAGCAGGAAGGTATGCTGTTCCCTTCTGCATCCATCTCTAAACGGTAACTAAATAATGTATTTGACCTCTAAGTGCAAATTATAATCTGCTTAAATTTCAGACAAATTGCTACTGAATGAAATTATACACAATGTATAATACCAATGAAAAAATCTAATAAGAGATATATGCTATAAAAGACACAATCAAAACAATTTTTTGTAAATTAGATTACAAACTTTGATGGTCTTACGAATCACTTAACAAGCCACACTCAGTCAAGAGAACCCACTCACTATGCTGCAAACACACCACTCAAATACAGATTGTTCAAACATGGCTCACAATAATGAAACAATCTGATTGTTAAAGTAATTGTTGCCATTATATTTTCTATAAACAGTTAATCTTTTGAATTTTCTCTGTGAAACTAGTGCTTACTTATTTACCAAGGTAGTAGGTGTAACGTTCCCTGGTAAACTCATGTTATTAAAGAACAAGAGTTTATTTGTACCATATACGCCGCTCTGGGCAAGTTGTATATATCGTAATTATTGAACAAAAATATTACTGAATGTGGTGTAAAAGACATTTGTTATTCTCCTTATATTTTTTGTTGTAATATTTCTCTGTATTTAGGATAGGAATTTTTCTGTATTTATTATGTGATTGTAAAATGTGTCAGTATTTGCGATAGCAGAGATAGGAAGATAGTGGAACAGGAGGGGAAAATTGCTGCCCTTCAGGCTGAGCTAGATCAGGCTAGGGAAGATCTGGACAGGTTAATGAGGGAGAAGGGCAAAGAGAGGTGGGAAGTGGCAACAGGTAGCAGAAGGAATAGGCCTAGAACTAAGTCTGACAGTTTTTTGGTGAATGTCAAAAATAAGTTTGACCTGTTGCTTCAGTTAGAAACTGATGAGCCTCAAGCAGAGGTAGGTGTAGACAGGACACAACAAACTTTCAATAGGAAATTGAAAAAGAATGTAGGAAAGTCATCGAAAAGGAAGAAAGTTTTGTTGTTAGGCAGTTCTCATGCCAGAGGTGTAGGCCAACTTCTGCAGGAGGAATTAGGACCAGAATACCAGGTCACAAATTTTTTCAAACCAAGTGCTAGTCTGGATCAGGTGACAGAGGATTTAGGTTCACTCTGTAAAGGATTTACCAGGGAAGACACCGTGGTTATTGTGGGAGGGCCAGGGAACAGCATCGACAGAGATCCTGGGTACAGTATAGAGTGTGACCTGGTAAAGATTGCGTCAGCATCGAGACACACCAATGTTGAATTTGTATCTGTCCTGAGAAGCCATGACCGGCCTCATTTGAACTCTTCTGTTGGGAGAGTTAATTTGGAGTTGGAACGGCTGCTTGGATCGGGTGCGGGGGCTCATATTGGTGTGGTTCCTGTTGATTATCTCAGTAGGTGGGACTATACCAGGCACGGCCTACATCTCAACAGGAAAGGGAAGGGGAAACTGGCTGGGGTAATAGCAGGAAATTTAAGGGGGGGAGGCACTGCCATGAATGGTAAAATACCAGTGGTTACAGGTGTTGGAGCAGCACCTTTTTTAGGATAGGTAAGACAGAAAGATGTCAAGTTCTACGAGAGGTCAGGATTGAATCAATTCTTCAGTTTAGGAAAGAAATTAAACAGCACAATTCTAGCACATTGGATCACCAATCACAGCTATCAATTATAAATTTTCACCAATCACCAGAAATTTTATCTCCACCAAGTTGTATCTCAGTCCTAGGTAATTCCATTGATGAATTAAAGTCACCCAACCCAGATGACATAATGTGCCTCTCTGAACACCATGTGACCACTGGTATAGGAACTAGGCCTAAGCACAATGAGAAACTCAGACAGGAGAGTACTGCAAATGTTAGAATAAGGAAAGGTTCTCATAAAAGTATAATTAAAAATAATGTAAGTATATTTCATCAAAATATTGGGAGTTTAAAGAATAAAGTAGATGAGCTTCTGGTTTGTTTAGAAGATTTAGAAGCTGAGAATGAAATAGATATACTATACCTGTCTGAGCATCACATTGTTACTGATATGGATAAGGTAAATGTAAGTGATTATAAGCTCTCTGCACATGTAATGAGAGAAAATATGGAGAAAGGAGGAGTTGCCATATATGTCAAAAGTTATCATTGTGCAAAAAGTATAGAAACAAAAAAGTTTTGTGTAGAGAAACATATAGAAGCATGTGCCTGTGAGCTTAAATTAAATAAAGGCACATTTATAATTGTAACTGTATATAGGTCCCCATCAGGAAATTTTCATCTATTTCTGAAAAATTTGGACTCCTTGTTGTGCTATCTGTCAGACAGGGGGAAGCAAATTATTATTTGTGGGGACTTCAATGTAGATTCTCTGAAAGAGGGTAATAGGAAAAATGACCTTGAAGTATTACTCGGTTCTTTCAATTTGACACCCGTTATTGATTTTCCTACTCGGGTGGTAAAGGATAGCAGCTCACTGATAGATAACTTCTTTATAGACCAAGATAAGTTTAACCAGATAAATGCTCAGCCTGTTGAGAACGGTCTTTCTGATCATGGTTCACAGCTAGTTACAATATATGACATAGCTCCATTCAGCAATACTAAACAGTCCTCCAAAGTAGTACGTTCAGTCAACGATTTAACAATTGCAAATTTCAGGGAAAGCCTACAGCAGTTAGACTGGGATGAGGTGTACCGTGAACCTGATGCCAATTTAAAATATAATTTATTTCATGACATTTTTGTAAATGCATTTGAAAACTGCTTCCCCAAGAAAATAGTTAAATATACTCGTAAGAAACCTTGTAACAAACCATGGCTTACTAAGGTTATAAAAATATCTTGTAACCGGAAAAGGGAAATGTATCTGACAGCAAGAAAGAGTAGTGACCCAGAAACTATCAAAAATTATAAAAACTACTGTGTTATATTAAGAAAAGTTATTAAAAAATCCAGGAGTATGTGTATCATGTCTGAAATCAGCAACTCTGATAATAAAATTAAAACAATTTGGAATATTATTAAAAGAGAAACAGGTCAACCAAGAGCAGAGGAAGACAGTATTACCATCAAATTGAATGAAAACTTTATGAACAAAAAGTCAGAAGTTGAAAATATTTTTAATAATCATTTTCTAAATGTTGTGGATATAGTAGGATCCAGGTGTTCATTAGAAGATGCTAGGCTGTTAATGGAAGAGGCCATACCTATGCAATTTGATACAATTGAAATCTCACCCACTTCTCCCTCTGAAATTAGGAAAATAATAAACTTGCTTAAAAGCAAAAACTCACATGGAATTGATGGCATTTCCAGCAAAATACTAAAAGCTTGTTCTCAACAGATAAGTAAGATTCTCAGCCACCTGTGTAATAGCTCTCTGGAACAGGGCATTTTCCCTGATAGACTGAAATATGCTATTGTTATACCTTTGCATAAAAAGGGGGATAGATCTGATGTCAACAATTACCGTCCAATCTCCCTTCTAACAGCTTTATCCAAAATTTTTGAGAAAGTAATGTATTCAAGAGTAGCTTCACATATCTGTAAAAATGAAGTACTAACAAAATGTCAATTTGGTTTCCAGAAAGATTTTTCAACAGAAAATGCCATATATGCTTTCACCAGTCAAATTTTGAATGATCTGAATAACCGAAGACCACCCATTGGGATTTTTTGTGATCTCTCAAAGGCTTTTGATTGTGTAAATCATGAAATTCTGCTAGACAAGCTCAAGTATTGTGGCATGAGTGGGACAGTGCACAAATGGTTGAATTCGTACCTAACTGGAAGAGTGCAGAAAGTTGAAATAAGTAGTTCTCGTAAAATGCATAGATCAGCACATTCCTCAAACTGGGGAACTATCAAGAATGGGGTTCCACAAGGGTCAGTCTTGGGTCCTTTGTTGTTCTTATTATATATTAATGACTTGCCATTCTATATTCATGAAGAGGCAAAGTTAGTTCTCTTTGCTGATGATACAAGTATAGTAATCACACCTGAGAAACAAGAATTAACTGATGAAATTGTCAATATTGTCTTTCAGAAAATTACTAAGTGGTTCCTTGTAAACGGACTCTCACTGAATTTTGATAAGACACAGTACATACAGTTCCGTACAGTGAATGGTATGACGCCATTAATAAATATAGACCTTAATCAGAAGCATATAGCTAAGGTAGAATATTCCAAATTTTTAGGCATGTCCATTGATGAGAGATTAAATTGGAAGAAACACATTGATGATCTGCTGAAACGTTTGAGTTCAGCTACTTATGCAATAAGGGTCATTGCAAATTTTGGTGATAAACATCTTAGTAAATTAGCTTACTACGCCTATTTTCACTCATTGCTTTCATATGGCATCATATTTTGGGGTAATTCATCACTGAGGAATAAAGTATTCATTGCACAGAAGCGTGTAATCAGAATAATAGCTGGAGTCCACCCAAGATCATCCTGCAGACATTTATTTAAGGATCTAGGGATATTCACAGTAGCTTCTCAGTATATATACTCTCTTATGAAATTTGTTATTAACAACCAAACCCAATTCAAAAGTAATAGCAGTGTGCATAACTACAATACTAGGAGAATGGACGATCTTCACTATTCAAGATTAAATCTAACTTTGGCACAGAAAGGGGTGAATTATACTGGCACTAAAGTCTTTGGTCACTTACCAAATAGTATCAAAAGTCTGACAGATAACCAACAAGTATTTAAGAAGAAATTAAAAGAATTTCTGAATGACAACTCCTTCTACTCCATAGAGGAATTTTTAGATATAAATTAAAAAAAATAAAATAAAATAAAATAAAATAAAAAATAAAAATAAAAAAAACACAAAAAATAAAGTTGTTATATTAACTTAAGTATGTTGTTAAATTAACCTAATTATGTCATGTATTGGAAAATTCGACTCGTTCCACATCATTACGAAATATCGTATTCATGATCCATGGAACTAGTATTAATCTAATCTAATCTAATCTTGCCAGAAGAGAATAATATCGTCAATTTGCAAAGAAATGTTAATAGTCAGCAATACTATTGAAGCACAATGCATTATGTATTCTTTGGTCTTCTCTGTTCAGAAGTCATTGCGGTAGGACACTGTGAAAGAGTTTTTTACGAATGTGTAGACTTCTCTTGTCTCTGTCTGGACTTAGCCGCCATTAGACGATGCGTTACGAATTAATGTGAGTTGTACTACTGTTTGATCTAAATATATCAGAATTTATCAAATGTGTGAATTATTTATGTAAATTAGCTTGCTCACGTCATCTATAAAATTTCTTTAAGAATTTTTCAGCATTTTTTTGCGGTGTCGCTGGGCTGTGCCGCGACCAACAATAGCAGCGGCGGCATATTTAAAAAAAATTATCAAACCCGTAAATCGGGAACAGATGCATAAAAAGAAAAATCAATAGTGAATTAAGAAATTGTTCTTCTTTTTCAGAGATCCTGTGGCTGATAAAATTTGAATTAATTATACGTTTGTGCATTCGTAGGCGGATAGTTAATGTTAGTTAACATTGAAATTTAAACAGTTTGGTTCTTTCAAAATATCTTAAATGTGTAATGAAGTAGGTTTGATCAGTGATAAATGTCGGCTTGGCAATAATTAAAACATTTTCTGCTAATAGAGGTAATCTTGTGTTCTATGGCTAGTGCCGGGATAAAATTCAGTAAAAATATTTAACAAAAAACCCACTGCATCTGGAAAGTGTATGCCAAGGCCGAATGATTTAAAGGACTCAATTCTCAACCTAATATCCTTAACCAGTTCATATGAGTTCACGTAAATATTATTTTTTCTTTAAATGTACGTAATTCTTAAGAAAGTAAAAATTTTTATTACCACACGAAAATAAGAGAGTGGTTCTACAACAAAGTTCGCATGAAAGAAAATTAACTTAAAAGCAAAAGATAAAATTTATTATTCTTCTTTAACGAAATTTCAAATCAATTCCATTCATTTCGACGATTTCGTTAAATTGGCGCCCAACGTGGGGCTCGAATATGCAGTGGCCACTAAATACCCGTGAGATAACTAGGGAATTAATATAGTCGAACTTTGTTGCAGAACATTTAATAATTTTTCTATGTATTGTATGTATTGCATAACCAATATTGTGTGGTAATACCTGTGTATGATTTTTTGCATGAGAACACTATGTACCCAGAGGCAAGCTGAAGAAGAGAGCTCAATATTTCGAAAAATTAATTACCTACCACAATACCAGGGGGCAGCTGCACCCAAGATAGATCACCAAAAGGTAAAGCTACAGTGTAGTTGTCCTGTGGGTAGTAAAGTAGCCTCACTGCAGTGTTCTCGGATCATTAGTGGTGTGCTTGTTGTTAGTGTTTTTTTTAAAAATAACAGGACATTTGAGTAGTTAGTCATTGTAGTATATAGTAAGTGTGTATTAGTTAATGTCCATTTCTTGTGTGATTATGTCAGTGAAACCTGAGTGTTAGGATATTTAGTTCAGATTTTATTTCTTTTGTTTACTATGGTTAGATTGCGTAGTCAGAAAGATATCAACATGGATAATGAGCAACAGTCAGTAAGTAGTGATACTGAGTTAGAAAGTGGGACACACAGTAATGTTAGTGACGTAGTTCAGGAAGTACAATGTGAAAATCTGGGGGCAGAAGGGCAAGAAATGTTGCCATTGCCACCCAGTGATTCAGCTGATAGCGGAAATACTGTGCCATCCGCAAGCACTGGACACGGACCAGAGAGTGGTGAGGTGTCAGAAGTGCAATCATTAAGAGTTATGTTCGAGCGCATGCTCAATTTCCAAGCTGAATTTGTACGTGTGCAAGCAGAGCGTGATAGAGAACGTGATGCTAAACAAGCAGAGCGCGATAGAGAACGTGATGCTGAACAAGCAGAGCGTGACCAGAGATTGGTAGCTGAATTTGCATGTATGCAAGCAGAACGCGATAAGGAACGTGATGCTAAACAAGCAGAGCGCGATAAAGAACGTGATGCCAAACAAGCAGAGCGCGATAGAGAACGTGATGCTAAACAAGCAGAGCGTGACCGACGCCTGCATGAGAGGGACTTGCACTTGATGCAAACTTTAGAAGTTATGCAAAGTGAGATTGTTAGTTTGAAACAAAAATATGAAACCATACCCAAAACGGTGCAAGAATTAAACGAAAGAGTAGATAGTGTTCAAGTGGCTAACGCCAATATCGTAGAGGAAATCAGTGTCCTGACTAATAGGGTCGAACAACTAGAAATTGACACAACTCAAGTAATTGAGAACGAAGTGATCGAACAAGTGCACAAAGTAGAAAATGAAGTCATAAAAGAAATAGATCAGAAAGTGCACGCCGCAATTGAGGCCAGAGATGTGGGCTCAAGTGCGGATGTGCAGGATCTAAAAAAGATAGTGCACAAAGACATCCCGCTGTGGCAGCGGAGTGTGGACCGTCGTCTTGCGGCATGACGAGGCACAGGCGTATGTCACGCCAGCCAGGTCCAACAATGATAGGCATATAAATACTGCAGTAAAAAATTGCGACTGCGAGACAGAACAGGCAACCAATGTAAGCGAAACAAATAAATGTCATTCCAAAATAGTGATTGAAGAAAGCTTGATTAGGAACCGACAGTTTCAGATCTTTACAACGGAGAAGAAATCTGTTCACCCTGTAGTGTTTATCAAGGGATTTAGAAACATTTTGCCTAGCGTTTGGAGTCATACCCAGAAAATACAGTTCGTTATGTCCTACATACAAGGAGATGCTGCATTATGGGCAACCGAAGCAGCTGACAGTTGTGATACATATGAGCAATTTGAAAAAGCATCCTTGGCCAAATATTGGTCAACATGTATCCAGGAGAGATTACGGAAGGAGGTATATAATCCAGAGCCGTATTCTCCACGACTAGGCAATTTGCGAAAATATTTCGAGAAGTACATTAATAAGACCCGTTACTGGGACGAACAGATTTCATCCCGGGATTTGATCAGACTTTTGAAATCACACTTGCCGATACATGTAAAGGAAAAACTTATACACGTGCCCGAAAATGATATGGAACATTTCTTGTCTGTTCTGGACTCAATTGACCTGATTCAGGAGGATGTTAAGGCAGCCTCTGAACAGGCTAGAAGTAACGGAAATGGTTATAGAAATGGTAGAAATAACACGCCTCCACCAAATAATGGAAACGGCGGAGGTAATAATAGGAGACAAGAGTATGCACAAAACGGAAATAGAGGTAGAGACCGGAACGGCAATAGTCCGCCGGTGAATAATGACCGGAAAACGAGGTTCGATGACCGGTATGAAACAGGCCCACCAAGCAATAGTAGATGGAAAAATGCCAGGGGGCCGAGCAACACTAATACTTATAATGATGCAAACCGAACTTGGCCGCAGAACCAGAGGCCCAGTCCGGACCGGCAAAACAGTGATAGATATGACAATAACCGACCGCCACCACAAAATGCACCAATTGCGCAACCGTGGCGGCCGACGCAACACAACGTGCACATAGTGGAGGTCAGTGACACAGAGCAGCCACGCCCATCCACTAGCAATAATTCAACAAACTAGATGCAGCCGAGATACGCTCTCCATCGTCGGCTGAGGTTTGGAGTGAGAGCAGCCCGACACAGAACAAAACACCGAACAAAATCTGTATCCTTAGGTATAATGACGGGGTACAGATGGGAGATGAATTAATAACTGAACCATCCACGTGCATAAAGGAGCACAAAGACAAAGTACAAGCGATAATAGAGATCAAAATTAACAATATTGATGTGCAAGCGGTCGTAGATACAGGTGCTACTGTCAGTGTTATGAGTATGGACTTATTCAAAGTACTGGGGAAGGAAAGGCGTATGCTGACTTTTCCCGTGAATAATTGTAAAGTCACTGGAGCCATAAGTGCACAGCGACAAATAATTAAACTCCAAGTGCGGGTAGAGATGTATATAGGGGATGAAGCCATAGCGTGCTCATTCCTGGTAGTAAAGGGTTTAAAGGTAGCCTGCATTTTGGGGGTAGATTTTTTTAAGAGAAAGGGATGCAATAATCGACCTTTCTCGGGGAAAATTAAGTCTGATGAATGCTGGTAGGAGAATAGAATTGTCCATGCTCAGATCTGAAGAGGTACCTGTACCTAATTGTAACGCTATTAACATAAAATGTAGGAATCAGTCGATACTACATTTAGACAATCATTGTCTAGCACAGAATCTCTATTATCCTGACGTACAATGTGATCAATCAAAAGCAAATGTGGACGCATTAGTGAACAAAGTATCACAGTCCGAAAATTTGAACTCTATGCAACAGCAGGATTTGGTACAGTTATTATCTAATTATGCAGATGTATTTTCAGAACGACCAGGAATTGTTAAGGGATATCAGTACAATATCGAGGTGAAGCCTCACAAAACTTACTGTCGAGCCTCATACTCCATTCCTTGGCCCAAGAAGGAAAAAGTTTTTTTATGAACATTTGGAGAGTTAAATAAATTGTTCAGGTTATACATTGCATATAAGCACACAAGATAAGAAAAGCAGGGTGCAACCTTACCAGGTGCGCTCAGAAAAGGAAAGAAAAATATAATCGACATGTGACGAATAACCAAAAATTTAGTGTTGGGGACTTGGTACTCTTACGCAATCATCCTAAGTCCTCGGCATCCTTGAAACAGAATAGCAAGTGGCAATTGGTGTACAATGGACCTTTTAGAGTAGTAAGTGTGCCACATGAGTGTAGCTATCTCTTAGCAGATCCCCACTCAGGGAGAGTACGGGGACTGTATCCGCGTAAGGATGTAAAAGCATTCCTACAGTAAAAGACTAATAGTCCTATGTGGACACCATTCTTTTGTAAATAATGAACATTAATGATGTGTGATCTTTAGAGATAATGTACTAGTGTAGAAGTGTTTAGTTATAAGAATATGATTGACTTTCTCATGTGTATGGATATTTGTGTTATGTACTCTTTTAATTTGTGTTATCTAGAACATGCTCTAAATGTTTGCACAGATAATCTGATTAGTGCAATTATTTGTAGTGTTAAGCTGTGACAGAGTTCAATCAAAAAGAACAATTTAATAATGATTAGTTAGTGTACTACATAATTTTCTATGTGCCCAAATTTGAAATATTTCTTGGCACAATCTTTTCTATTATGTGTATGTATGTATATATGTGTAGCTGTCAGATTGACAGACTCGAACCCAGAATAATATCAGTAATATGAGGCCCTGAGAACTTTATTATCTCACCAATGTTATTAGAGAAAATAATGCACCCAGTAGTGACCCGAGGGCACCACGGGAGGTAAACTTGTTGCAAATTTAAGTAGTGCAAAGTTACGCACAAAGAAGCTTCAATTGAAGCATGTGCAGATTCAAACAGTAAAAAAGAGCTAGCCAGATACAGTCCAAGTCAATTTTTGCCTACAGAGACTACACTGTAGTTACGTAGGACGTTGATAGTAAAGTGTGACATGAGTTCAAAGGAGTTATTGAACAATATGCCTGAATCCGGCTGGAATGCACAAATAAAATCTACTCGAACACGAATATAGATGACTTTGGGCAAACTAATACGAATTTTTAATATTTTGTTACCATGTACGCAAATATCACACCTTGGTAAAGAGTTACGAATGTGCTGTTACAAAAAAAATTGTAGAGCGGACATTGTAAATAAAAATAAAGGAACTTTAACAAAAGTGCAGTATTGTGCGGCAGAGACAGACAGTGACTGTTAAACCTGCAGCAATGCGTCACGGAATAGTTGAGTATAAGTAATAAAAAAACTGTATCATCGCCGTGTGTGCAAGTGGACAAGGAACTAGCACGACACGAACAGTGAACCGATGACGGACGGTGGATCAAGCTAGTGTCAAACTTTAACTCTTTGTGTGTCAAGGGACGCTAGGAAAGCGCATTGACTACGAAGATACATTTTGTCCTAAGGTGAAAACTTGCGTGTGACTAATGACAAGTCATGACATGGTGAAAAATATTGTGTGCCCATAAAACGTATTACTGTGACAACGAAACATTGTGCAAACCAGACTAGTGAAGGCCTACTGAGTAATAACTGCCACTAACTGTGTGCGTTCTTTCCCACAGCAGGAAAAATGCCTATAAGGATAATACACTGTTTCTGAACTTGTTGCATGTTTCCTGGAGCACTGCAAGAAGACGTCGCACGGGCGAGCGGATATCCAACGCGCATCCGGCTACATCAGCTATGCAGCGGCCGCAGCAGCCCGTAGCAGACCAGACAGACAGCCACGCCCCTCCGCGCCGTAGCTGTCAACGCCGGGGGCGGTGACCTACACGGAGTCAGCGCGCCGCGCCGAGCGCCGCTCAACAATCACTCCGCACCGCTCACCAAATACAGCATTATTGACTTTTTTTGAAATGTTCACATAAACTGAATAACATGTCAATGACTTCATTTCGATAAACATTGAACATTTACTATGTATGTCCGTAAGTGATATATCCTAGGACAAGTGACCTTGTAGTGTATCACAAGAATAATAGTATCACACACAAAAAACTTCCGTCGAACTGTATGTGACTGTGATATTGTGTAATTGTGTAACCGTTTGTGACGAACTGTTAATTTTATTCAAATGAATAACTGTTAAAGAGACAATATTGACCATGAACCAACTGGGATGGCTGGGCTCCGGCACAGTTTTGCCCAGGTTTCCTGTTTGCCTACGCCCAAATGGGGGAGCCATGAACTTATATAACCCTGGGACTAAATAAAAGAGCCATTCCGTAAAAAAAATACAGAAGTGTAAAGAACGTTACTGGCACCATTGTGTCAAAGTGTAAAAACTCTTTGCCAAATGCTGCCAGGGGGCAATGTAACGTTCCCTGGCAAACTCACGTTATTAAAGAACAAGAGTTTATTTGTACCATATACGCCGCTCTGGGCAAGTTGTATATATCGAAATTATTGAACAAAAATATTACTGAATGTTGTGTAAAAGACATTTGTTATTCTCCTTATATTTTTTGTTGTAATATTTCTCTGTATTTAGGATAGGAATTTTTCTGTATTTATTATGTGATTGTAAAATGTGTCAGTATTTGCGATAGCAGAGATATAAAATGTTGCCAGAAGAGAATAATATCGTCAATTTGCAAAGAAATGTTAACAGTCAGCAATACTATTTAAGCACAATGCATTATGTATTCTTTGGTCTTCTCTGTTCAGAAGTCATTGCGGTAGGACACTGTGAAAGAGTTTTTTACGAATGTGTAGACTTCTTTTGTCTCTGTCTGGACTTAGCCGCCATTAGACGATGCGTTACGAATTAATGTGAGTTGTATTGTTGTTTGATCTAAATATATTAGAGTTTATCAAAAGTGTGAATTATTTATGTAAATTAGCTTGCCCACGTCATCTATAAAATTTCTCTAAGAATTTTTCAGCATTTTTTAGCGGTGTTGCTGGGCTGTGCCGCGACCAACAATAGCAGCGGCGGCATATTTAAAAAAAATTATCAAACCCGCAAATCGGGAACAGATGCATAAAAATCAATAGTGAATTAAGAAATTGTTCTTCTTTTTCAGTGATCCTGTGGCTGATAAAATTTGAATTAATTATACGTTTGTGCATTCGTAGGCGGATAGTTAATGTTAGTTAACATTGAAATTTAAACAGTTTGGTTCTTTCAAAATATCTTAAATGTGTAATGAAGTAGGTTTGATCAGTGATAAATGTCGGCTTGGCAATAATTAAAACATTTTTTGCTAATAGAGGTAATCTTGTGTTCTATGGCTAGTGCCGGGATAAAATTCAGTAAAAATATTTAACAAAAAACCCACTGCATCTGGAAAGTGTATGCCAAGGCCGAATGATTTAAAGGACTCAATTCTCAACCTAATATTCTTAACCAGTTCATATGAGTTCACGTAAATATTATTTTTTCTTTAAATGTACGTAATTCTTAAGAAAGTAAAAATTTTTTATTACCACACGAAAATAAGAGAGTGGTTCTACAACAAAGTTCGCACAAAAGAAAACTAACTTAAAAGCAAAAGATAAAATTTATTATTCTTCTTTAACGAAATTTCGACGATTTCGTTAAAGATTACCCATGATGCCAATAATTTAATTTTATGAACATTATTCTGTAATACTAAATACATGGTACAGAAATGTTCAATAACTAGGCTATGAATGCCGCAAACTACTACTGTAATTCTCAATATTATGTGACTTAATGTCCTTCACCTTATGAGCTAACTACCCTGAATTACTGGAATGTCGATTTGTCCTGTCCATCCTCATGATCATGGAGCACTATATTTGGTTTTTGCACTAATTCTACGTTGGTGTGCCTTGTATGAGCGTGGTGTTGACACGACATGCTGTCCACCACCGTGAGCGATGAAGACGTTATTATGGTCGCACTGTTTGGTGTACCTAGTGTACTGCCAAAATGAAAACATGGAATATTACTACGACAGTTCAGTGTCTTGGCTACGCTGATAAATTCTGATGGGAAAAGAACTTCAAATCGTGTCACTTGGTGTTGTACTTCTGTGGAAAGATATGGACTTTCAGAACAGCTGTGTGCAATCTAAAGTGCTACAACCATGATGCAATCCTTCCCTTTCCTATCCTAATAATGAAAATCATTTTTTGCTAATATCATTTATGTTCATGGGTTATACATTTTTTTTTCGATGTGCTGAACTCCAGTGCGAGTACACTTATGTCACTTGTCGACATGATTTTTTTTTTGCCATTATGTTTATTTGTTGTGAAAATGCTGAAGACATTTTTTTCGATTTGTTCTGAAGTACAGTATATGTGCACTCTCGTCTTTTATATTGTATATACATTTTTATTTTGATGATATGTTCTGAACTACAGTGCATGTGCACTTATGTTATGTGTTAATATGCTTTCTACTGAACTTCAGTGCCTGTGCACTTTTCTCATTTTTCAATATGATTTGTACTCATTCTGTATACCTTTTGTGATTTCCTGATATGTTCAATACTTCCGTGCATATGCACTTATGTCATTTGTTACTTATTGTATATACATTTCGTCATTTGCTGATATGTTCTCAACTGCAGTGCATGTGCACTCATGTCACTTGTCAACATGATTTTTTTGCCATTCTGTTTATTTCTTCTGAAAATGCTACAGAATTTTTTCAGTGCGTGTGCACTCTGTTATCTGTCAAATAATTTGTATATATAGTTTTCTGATTTGCGACTATGTTTTGTACTCACATTTTGTCTTTGTCTGATATATTTTGTACTCGGTGCGTGTGCACCACATTTAATTTATGTACTACATTTAAATATTCTGTAAATAGTAAAAATTTCTTGCGATGGCAAGTCCAAATGACTCACCATCGCTGCCAAATTTTTGCCCCCCCAGTGGAGGGTTATGAAACACATATGTAACGTAGCAGCGATGGTGAGGCATGATAAAATCTTTGACCAGAGAGCCTTTTATCGTGGTTAGTCTGCGCTTGACCGCGCGAGTGTTGCGAGCAGTACTCTGTCAGCCAGTCTGTCAGTAGTCTTCGTGCAGTGTACTCTGTCAGTAGTCCTTGTGCAGTGTAGCACTCTATCGGTAGTAGTCGTGCAGTACAGTTGCGAGCAACGAGCAGTGCAATCTGTCGGTAGTAGCAGTCGAGTGTAGTTGTGTGTGAGGAGTCGGCGGGCGTCGACATGGCATTCTGGTCAAGATTCAGGACGAGGTATATTATTTTTAAATGCGCTCAGCTAATAATGTAAATTAACTGTAACTAATTTGTGCAATAATCGCCCCAATAATAATTTTGATTTCAAAGCAATTTTTTACAAAAAAGAACCATTTAATTGAACCAACGATTTCCTTCCATTTCCTTTAAAGTAAAGTTTCAGTTAAATTTAAAAAAATATATATATATATTATTTGCAATGCATTTCCTCCAAGCCGTGGCCAACAATAAGAGCAGAAATTTGACATGCAGTTATACTGAGGTAAGAAATTAATTCTGATTTTTTTTTTGCACAGGGCCAAAGACCGATATTTCGGTTTAATTGAATTTTCATTGTCACTGAAGTTTCATTAGCACTGAATTGTCTTTTATTATTTTTTTGTGGGAGCTTAAATCTTGAGTCAGATTGCGATTCTCATTTTTATTGTCATCAAATTTAATTGCTAGGGAGGTTACGTTTGGCTCCCATTTCTATTAAATATTGTCTTTAAAATTTCGGTGGGGAGGTTACAAATTATCCGGTAACTTCACAATTCACATTGGATTTTCTAGAAATAAGAAGTTTTCTGAATTTGTGAAAATTTGAAAATACCTCCACATTCAGGCTATGATGCCCAGAGGAGTCTTTACATCCTGCTGACATCAGAATAGCGTAACCTCCACGTCAGAATATTGCTTCTACTTAACTATTTAATACACTCGAATTTTTTGCACCGTGACTAATTTTGTAAGCTAAGCACATCAGCCATTACAGCACACTCCTGGGGCTGGGAAATGTGGCCACAGTGGTCTGGTGGAACGAACTATCACAGGTGCAATGCCTGGGTCCAGGCATTTACTTTACCTCTGGTAACCTCAAGAGGAAGACGTTATAATCCAGAATCCGCATTAAACATCGCGTTTCTTGGCATCTTGGATATTCGGGAATCCAGCCGGATGTTCGCGTCGTTCTCGCACGATATTTCAACAGCGTGCCTCGCTGTCTTCTTCAAGTGCTACCTGAGGCTGGTCCTTGGGTCGATCGAGTCCAGTATTTATGCCTGGGAGGAGCTGGGCGTTCCCTAATCGGTCCGCGCCGGGTCGAGTGTTCCATCTGTGGTCCGCGCCCGCCAGATTCGGCTTCAACGGACCCCTCCAGTCGCAGATGTTCCGACTGCCGCTGGCGCCCGTTTTGGCCGTCCTCAACGGATGTGGTTATCATCTGAGGTGTGTCAGGCCCGGTCTGAGATGTTGGGTACTCTATCTCCTGACTGTTACTATGATTTCCACTTCTGTTTCGTGCTGGGCGCTCCCTAATCGGTCCGCGCCGCGTCTTGTGTTCCGTCTGAGGTCCGCGCTCGCCAGACGCGGCTACATTGTCCCTCTCTGGTCGCTGGTGTTCCCTCCGCCGTCTGCGCCGTCTTCTGAAGTCGAGTTCATGATCTGGGGTGTGTCAGATCTGGTCTCCAATGTCAGACACCTTGTCTCACGGCTGTTCTCTCGGTCTCCACTTCTATTTCTTGTAGAATCCCGGAGTGTCCTGCGTTGAGTTTTCACAAACTCAAGCGCTGGATTCCAGGCAGTGCTGATTTGGTATCCCGAGTCACGGTTGATTAGATTGTCTGTGACCTTAGTATGGCTTCTTTAATGACACTGTCCCAAAATCTTGAGGTCTGTGGCACTATCTTGGTCTCATTGTAATCCATTGAATGACCAAGTTCCAGACAATGCTCTGCTATGGCTGATTTAGTTGCCTGCCTGAGTCTGGTATGTCTCTGATATTCACAGTTATGGTGGTCTGGCCAATGTATGACATCCCACAATGGCATGGTATGTTGTAAATACCTGGCTTGCGTAGCCCCAGGTCATCTTTTACATTCCCCAGCATAGCCCCAATATTGGTGGGTGGGCAAAATCCTGCTGATCTTGGCAGAGATAGGTCCAGCATATGGCAGGTATGCCATCTTCTTTGCCTCTTCTGGTTCTTCTTCTTGATCCTTTGGCCGGTTAGCAGGTTGAAGTGCCTTCTGGATATCTCTAGAGGCGCACCCATTCCTACTGAACACTGATTGTAAGTGTTCTATTTCTGTGGCCAGACTATCAGGATCTGACAGAGTTTGTGCTCTGTGGACCAGTGTTTTGAGCACTCCATTCTTTTGTGCCAGATGGTGGCAACTGCTGGCTTGTAGGTATAAGTCAGTGTGCGTAGGTTTTCGGTACACACTGTGTCCAAATGTGCCATCTGCCTTTTTCTTCACCAGAACATCAAAGAACGGAAGTAGTCAATCCTTCACCATTTCCACTGCGAACTGAATGTTCGGATGGCAAGAGTTCAGATGTAGCAGGAACTCATCTAACATCGATCGACCCAAGGACCAGTCTCAGGTAGCACCTGAACAAGACAGCGAGGCACGCTGTTGAAATCCGGCTGGATTCCCGAATATCCAAGATGTCAACAGATCGCCGGGAAAGAATGAAGAATTACGTCACGTTTCTTCATTACCAGCTGGGCAGAGCCGGTATACGTTGGGTCATGGTAAACAGAAATACTGTCGCCAGTAAACTTAGTTACATTAGAAAATATTATTTTATTTGATGAACAAATAGCCATTTAAAGGCACAGGGGTCTTATTTTACTTGCACCTGATTGAACTAGAGACCTTTACCTCACGGCATTAAGTTACTTGTGAAGAAGCAATATTTAACATCTCTCGTAGTTGGTTAACGGGGACAATACATGCTGGGTAGGAATTCGCGTCCATTTAAAATGTTTAAGCCGGCCTTTGTGGCCGAACGGTTCTAGGCGCTTCAGTCCGGAACCGCGCTGTTGCTATGGTCGCAGGTTCAAATCCTGCCTCGGCATGGATGTGTGTGATGTGCTTAGGTTAGTTAGGTTTAAGTAGTTCTAAGTCTAGGGGACTGATGACCTCAGATGTTAAGTTCCATAGTGCTCAGAGCCATTTGGGCAGTTTGAAAAATATTTACGTTATGTAATTTAAAGTTGATATTTGATAACTCTCTCTTACATCGAGATATATCACTCTCTGTATGCCTAGTCAGGAATAACTATTAGTTTCCGCTAGTCACGGAAACTTTGCTTAGTCAGCATGATCTGGGTTTGAATCCATATGCAGAACGAGACGGTTCGTCGTGTCATTTGAAGTTCATATGAATTCTCAACTAGCTGCTCCTGAATAACTTAAATTTTTAATGTCATTTTGCGTTAAATAATAAGGACGGTATGTTACTTTGAAGAGGAAATCATGAATTCGACGAACTTACTACTTGCATTAGCTTTCTGACGTAATAGAGTGGTAACATTTGAGGTATGTCATTTATTGTAATAAATGTGAGCTTACAAGCCTTACGGACAGTCTTATCTGTGATAAGATGTTCCTTGATATTTGTAGTATCGTGATATTGCTTTACATCATGAGTTATTGCGATACAGAGCAGTGTTTTTTAGTGGTGACTTGTTGGAACCATTTTCAATAGTCAAACGCCTGTACCAAGGAGCGATTAGAGGACCTGCTAGACAGCTGCTTTATGCGGGTTGCATGCGAATCAGCTGAATTGCAATTCGGGTCGTTCGGATACTTTTGAGTACGACTGTACTCCCGAAATTTCATTTCTCTACATTAATTTTTTGGTATTGTGACTTTTCCCTCTAGAGTTTATATTATATAAGGCAGAAAATAACTTAAAGCCATTGGTATGCACTCATTCAATATCGTCAGTGTAGTTGCAACCAACAGTTAATCACCCATACCACCATACATGCAGTGGTGTTCAAGATACAATGTCCAGACATCGTGAATGCATTTAAACTATTGGTCCTGAACATTTCAACTCGCTTTTCTGTGCCATATTTTGTATCGGCGTCCTAGATGTGAATTTTTACTATACCTCCAATTTTGTTATCGGCCACTGCTGGCGACTGTTGGTTGGGAAGTGAACACCAAATCGGTGTTAGGCCGCTGCCATCTTCGCGTTCCGCGTTAACGACATTTAGGAAAAACCAGCCTTATATCTATGCTGAATCTCCTAGTGATAAATTATTACGATAAAGTTACTTCGATTTCTAAACTGGGTCCAAGGGTAGCAAACTTTAGCACCTCGTGAGACGCTTTTTGAAGATCTCGATAAAATAGCAATAGTTTAAACTCAACAATAACGACATTGCACTTAAGAAAACATTTTACAGCGTCACACTCTTCCACAAAGAGATAAGTGAAAAAAGATAAATGAAAGATAAATAAAAGTAAATAAAAACACAACCGCTGACGCAACACTAAATTTAAATTTATTCAGAAAAAAATTTTCACAGGAAAATTTTTCACTTCACATGCTTTGCAATCACTGTAAAAGGTCGTCGGCTTGGTGGGCCAGTAACTCTAAAAGCAGATTTAACAGGGAATGGGCCTTTCCTTAGAAACGATTGCTTCTTTGAGGAATCAGATAAAGAGTATTCTGGTTTCATGTCAACCAGCATATTCCTTGAGAAAGGTTTCACTTTCGGTGGACCAGTGACAATAAAGGCCGACTTAATCGGAAAAGTCTTTCTGTGAGTGAATGGTTTTTTATTAGGAGGACCTGTTACAAGAAAGGCCGTTTTTATTGGAAATGGGCCTGTTCTCTTGATTGGTTCGATTTTGGGAGCAACCGGTATAGCCATTTTTAAGAGTAATTGCAATTTCATCTCTTTCACAGGAGGCAGAGGTCCGCTAATCATAGATTTATGGGCATTAGTGATATGCACATTCTCCTCCCTTTTATCTGTGGTCTGGTGCCCATCTGTCACACGAATCTTTTCTTCATTGGTATATGTGTCTTGATAAATCATGTCTGTGGGCAAGTGCCCTTCTGTCTTATTAATTGGGGATTTACTGACACAAAAATCTTCATAGCTTTGATTTGTCGGCTGGCGCCCATCTGTCATACTAATCTGGTATTCTTGGGCACACTCATCTTCATAATTCTTATCTTTCAGCGGGTGCCCATCGGTGTTCGTAATACAGGCTTCATTTACACATATGTCTTCATCAGGCAGAGCTGTGGGCATGTACCCATCTGTCTTCGTAATGCTGTCTTCATTGGCAGAAACGTCTTGTCGAGTGAGATCTTTGGTCTGGTGCTCATCTGTCACACGAATCTTTTCTTCATTGGTATATGTGTCTTGATAAATCATGTCTGTGGGCAAGTGCCCTTCTGTCTTATTAATCGGGGATTTACTGACACAAAAATCTTCATAGCTTTGATTTGTCGGCTGGCGCCCATCTGTCATACTAATCTGGTATTCTTGGGCACACTCATCTTCATAATTCTTATCTTTCAGCGGGTGCCCATCGGTGTTCGTAATACAGGCTTCATTTACACATACGTCTTCATCAGGCAGAGCTGTGGGCATGTACCTATCTGTCTTCGTAATGCTGGCTTCATTGGCAGAAACGTCTTGTCGAGTGAGATCTTTGGTCTGGTGCTCATCTGTCACACGAATCTTTTCTTCATTGGTATATGTGTCTTGATAAATCATGTCTGTGGGCAAGTGCCCTTCTGTCTTATTAATCGGGGATTTACTGACACAAAAATCTTCATAGCTTTGATTTGTGGGCTGGCGCCCATCTGTCATACTAATCTGGTATTCTTGGGCACACTGATCTTCATAATTCTTATCTTTCAGCGGGTGCCCATCGGTGTTCGTAATACAGGCTTCATTTACACATATGTCTTCATCAGGCAGAGCTGTGGGCATGTACCCATCTGTCTTCATAATGATGGCTTCATTGGCAGAAACGTCTTGTCGAGTGTGATCTTTGGTCTGGTGCTCATCTGTCACACGAATCTTTTCTTCATTGGTATATGTGTCTTGATAAATCATGTCTGTGGGCAAGTGCCCTTCTGTCTTATTAATCGGGGGTTTACTGACACAAAAATCTTCATAGCTTTGATTTGTCGGCTGGCGCCCATCTGTCATACTAATCTGGTATTCTTGGGCACACTCGTCTTCATAATTCTTATCTTTCAGCGGGTGCCCATCGGTGTTCGTAATACAGGCTTCATTTACACATATGTCTTCATCAGGCAGAGCTGTGGGCATGTACCCATCTGTCTTCGTAATGCTGGCTTCATTGGCAGAAACGTCTTGTCGAGTGAGATCTTTGGTCTGGTGCTCATCTGTCACACGAATCTTTTCTTCATTGGTATATGTGTCTTGATAAATCATGTCTGTGGGCAAGTGCCCTTCTGTCTTATTAATCTGCAGTTCAGTGTCATACGTGTCCACATTAGATTCTTCTGCTGGCATGTGCGTCTGGTTTTCAGTGGCACATGTATCTTCATAACTTTGAACCATGGGCTGGTGTCTAGCTATGTCAGGCGCCTGGGCTTGAGTAGCATGCATGTGTTCTTCCACTGCATCAGCGAACAGTTCTAGGCGATTCGGCTCCTATTGGATGAATTAAAAGATCTGAATGAGTAAACCAGCAAAGTAATTTCATCCTTCATTACAAGAATATTACTTTAACACTCAATGATAGATGTTGCTATGTTGACTGCTGAATTTTACTGCTTGTGTAATGACTCATGAGCAGTGTTTCTGTTTTGGTCAGGATTGGTCTGATGACAAACAGAAATGTCGTCGAGGGGAATATATTTACTTACGTGCACTACTGGCGACTAAAATTGTTACACCACGAAGATGGCGTGCTACAGACGCGAAATTTAACAGAGAGCAAGCAGATGCTTTGATATGCAAATGATTAGGTTTTCAGCGCATTCACACAAGGTCGGCGCCGGTGGCGACACCTACAACGTGCTGACATGAGGAAAGTTTCCAACCGCTTTCTCATACAAAAACGGCAGTTGATCGGCGTAGCCTGGTGGAACGTTGTGATGCCTCGTGTAAGCAGGAGAAATGCGTACCATCACGTTTCCGACTTTGATAAAGGTCTGATTGTAGCCTATCGCGATTGCGGTTTATCGTATCGCAACATTGCTGCTCGCGTTGGTCGAGATCCAATGGCAGTTAGCAGAATATGGAATCGGTGGGTTCAGTAGGGTAATACGGAACGCCGTGCTGGATCCCAACGGCCTCGTATCACTAGCAATCGAGATGACAGGCATCTTATCCGTATGGCTGTCACGGATCATGCAGCTACGTCTCGATCCCTGAGTCAACCGATGGGAACGTTTGCAAGAGAATGACCATCTGCACGAACAGTTCGACGACGTTTGCAGTATCATGGACTATCAGATCGGAGACAATGGCTGCGGTTACCCTTGATGCTGTATCACAGGCAGTAGTGCCTACGATTGTGTACTCAACGAAGAACCTGGGTGCACGAATGGCAAAACGTCATTTTTTCGGATGAATCCAGGTTCTGTTTACAGCATCATGATGGTCACATCCGTGTTTGGCGACATCGCGGTAAACGCACATTGGAAGCGTGTATTCGTCATCGCCATACTGGCGTATCACCCGGCGTGATGGAATGGGGTGCCACTGGTTACACGTCTCGGTCACCTCTTTTTCGCATTGACGGCACTTTGAACAGTGAACGTTACATTTCAGATGTGTTACGACCAGTGGCTCAACCCTTCATTCGATCCCTTCGAAACCCTACATTTCAGGAGCATAATGCACGCCCGCATGTTACACGTCCTGTAGGGCCTTTCTGGATACAGAAAATGTTCGACTGCTGCTCTGTCCAGCACATTCTCCAGATCTCTCACCAATTGAAAACTCTGGTCAATGGTGGCAGAGCAATTGGCTCGTCACAATACGCGTCACTACTCTTGATGAACTGTGGTGTCGTGCTGAAGCTGCATGGGCAGCTGCATCTGTACACGCCATCCAAGCTCTGTTTGACCCAATGCCCAGGCGTATCAAGGCCGTTATTACGGCCATAGGTGGTTGTTCTGGGTACTGATTTCTCAGGATCTATGCACCCAAATTGCGTGAAAATGTAGTGACATGTCAGTTCTAGTATAATATATTTGTCCCATGAATACCCGTTTATCATCTGCATTTCTTCTTGGTGTAGCAATTTTAATGGCCAGTCATGTAATTAACATGTTGCACGTCATAAACACAAATTATGGAATAAAGAATTCCCAAGTACGTGCATACTCAAGGAACTATATGTGTTGTGGTGCAATAGATGTCAACAGTACACCACTTCGTTACTGCTTGTATGTTGGCAGATATACGTACAAGTTTCAGTTGAGAAGTCAGGTTCTCTGTAGCAAGCGCACTGGCCATCGTTTCTCATACAAGTGCAAGGGCGATAAGGTTTTCATCCAAGAAAGAGAAGAAACCTATTCTTGCCGTCTGAAAAAAGGCACTTCTTGGCAGTGAGGCTTGACTGGAACAAGCACATGCTGCAGTATCCGATCATCATTCACAAGCTGTCATGCAAAGCCACCAAATTATGGTGCGACCTGTGTTCCGTAGGAGACGAAATTTCTTATGATTCAGGGTAAATTCCCTCCACTTCCTCCAGAGAAACACGACAACAATTCACGAATTCCGAATTTGGTGGAAGAAATGGTCCTTTCTTGAATCATCTTTCACTAGCAAGCTATGTTAATGACTGTAACGGAGAAGACTTTGTGACAACAATGGGAGATACTCTGATCTGTTCAGTTCTCCACAGAAATTAACCAAAACATTAATTCGTCTGAAACGCAAAATATGTACCCTAAAAGAAATGGAAAGTGGGTGTAGCGTCAATGCCATCTTGCACAAGTTGACAATAAACATGGCTAAATGCTGCTTTCCCATCATCATACGAAGAACTTATACAGGTGGTTATCAAGGCAACATCTTGTGTCTTGTACCTCAGACAAATGAAGGCATTAAAAGGTGAGATCGTCAACTTTTCTGGTGGAATCAAACATATCCGAAGGCGATAGCGCGACTCAGAATACTGGAAAGTCCAAAATCCATGGAATTTCCCCATTTATAAAAGGCTACGCAAGGAAGTAAGAACAAACAAACGAATGAAAAAATACTAGTGCAAAGAATTTTGTAAATCCAGAACAGAGAGGCGCTGGTTAGTGACTCATGTTGTAAATTTATAAGGTCTTGGAATAGGAAAGTTGATTGATTCTACTGGAAACAATGGAATCATCAGGTGAAATGACGTGTTTTAGAAAATCGCACTTTAAACTGAAATTAAACATCACTGGAAATTTATAGAGGAGTTTAGAGGTGATAGTGACTTTCTTCGGCAGCCTTTTACAGCTTAAGAACATCATCATATTATTAATTCAGTCACTAACTGCTGATCACAAAAAGACAATATACGCTATCTGATAATGTGCAGATCATGGCCACCTTCCCTAACAAGAAGTTTTTGTCTTTTAACTGCATATTGTTTGTGTAAAGAGAACTCTCAAACTATGATCCTATGTCTAAGCAAGGAATACAGCAATACATAAACAAAGGATAGCGGCAATGTAAGACAGCTATGAATGAAAGAAATACGTAATGCGGAGTCAACGTGAAATGACTGCAGGAAAAACGAGAAAAAAAATCGTCGGAATATATGATTCGGCGTACATAAAAGTCAAAGCAATCTTTCATAAAATTGACAGCGAAGGCGTCAATAATGACAGGAATTTCACTGTTAAACGCAGCGGACCCGGCAGATACATGGAAAATTTGCACTGAAGGCCTCTAAGAGTGGGAAAAATAGGAGTCAATATGGAAATGGTTCAAATGGCTCTGAGCACTATGGGACTTAACATCTGAGGTCATCAGTCCTCTAGAACTAAAAACTACTTAAATCTAACTAAGCTAAGTACATCACACACATCCCGAGGCAGGATTCGAACCTGCGACCGTAGCACAAGCGCGGTTCCGGACTGAAGCGCCTAGAACCGCTTGGCCACAACGGCCGGCCAATATGGAAGACATAGGGACCTGGTATTAATTACAGTTCAAGAGGGCTCGGGAGGGCTGACTATTAAAAAAAGCCAGAGGCATAAATAACATTTCCTGGGAACAACTGAAACCATTACTGAAAATGACAAATGAAAGGCTTGTCAAGCTGAATTGTAGGTTTTATGAGTCTGGATACATCAAACTTCCGCAAAAATGTCATATACACAATTACGAATAAAGGAAGGGGAGATAAGAGAGAGAATTGTCGCACAGTTAGCTTAACGTTTTGTAGTGCCCCCAGAATTTTGCGAAAGTCTGGAGTCACTTGCATTCCAGTCGCTTCGAACACACGTTATTTTGTAGTGGGTTGTAGCATAAACAGATACACACTGCCGCAGAACGTTATTTGTGCAGGCTAACCGAAAAAGAAGAGCAAAACCGGGCCAACAAGTGAAGCGCTCGGCTGCAGCAGAGAGAAAAGAAAAACTTCCGGCCCTGAATTCCGTGGACGAATTTCATGCACGAAAAACATTGGTGATTGTTGTGTGTTGTGGAGGGACAACGGAAGAAGAAAAAATGATTATTATTAATAGTGACTTGGTCTCGAGCAGACGGACATGTATATTAGTACTGTATCGTTGAGAAAAAATGTTATTTAATTTGGTTGAATTCAGTCGTATGCGAATGCCCTAAGAAAGTGTGGGCTTACTGTTTAGTGTGGCAGCGAAATGGTGTATTGAATTTTGAATATAGAATATGTTAACAGCAACTGAATTTTGAGAGTCTTTATTTGGACTAGATAATAGGATTTTGGAATAGTAGATGTATTTTTACCTTCTTCAAAATATAGAATCTTCGGAGAAGAGTTTGATGCAAGCAGAAGACGCCGGAGCTGCGGGGAAGCTGAGCCTGTATCCGGCATTCAAGGAAGTTCACACTGATAGTCCAAGGAGCGCGGCTCTAAGTTTTAGAGAAGAAACAACGGGGCACCGCAGTTTCATGCATCCACGTTACTGACAATAATCAGACGCAGAAGTATGGGAAAGAAAAGTGAGCATGTGTTAGATGACGATCAGCTTGCCTTTGTTTGGGAAAGGTAACGGCACTAGAGAGGGAGTGCTGGCTTTGAGCTTGATAATGGAAGGAAGACTTTAGAAAACTCAAGACACATTCATAGGATTTCTTGACCTACAGAATGCATTCCAAGATGTAAAATGGTGCAATGTGTCGGAAATTCTCAGGAAAATTTGTGCAAGCTATAGGGAAAGAAGCTATGATATGCAGGGTAGTCAAACACAGTCTGAAAAGCTTATAAGGGTGTTGCAGCGTAGATTGTGCTGAGAAATAATTGTTCGGAAACGAGTTAGATATGTTTCCTAGTTAACTGGAATTGAAATTAGCCTTTCAGACGGTTGCGAGCGCAAATTCAAGCGGCGCGCCAGAGGCGGTTTTGCCAGACGTGTTCTTCGTTTGGTTTCCAAAAACCAAAAAAGAGAGTGGTATAAAAATTGAACACGGGGCAGTAATAAGAATCTAAAGCAAGCTAAAGGCTGAGCAGTCTCCTGCACTATCATCTATGCTATGAGAATAACAGACACTAATTATTGTATCTTTCGGTCGTTTCAATTTGCGAGTGCAACGGACTGATTGCCTACATTCAGTGACAATTAACTTGCAAACGAAGCAACTTATCTATTTTTTTCTTAGAAAACATTTTTCAGCACAACCTACTCAGAATGCTTTTGAACACTCTGTAGAATGTATTAAGAAAGCCGGCCGCGGTGGTCTCGTGGTTCTAGGGGCGCTATCCGGAACCGTGCGACTGCTACGGTCGCAGGTTCGAATCCTGCCTCGGGCATGGATGTGTGTGATGTCCTTAGGTTAGTTAGGTTTAAGTAGTTCTAAGTTTTAGGGGACTAATGACCACAGCAGTTGAGTCCCTTAGTGCTCAGAGCCATTTTTTTTGTATTAAGAAACACGATGGACAACCACTAATGGAAAGCCAAAACGATGTGGTCGGATTCGAAAGGAGATAAGGGTGCAGACTTTCGACCATACTGTTCGTCCTATAAATATGACAACCATTACGGGAATAAAAGAAAGGTTGAGGAATGGAATTGTAATTCAGGATGAAAAGGGATCTACAACAGGATTCGCTGATGATGTTATTGTTGTTGTTGTTGTGGTCTTCAGTCCTGAGACTGGTTTGATGCAGCTCTCCATGCTACTCTATCCTGTGCAAGCTTTTTCATCTCCCAGTACCTACTGCAACCTACATCCTTCTGAATCTGCTTAGTGTATTCATCTCTTGGTCTCCCTCTACGATTTTTACCCTCCACGCTGCCCTCCAATACTAAATTGGTGATCCCTTGATGCCTCAGAACATGTCCTACCAACCGATCCCTTCTTCTGGTCAAGTTGTGCCACAAACTTCTCTTCTCCCCAATCCTATTCAATACTTCCTCATTAGTTATGTGATCTACCCATCTAATCTTCAGCATTCTTCTGTAGCACCACATTTCGAAAGCTTCTATTCTCTTCTTGTCCAAACTATTTATCATCCATGTTTCACTTCCATACATGGCTACACTCCATACGAATACTTTCAGAAATGACTTCCTGACACTTAAATCTATACTCGATGTTAACAAATTTCTCTTCTTCAGAAACGCTTTCCTTGCCATTGCCAGCCTACATTTTATATCCTCTCTACTTCGACCATCATTAGTTATTTTGCTCCCCAAATAGCAAAACTCCTTTACTACTTTAAGTGCCTCATTTCCTAATCTAATTCCCTCAGCATCACCCGACTTAATTAGACTACATTCCATTATCCTTGTTTTGCTTTTGTTGATGTTCATCTTATATCCTCCTTTCAAGAAACTGTCCATTCCATTCAACTGCTCTTCCAAGTCCTTTGCTGTCTCTGACAGAATTACAATGTCATCGGCAAACCTCAAAGTTTTTATTTCTTCTCCATGAATTTTAATACCTACTCCGAATTTTTCTTTTGTTTCCTTTACTGCTTGCTCAATATACAGATTGAACAACATCGGGGAGAGGCTACAACCCTGTCTTACTCCCTTCCCAACAACTGCTTCCCTTTCATGTCCCTCGACTCTTATAACTGCCATCTGGTTTCTGTACAAATTGTAAATAGCCTTTCGCTCCCTGTATTTTACCCCTGACACCTTTAGAATTTGAAAGAGAGTATTCCAGTCAACATTGTCAAAAGCTTTCTCTAAGTCTACAAATGCTAGAAACGTAGGTTTGCCTTTCCTTAATCTTTCTTCTAAGATAAGTCGTAAGGTCAGTATCGCCTCACGTGTTCCAGTGTTTCTACGGAATCCAAACTGATCTTCCCCGAGGTTGGCTTCTACTAGTTTTTCCATTCGTCTGTAAAGAATTCGTGTTAGTATTTTGCAGCTGTGACTTATTAAGCTGATAGTTCGGTAATTTTCACATCTGTCAACACCTGCTTTCTTTGGGATTGGAATTATTATATTCTTCTTGAAATCTGAGGGTATTTCGCCTGTTTCATACATCTTGCTCACCAGATGGTAGAGTTTTGTCAGGACTGGCTCTCCCACGGCCGTCAGTAGTTCCAATGGAATATTGTCTACTCCGGGGGCCTTGTTTCGACTCAGGTCTTTCAGTGCTCTGTCAAACTCTTCACGCAGTATCGTATCTCCCATTTCATCTTCATCTACATCCTCTTCCATTTCCATAATATTGTCCTCAAGTACATCGCCCTTGTATAGACCCTCTATATACTCCTTCCACCTTTCTGCTTTCCCTTCTTTGCTTAGAACTGGGTTTCCATCTGAGCTCTTGATATTCATACAAGTGTTCCTCCTTTCTCCAAAGGTCTCTTTAATTTTCCTGTAGGCGGTATCTATCTTACCCCTAGTGAGATAGGCCTCTACATCCTTACATTTGTCCTCTAGCCATCCCTGCTTAGCCATTTTGCACTTCCTGTCGATCTCATTTTTGAGACGTTTGTATTCCTTTTTGCCTGTTTCACTTACTGCATTTTTATATTTTCTCCTTGCATCAATTAAATTCAATATTTCTTCTGTTACCCAAGGATTTCTACTAGCCCTCGTCTTTTTACCTACTTGATCCTCTGCTGCCTTCACTACTTCATCCATCAAAGCTACCCATTCTTCTTCTACTGTATTTATTTCCCCCATTCCTGTCAATTGCTCCCTTATGCTCTCCCTGAATCTCTGTACAACCTCTGGTTCTTTCAGTTTATCCAGGTCCCATCTCCTTAAATTCCCACCTTTTTGCAGTTTCTTCAGTTCAGAGTCCACATCTGCCCCTGGAAATGTCTTACAATTTAAAACCTGGTTCCTAAATCTCTGTCTTACCATTATATAATCTATCTGATACCTTTTAGTATTTCCAGGGTTCTTCCATGTATACAACCTTCTTTCATGATTCTTAAACCAAGTGTTGGTTATGATTATGTTGTGCTCTGTGCAAAATTCTACCAGGCGGCTTCCTCTTTCATTTCTGTCCCCCAATCCATATTCACCTACTATGTTTCCTTCTCTCCCTTTTCCTACACTCGAATTCCAGTCACCCATGACTATTAAATTTTCGTCTCCCTTCACAATCTGAATAATTTCTTTTATTTCATCATACATTTCTTCAATTTCTTCGTCATCTGCAGAGCTAGTTGGCATATAAACTTGTACTACTGTAGTAGGTGTGGGCTTCGTATCTATCTTGGCCACAATAATGCGTTCACTATGCTGTTTGTAGTAGCTTACCCGCATTCCTATTTTCCTATTCATTATTAAACCTACTCCTGCATTACCCCTATTTGATTTTGTGTTTATAACCCTGTAGTCACCTGACCAGAAGTCTTGTTCCTCCTGCCACCGAACTTCACTAATTCCCACTATATCTAACTTCAACCTATCCATTTCCCTTTTTAAATTTTCTAACCTACCTGCCCGATTAAGGGATCTGACATTCCACGCTCCGATCCGTAGAACGCCAGTTTTCTTTCTCCTGATAACGACATCCTCTTGAGTAGTCCCCGCCCGGAGATCCGAATGGGGGACTATTTTACCTCCGGAATATTTTACCCAAGAGGACGCCATCATCATGTAATCATACAGTAAAGCTGCATGCCCTCGGGAAAAATTACGGCTGTAGTTTCCCCTTGCTTTCAGCCGTTCGCAGTACCAGCACAGCAAGGCCGTTTTGGTTATTGTTACAAGGCCAGATCAGTCAATCATCCAGACTGTTGCCCTTGCAACTACTGAAAAGGCTGCTGCCCCTCTTCAGGAACCACACGTTTGTCTGGCCTCTCAACAGATACCCCTCCGTTGTGGTTGCACCTACGGTACGGCAATCTGTATCGCTGAGGCATGCAAGCCTCCCCACCAACGGCAAGGTCCATGTTATTATCCTCAGTGAAAACGGAGGAGAATCACAGAACCTGCTGAGAGGAATGAACAGTCTGATCAATGGAGAATGCTGGTTGAAGATAAAAGAAAGAGTAATGAGAAGTTCGGGAGTGAGATTAGCGACGAAGTCAACATCAAAACGGATGACCAGGAAGCAGATAAAGTGTATAGCCTAGCCTCCGGTAAAAAGGAGTGTAATCAGTTGTCGATACTCAACAATGGAGAAGCGCTATCTGCGCTCTTAGAATCGCAATTATTATTATTTTTATGCCTTTGTTGAAGAAGAACGAGCGTACTTTTCTGTTTCATTATCTTATCGATTCTGATGTTCTAACCGACGGACGCTAACTGTTCACGGTCTGTAACTAATACAATTATCTGTAGTAGTAATAGAATTTTGTTGAATATATATGAAATTAATAATTGTAATATGTGTTTTTGTCAGTAGTGAGTACCTATCCTGCATATGATTCAGTAAGTAATAATTAAATGTTACTTTGGCCATTTTGTAGGCTCACTATTGTAGCGACGCCATTGATGACGAGAATTATATAAGTTCTTTTAACAGTCATTTAATGCTAAAAGTATTAAAAGGAATAATCTCAAT
Source organism: Schistocerca piceifrons (assembly GCF_021461385.2). Classification (NCBI taxonomy): domain Eukaryota; kingdom Metazoa; phylum Arthropoda; class Insecta; order Orthoptera; family Acrididae; genus Schistocerca; species Schistocerca piceifrons. Next base: position 1,253,725,819 of record NC_060138.1, read on the forward strand.
AAACTGAAAACGGTGTCTGGTAGTATTTTCAATTTCAGATTAGGCCAGAGGTACAGTTTCTTATTAATAGTAATATCTATAATTGATTACGCTGCCATTGCACATAGGCAGCTATCCTGGAGCATCCAGCCTCACAGAAAAAATAATTAAGCATTGTCTAAATGGATTATCGCGTAATATTAAAGAAAGATTTTTAATCCATTGTGAGTAAGATGGATGTCTTCACGTTGGGATACGTATGTTATTTCTGACGATAACGCCCTGAGAAAAATTAGCCGAGGCTTTTAACATACGTAGAAGAGTACTTTCAAAACCATTTAATACAATAGGAATAACGGCACAGTTATAGCTGTATGAAACAGTATTCAATTTAATTCATTCAAAAACAAAGTTACGCGATAAGTGAAGGAATTCTGATGATAGACAAAGCAAGAAGAACATAAAAAAATCACCACAGACAAAGAGGGCATTCCTGGGCAAATGAAGTCTACTAGTTGTAAACATCGGCTTCAGTCTGAGAAAAAACATTTGGAGTCCAATATTGTGTAAAATTGTGTCATGGATAGTCGATTCCTCTCCTCAGTGCCGCACACCATGAAGAATGGGCTGCTATTCCCCAAGAAACCTTCGAGTATCTGATTGAACGTATGCCTGCGAGAGTGGAAGCTGTCATCAAGACTAAGGGTATGCCAACACCATACTGAATTCCAGTGTTACTAATGGAGGGCGCCATGAACATGTAAGTTATTTTCAGCCAGGTGTCGCCGGCCGGGATGGCCGAGCGGTTCTAGGCGCTACGGTCTGGAACCGCGCGACCGCTACGGTCGCAGGTTCGAATCCTGCCTCGCGCATGGATGTGTGTGATGTCCTTAGGTTAGTTAGGTTTAAGTAGTTCTAACAAGGGAACCTCCCCATCGCACCCCACTCAGATTTACTTATAAATTGGCACAGTGGATAGGCCTTGAAAAACTGAACACAGATCAATCGAGAAAACAGGAAGAAGTTGTGTGGAACTATGAAAAAAATTAACAAAATATTCAATCTGAGTAGCCCATGCGTAAGATAGGAAACATCAAGGTTAGTCTCATTAAGGAGCGCCGTGGTCCCGTGGTTGGCGTGAGCAGCTGCGGTACGAGAGGTGCTTGGTTCAAGTCTTCCCTTCAGTGAAAAGTTTACTTTCTTTATTTTCGCAAAGTTATGAGCTGTCCGTTCGTTCATTGACGCCTCTGTTCACTGTAATAAGTTTAGTGTCTGTGTTTTGCGGCCGCACCGCAAAACCGTGCGATTAGTAGACGAAAGAACATGCCTCTCCAATGGGAACCTAAAACATTTGATCGCAAGGTCATAGGTCAACCGATTCCTCCACAGGAAAACACGTCTGATATATTCTATACGACACTGGTGACGGCATGTGCGTCACATGACAGGAATATGTTGTCGACCCACCTAACTTGTACACTTGGCGAATGGGTAAAAAGATTTTTCTACCTTGCCCGATTTAGGTTTTCTTGTGGCTGTGATAATCACTCCCAAAAAAGTGATCGCATCGGACGGACAGATAGTAATTGTCTGAAAACAAAAAAAAATTGCCTTTTTCACTCGAGGGAAGACTTGAACGAAGGACATTTCGTTCCGCAGCTGCTCACGCTAACCACGAGACCACGGCGCTCCTGAGCTCACACTTTCCTTGATGTTGCATATCTTGCACATGGACTACTCAGTTTGTATATTTTGCTTATTTCTTTTCATAGTTCCACACAACTTCTTCCTGTTTTCTCGATTGATCTGTGTTTAGTTTTTCAAGGCGTATCCACTGTGCCAACTTATAACTAAATCTGATGGGGATGCGATGGGGAGGTTCCCTTGTAAGTACTAGGGGACTAACGACCTCAGAAGTTAAGTTCCATAGTGCTCAGTCAGAGCCATTTGAACGATTCAGCCAGGTGTCCGAATACTTTTGATCACATAGTGTATGTTCTGATAAACTCAACTTTATGTCAGGATGTTATTTTGAGTCGAAACCTTTGTTGTACATTAGCTGTTTTATGAGACAGAATTTCTAGAAATACGAGGGCAACTTTTTTCAGACACCAGTCGGTTGCGAGATGTAGACCACAGTGGAAATCAAAAATGTGTCGTTTGCAACAGTGAGATACACCTCCTGGCTACTTTTCCACATAGTCGCCGCTGCGATTTAGGCATTATTGTCATAGCATGGTACCAACTTTCCTGTACCCTCGTCGCAGGAGGCAGCAGCCTGTGCTTTCCGACAAGTCCCTACGCTGGTTTGGAGCTCGCTGTCTGTGCCAACATGCTAACTGAAAAAGCTATTGGTGCATTATTGTGACATCTGCAGTGAGTGGCTGGGCACTATCATGAAGAAGGAAAAGCGTCACAGTTACATTTTGCGGACTATGTGAAATCAGGTGAAACTTCTAAGCAGGCACTTAACACTTGGTGGGAGACAACTTTTTTTCTTCATTGTATTTCAATTCCCCACTGGGGCGGGCTGGCAGCAGCATATGCGCTTCTCTTCACCCAAAAGACATAGAACATAAAATAGAAGACATTTAAAAATAACATAAAGGAGAAAATATGGTGTACATAGATATAAAAAAGGGGGCAACATTATGGAATACAATAGACAAAAAGGGGGCGACTGTAAAATGGAGAAAAAACCGTAAAAAAGTAGGGCACACAAAAAAACTACACACTACAGTCTGATTTAAAGTAGTAGTCACTTGACGTTTGGGCTGCGAAGTTGCGGCGTTGTCACGTCAAGCACTGGCTGGAGGCAGCCGCCTCAGCGCATCGCTACCCCCGGCGATAGAAAATAGTTTTAAAGCCTGTATCTTCTACAAAAAGTAAGTAGAAAATTTCAAACCCACATATGGTGTGTATCTCTACAATGTTTCTCAATCCGTCAAATACTTATTCTTAATTTTAATTAGGACAAGAGTTACGTTAATTTATTTGAAACAATTTAAATTCTCGATTTCGCAAACAGTTTCTAACTTATCACGTCATTACTGAAAAACTATTGGTGTCACAGCAAACTATTTTTTTCCATTCAATACAAAAATAATGCACTCACCAAAGAATCATTAAAAGTTTTCGTAGTGCATTACGTTTCCTGTATATAAATTTCTGAAAACAGCGTTTTTAAGTAACCCTATCAGTACTGAACTCGAAACAAGTATGACGTTTAAAATCTCTATCTCCTACAAATATTATGTAAATATTTTGAAATTTACGTACAGCATCGGTCTCAGTGGTATCTATAACCATATCAAATATCTTTTCTTAATTTGAATTAGGGCCGTTGTTACATTAACTATTGAAGTGTCCGGAAAAGTTTTCTTCTTTAGATTGCAAACCTCGAAAACTATTACACACATTGAATAACATCTTGGTGTATATACAAAATGAAATAGAATTAAAATTCAGTCTAACTTACCGTAAGGAGATGACGAGAGCTGGCCAAACAGTATTTCTTAGTCTCACAACAAGACTAAGAATTAATCGAAATAAATTCACAAACACAATATTTAATAGCAGTAAGTGCACTACACACTTATCAGGCAATGCGAAAACACCCCTTAATTCAGAGTCAGAGTCAGTGGAACCATCCGTGTCGCTGCTCGTATTGACAGATATAATAAAGTCTTCGACAGTTTGTTGCAAGGTACCTTCATTGTTCCATGCGTTCTGTATCACTCCTTTCACGTGATGTGCTACCTTCTGCCAGTCTTTCAACTGCCTCTTTCAAAAGGCGTTCCACTTCGGTTAGTGTGAATTTCTTATTTTCTGCAGCAATATGCCGTTTAACCTGAGCCAAAATCAGCTCTATAGCATTGAAATGGCAATGGTAAGGAGGCAATCTGAGCACTTTATGCCCGTATTTTTTTTTTTTTTTTTTTGCTACTTCATCCACGTTGTAAATCGGGTTCTTTGGCTTGTCTTGCGATACAAGTTCTAATAATTCTGCCCTTGTCAAATTACTGTCGAATTGTACCTAATGTTTCTGTAACCAGCTAACAATGTCGTTTTTCCTCGTTGCCTTTGTGGGTGCTTTATCTTGCATTACTGAGTGATTAGGAGCGTTATCCATAACAATGATAGAGTGTTTTGTTAAGTTCTGGAGCACACAGTCTTCAAACCATTACACAAAAGTATTGTGGTTCATCTCTTCGTGGTAGTCGGAGGTCTTATTTGAACTGAATAGCAGCAGACAATATGGAATGAACCTTTTGGATTTCTGGCATGTGCTATAATTATCCTTTTTCCTCTGCCGATCGGAGCTACCATACCACCGCTGATGGTACCGTCTGTCCAATCTTCTTTTTAAACTTTGTCCTGCATTCACCCACGTTTCATCAAGCCAAACTATATCATCAAAATTTATCCCCACTAATTCTCTAAGAAAGCGGCATCGCCAGGCTGCAATATCTTGGCGTTCCATTAGTAACTTTCTGCCAGAGATGGATTTATAGCGGAATCCTAACATTTTCACGACTTGCAACAAAGATGATTTACTACCCTGAAACAGGTCAGCCGCTGTGAGGGTAGCATGTAGTTTTTTGAGTGTTGGATACTCCTTCCTCGAATAAAATGCGTATATTTGACGACGAATGGCATCTTCCTGAAAAGAGTCAAGTTTTGTGACCCACTTCTCCAGTCGCCTCTTTTTCCCAGGTGTCTCCAATTTAGATGATTCACTTGAGCCTTCTTTCGTGAATTTCTCCTTTGCAGATTCTTATTACTGATAGTTCGCTAACTTGCAAAGCGGCTGCAGTTCGCTCCACCACCTTATCCACAGGAACGAGAGGCCCTCCTGCATCCCTCTCTCTCTCAAAATACTCCCTTAAGGAACACACGTATTCACGAGCCTGACTGCGTATAACGACGCCCTGTCCGCCACTTTTTGGAGGTATCCGAGGAGTGTGCAGCCTCGGCCTCCCTCTCTTGCGACTGCTTTCATCAGACATCATCAACACGCGAAGCTACAAGTCGCTCAAATCTCTCACCCGCAACGTCTACAACTGCTCGCTGAAGACTGGCTGGCACAATGCCTCAGTCAGCTCAGCAGAGCCAAGTGGCAACGCAGTGGCAGCCGACAGCGCCGGATGCCAATGGTTTATTGGTGGCGGGAGCCCTGCAGCCCATTGCCTGTCAAGTGACAGCTAGTTTAAATAATAGTATAGGACAGTTAAAAGGTCACAAGGCGAAGTATGACTGGAGCAAAAGAGTATCGACGGATGGTGTAGCACATAAAAATCACTGACAGTAACATTATGTACAAGTCCAACACACAATTAAAATCACAGCGCTTGACGCACAGGAGAACAGCACCAAACACAACACTGATGTAGGACACTGATGACGGTGAGAAAAACGGAGGATCTGCCAGGTGCATACAGGTGAGGGAGAAGGGAAGAAGGGAGGCAGGGGAAGAGAGGGTGGGAGACAGGTGGGGGGACACCCCGAAGAGGGCTAGTGAGGGAAGGACGTGAGAGGGAAAGAGGCGAGGATGGGGTGCAGGTACTCAGGTGGGGGGGGGGGGGAAGGAGGAAAATCCGCTCTGGGAGAAGGAGGGGAGAGGAAAAGGGGGGGGCCCTGGGGAGGGGGCAACTAGGCCAGGTTACAGTTGGAAGGAAGGGTACATGGCATGGTGAAGTTCAACATCTGGGAGAGGGAGGTGCTTGAAATTGCCCTGATGAAGAGATGGGGGGTGTGGAGGTGGAGAGAGGGAGGGATACAGCGATGGAGGCACAGCAACGAGTGGGGAGCTGAGAGGAAGGAGGAAACCAGAGGGTGGGGGAGGGAGGGAGGGGTATCAAGCATGCAGACATTGTAAAGGTTGCGGAGATGTTGGAGGAAAAGGAGGAGGTGGGGGAAGTGGATGAGGTCGTACAGGAGCTTCGTGGGGGAAGGAAGGCAGATAGGAAGGCAAGGTGTTCGAGGATTTGAAAGGCCTTGTAAAAGCGGGTGGGTGCAAAGATCCAGGAAACGCTGGCATAATAGAGGATAGGACGGATGAAGGATTTATAGGTTCAGAGGATGGTGGAAGGATGCAATCCCCATGTCCGGCCAGGCAGAAGTTTCAGGTGGCGGAGGCGGGACTGAGCTTTCTGCTGGATGATCAGGAGGTGAGGTGTCCAGGTGAGGTGGGAGACATTGTTCTAAGCATCTTTACATGCTCACTGTGTGCTCAGAACTGAAAAGTGTGCAACCTGATCGATGGGCTTACCAGAGAGTTGTGCAACGTATCAGAGTAAAGCTTCATCTCATTTTCACTGTGGTTTCAAATTCGAGACCGATCGTAGGTTGAAAAACAAATGGTGATACACTATGTGATCAAAAATATCTGGACACCTGGCTGAAAATGTCTTTCAAGTTCGTGGCGTCCTCCATCGGTAACGCTGGAATTCAATATGGCGTTTGCCCACCCCTTAGCCTTGATGACAGCTTCCACTCTCGCAGGCATACTTTCAGTCTGGTGCTGGAAGGTTTCCTGGTGAATGGCAGCCCATTCTTCACAGTGTGGCACTTAGGAGAGGAATCGCTGTCGGTCGGTGACGCCTGGCGCGTGGTCACTGTAGTTGTTCTCATTACTTCTGTTAGATTAATTTGTGACAAGGTTTCATGGATGTGTTACGAGCACGATAATGTGCAGATCTGAAGGATACTATTTCCTACTAATCGGTGCGACATGATGAAACACTAAATGCCAGATCAGTGCACGGTGTCTTACGGTTAGCGTGAGAGTTGTGTATCTGATCAAAACTACGTACTCGTTTCAGAATAGTGATAAGTTCCTCATTAGCGTGTCCAACAATGAGTTGTTTTCATATGCGTTAGTGAACTGTTTTGTTTTGGTCTTTGTTGTTGTGCTTGCAGGCCAAAGATAATTTTGGTGCACTTTTTCATACCAGTGTCCCACGTGGAAGCCTCTTCACTTCTGCATAACTACTGCAAACCACGTCCATTCGAACCAGCTTTCGGTAGTTTAGCTTTTGGGACGAAATTGACGTATCCTCAGTTCATACCATAAATTTCTTTTCTCCCAGTTAGACTGAGTATCTCCTCATCTATTATCCAATCTATCAATCCAGTTCTCAGCACTCTAATCTAGCACTTATTTCAAAGACTTCTTTTCTGAACTGTCTTTCGTCCCTCCTCCACCTCCATACAAGGCTACATTCCGGACACAAATCTTCTGAAAAGGATGCCTAACATATTGATATGTTGTATATTCAGTTTTAACAATTTTTCCCCGAAATTTATTTTCTTGTCATTGCTACTCTAAATTTTATATATCCTCTATTTCGACCACCGTCACATACTGCTGTGAAAAAACTCGTATAATGCTTTTAGTGTCTCATTTCCTAATCTGCTCACATCAGTTCCACTTGACGTAAGTGAGCGCTATTTGCCGGCCGAAGTGGCCATGCGGTTAAAGGCGCTGCAGTCTGGAACCGCAAGACCGCTACGGTCGCAGGTTCTAATCCTGCCTCGGGCGTGGATGTTTGTGATGTCCTTAGGTTAGTTAGGTTTAACTAGTTCTAAGTTCTATGGGACTAATGACCTCAGCAGTTGAGTCCCATAGTGCTCAGAGCCATTTGAACCATTTTTGAGCGCTATTTCATTATTATTATTTCACTTTTGTTGGTGTTCCTTTTATGACCTCTTTTCAAGACGTTTTTCATTTGATTCAGATGTCAGTGTCATCAGAAAAACTCGGTGTTGTAATTTCGTCTCCCTAAATTTTAATGCGCTTCTGCATTTATGCTTGTTTCCTTTTACTGCCTGCTCGATCGAAAAACAGACTGAATGACGTCAGGGATACGTTACAGCCCTGCTCGTATGCCTTATCAAATACTGATTTCCTTTCATGTCAATCGTCTCTTAAAGATAGATTTTGGTTTAAATTCAAGTTGTCGTTTCAAAGAATTTGTTCCAGTCACCATAGCCAAAAGCTTTCTCTAAATCAACGAGTGCTCTAAACGCAGGCTTGCTTGTCTTCAATCTACTTCTAAAGTCAGTCGTAGGGTTAGTTTTGTCATGGGCGTTTCTACCTATCTTCGGAGCCAAAACTAACGTCCACCAACGCCAGCTTCTACCAGTTTTTACCCATTTTTCTTGAAATAATTTGTCTCTGTATTTTGCAACTGTTGCAACAATGAGTCGCCTGTCCCAACTCCACTGAACGCTAGCTTTGCCTCTAGCAACGCAGGCTGTGCGGGGAAGCTCATGCGTCAGGTAGAGCGGGACGCCTAGCAACCCTAGAGGCCTACAAGGGATGCCGCCAGCATTGTAGGTAGTATCTTGCACGTCAGACGGCACGCACAGTAAGCAGCGCGGATTTTCATATCACTGCGCAAGCCAGAATACAAGGCAAGTCCCGCACATAAACTAACAGTCCACTTCCATCGACCGAGCGAGGTGGCGCAATGGTTAGCACACTGGACTCGCATTCGGGAGGACGACGGTTCAATCCCGTCTCCAGCCATCCCGATTTAGGTTTTCCGTGATTTCCCTAAATCGTTTCAGGCAAATGCCGGGATGGTTCCTTTGAAAGGGCACGGCCGATTTCCTTCCCCATCCTTCCCTAACCCGAGCTTGTAAGCCGTGACACGAATTGGACGGCACCTCCCGCTGGAGGTTCGAGTCCTCCCTCGGTCATAGGTGTGTGTGTTGTTCTTAGCATAATGTAGCTTAAGTAGTGTGTAAGTCTAGGAACCGATGACCTCAGCAGTTTGGTCCCTTAGGAATTCACACACGTTTGAACATTTTTTGGCTTGGTATCCGAATGGAACACTGGCACAGGTTCGGACTATTTTTTACAGCAATCACATGAAAGTGGCTGTGTTACTGAATAAATCATTGTTTGGCACAGACGTTTGTGGTTACTTCCGTTTCTTGTGGCTATCCTGCAAACTTAACTTCATACTTCACTTAAATACGGCAAAATTTCTATCAATGAACCATTGTAAATAGTATATTTGTCGGTCCATTATGGCCAGGGGACATCGGCTGGTACGTATTTTTCAATTCAACAAACTTTACCACCAGCCGTACACTTTAAGATATTTTATTTCATTTCGAACGCAACCAGTTTCGGCAATTCATTTAGCCATCTTCAGGCCTCATACACTTTACTCGAATCAACGAACTAATCGTATAGCGCATAAAACTAGATATCTTGTATCCCAATCGTTGTGCAGCTGAATCATACGAAAGCGTGACAGCAATTGAAGTCAGTTTGGAGACAGAAGATGGCAAAATAAACCACCGAAGCTGGTTGCGTTCGAAATGAAATAAAATATCTTAAGGTGTATAGCTGTTGGTAAAGTTCATTGAATTGAAAAATTGTAAACTGTTGATAATCTGTTTTACAAGAGAGGCGTTCAGCATCACAGAAAGGTTTACCATGGAAATTTCTAGAGAGCCATATCCGGAAAGAGTTGAGTAGCAAGTTATTTCCTCCCACAAGCATCTCGTGAAATGACCACAACAAGAAAAGTCCAGAAATTGTACCTGATACACAGGCTTATCGATAGTCATTCCTCCCAAGCGCCATTCGAGAGTGGAACAGGGAAGGAGGGATCATTTAGTGGCACCAGAAGTACCCTTTGCCACACACCGTTAGATCGCTTGTGGAGTGTGATGTAGATGTAGAAGTTACTACGTATTTTAACCACAGCTGTTGCCTAGCCCTATTTCGCTCTGTGATAAACCCGTATAGTTGATGCGTTAAAGGAAGCCACCATATAACAACAACGACTACACTGGCAAAGCACTCATAGAGTCATCTTTCTAAAGGCCCTCATTCTCCCCTATTACGATGCAGAAGTTCGAAATTTGTCTCAAAGGTGTCCACAATCTTCCTCTGCCTCAGTGCCAAAGTGTGGCGTATTGCGACGTCACCCGCGAGTTTGACGGCGCTTCAAACATCAATTTGTCAACATGTGCGAAAAAAGGCCAGAGGTTAGTAGTTCATGTTAGATGTGAGGTGAGTTAATGATGTCACATTGGCACCAAACTTCACCAAAGTTCTGCCAGCGACACCGACGACATTTCACACGACGGGACGGTCGTCATATTCGTCCTACTTAGACACATCTCACCCTCTCTCTTCACGCCTCTGTGATCGAGATCAGAACCACGACGAACAGGATTGAAATCATGCCGTTTTATTATGGGCGGCCATGGGAAACATTTCAGAAGCACCATCGCAGAGAATTGACGGGAAAAAAGACCACGAGAAGTGGCATAACGGCCGTCGATGAAACCACTCCGTCCGTTGGTGCATTAAATTATACATATTTCACATTATCGTAATATAAAACGACAGTTTGCAATGCTACGTGCAACAAAACCACGTTCCTGACAACTTGCTAAAGGCCTCCCCCTCTCCCCTCCACTAGCCTACAATAGATGATCTGAGCGCTCTGGAATCTATCACAACAAGTCGGTTTTCCTTTGGTACATAGGGTGGAACCACCAGCGACCGTTGAAAGTCATTAGACGGAATTTGAAGGTGATCCGAAAAGCTAGTTGTGTTTATGCTCTTTCAGACTACCTGTTTCTCGCCGTCTTGTAGTGTGATCACTAAAATAAATCACTAACGGGTCTCTCTAAGACCTCCCATTTGGTAATACCCACGTACCTTCGTTGAGCAGTATAAAAATGAGCCTGTAAGAGATACACTATATAATCAAAAGTATACGGACACCCCCGAAAACATACGTTTTTCATATTAGGTGCATTGTGCTGTCACCTACTCCATATCAGCGACCACAGTAGTCACTAGACATAGTGAAAGAGCAGAACGGGGCGCACCGCGGAACTCTCGGACTTCGAACGTCTGATTTTGTGTCACTTGTGTCATATGACTGTACGCGAGGTTTCCAAACTCCTAAACATCCCTAGATCCACTGTTTCCGATGTGATAGTGAAGTGGAAACGTGAAGGGACACGTACAGCCCAGAAGCGTACAGGCCGACCTCGTCTGCTGACTGACAGAGACCGCCGACAGTTGAAGAGGGTCGCAATGTGTAATAGGCAGACACCTATCCAGACCGTCACACACGAATTCCAAAATCCATCAGGATCCACTACAAGTACTATGACAGTTAGGCGGGAGGTGAGAAAACTTGGATTTGATGGTCGAGCGGCTGCTCATAAGCCACACATCACGCCGGTAAATGCCAAACGACGCCTCGCTTGGTGTAAGGAGCATAAACATTGGATGATTGACCATTGGAAAAACGTTGTGTGGAGTGACAATCACGGTATACAATGTGGCGATCCGATGGCACACGGTGTGGGTATGACGAATGCCCGGTGAACGTCATCTGCCAGCGTGTGTAGTGCTAACAGTAAAATTCGGAGGCGGTGGTCTTATGGTGTGGTAGTGTGTTTCATGGAGGGGACTTGCACCCCTTGTTGTTTTACATGGCACTATCACAGCACAGACCTACATTGATGTTTCAAGCAACTTCTTGTTTCCCACTGTTGAAGAGCAATTGGAGGATGGCGATTACATCTTTCAACACGATCGAGCACCTGTTCGTACAGCACGGCCTGTGGTGCGTGGTTACACGACAATAACATCCCTGTAATGGACTGGCCTGCACAGAGTCCTGACCTGAATCCGATTTCCTGCCAGGCCTAACCGACCGACATCGATACGTCCCCTCAGTGCAGCACTCTGTGAAGACTGAGCTGCCATTCACCAAGAAACCTTCCAGCACCTGACTGAACGTATGCCTGCGAGAGTGGAAGCTGCCATCAAGGCAAACTGTGGGCCATAACCATATTGAATTCCAGCATTACCGGAAGAGGGCGCCACGAAATTGTAAGTCATTTTCAGCCAGGTGCCCAGATACTTCTGATCACATAGTGTATTTCTTGATCAGTTCCTAGGCACGTGCAGGCGGGAAACGTCTTGGACACGTTACAGATGAGTGGAGCTGCACTGCTGCCCTAGTGCTGCTCGTGGGCGTTTGGAATCTGAGGGATGTTGAAGCAGTTGCCTGCCTGCAGGCGCATGAAAATCATTCAGGAGTTGTCCCTAGATGTGTACATTTTTCAAGTGCTCTGCGAAGGTGTGTCACCGTGATCACATAAGAAAAGGGCGAAAACAGAACGGCTGAAAGAGCGTAAACGCACTTAGCTGCTTCTGGCCACCTTCAAATTTCGTCAAATGCTTTCAAACAGTCCTTAGTGGTTAAACCATGTATACCAGATTAAAACTTGCAGTCGCGCTACGCTCCAAAGAGGTTGGAAGTCGTACAGTGCGGTTGTAGTCCCCCGATGTCCTTAGAGAAGCGTTGAGTCACCTGGAGGGGCAGAGATTTCAGCAGTGTAGAAGGTTCTCAAGAACATCCTTCTGGTTCTTATCTTGGAGACTATTCTGTATGTTCGGACGTTCGGTGACTGTCTCCAGTGGGCCACTGTGACAAACGCTTACCGTAAATCTAGGAATGTGAAATCTAGGTCAAACATATTGCGTATTAGCTTTAAATTGCAAGTAAAACTAAACTATAGCAATTTCTGTACGAGGCAGATATGTATGTAGCGATGTTGCAAGGAGTAAATGTTAAAGGTCTTTACATTCACGGATATCAAGTTGTTTTAAATGTGGTTATGGAGTTATCGCACGGAACAGCATTTTTAATGAGAGATGGCACTGCGATAGCCCGTATAGGTTTTTTAGAAACTAGTAGCGAGAAGAATGTAAAATTTGTAATGATTCTTTTGCTAACAACCATACGCAGTTATGGAAAATTTAAAAATGACTTGTTTTCGTTTACCATAATTAAAAATGAATTATGCGCATGATAAATTGGCATTCATAAAATCTGTTTATTGCAGTTTGTATCTCATAATTCGTGGTGAGTTCCAGCCCAAGTTTGATAAGCTTACAAATGACGACGAAGCCCTGTATTTTTAATGACTATGATGTGATAGCATTTAGTGGCGGCAAGTTGTATGCATACATCCACACATATTATAAAAAGATTTCAACCAATCTTGGTACACACATCACTTACTGCCTGGAAAGAATCATCCATGGGGGTAAAAACCACCTACCTATCAAAGGGCTGCGGTTGGGGATGAGAAAGAAGTGTAGCTCGTGATCCGAGAATACCCAGACTTTATTCACTCACTCAGTATTTGAGGATGAGAGTACTTAGCGACTTGCAACGAACTTTACACACAATTGCAAACCCTTACAAAACTTCTCGCTGGCAACCCTCACAAAATGATGAAAGAGACAAAGTTTTCGGTGTTCATTCTGTAAAACTGCCTCATCAGGCAACAAGTTTTAATTTTTTCCTTAATTAATCTAACTGTACTCGCGACATATTTTGCACCCAGTATCCACCTATACCACTAAATGTACCTGCGAAATTGTAACATTTTACGACCCATAGCTCAGGACATTTGACTTCATAAACAACTGCTGCATCATGCACGACGTTTAATTCTATTTCTTCCTTGCTACTTATTCGCGAAAAAATTCTTGCTCAACATCCATAAATGCCACTGTATGTACCTACAGAGTTATATCGTTGCACTACATATAATTCAGGAGATAGGTCATCATGAACAATGAGATGCATGAAAACGGCAGCATGAAGCATGGCGTTTTAATATATTACGTCTTTATTACGAATTCTTTCCACAACACTTTTCGCCGACAGTACTCAAATATACCACTGAATTAAGGTGCAAAATTATATCATGGTACGACACACTCTTCAGGTGACATGACGTCATAAAATGAGCGGCGTGTGAACGAAACTGCAGAGGGAATTTCACTAGAGATACAGGACAATTGTGTGCAGAAATACGTGTGGAATGTGGTGAATATAGATGAACCACATACCACATGCCCTTACTCTAGGAAAGACGTGGCCAAAAACCTCTTCCTAAACCTCTGGATCGATTTCAACCAAACTTGTTACACATATCACACACTTTTAAAGAAACAGTATGGGGATAAGAACTACCGGCCTGATATTGGAGTAGGGCTGATAACTTGAAGTAGATGGACAAGTAGGAGGGAAGAGGAGGTGGTCGGAGGGAGAGGAAGGAGGAAACAGGCAGAGAAAAGGAAGAGAATGAGAAGGACGGAGAGAAGGGGGATGTTGAGATGGACAGAGAGAGGTGGAGAAGCTCGTGGTCAGAGAGGGGGATGGAGCAGATGGACAAAGGGGAAAGGAGGAATTGGACTAGCAAAAGATTGGAATAAATATATACAATGGCAATGCCGGATATTCAGCTTGTTAATAAATAAATGAGTAGATAAGTTATTGTTCACTTCTACACTATTCCTTATCACAACACGATTACGCCTCTTTTCGAATGCACCGCTCGTTTGTCAGTATTATTACAGAAACAGAAAGGAAATGACGAAAGTCGAACGCAGTATGAGTAGGCTCGCAGTCTGCTACCTCAGCTCTTTGCGCCAACACCGTTGCTCAACAGTCTCATACAGTAAGAGCTTGAACCTCTGTTTCGGAGCTGGAGAAATGTTGGTACTACAATCGTTTGAAAGAGGACCGAAATTGGCGATCATCTGGGTGTATGGTTTCCTTATTAGTGCTGACCTGCCTTGACTTACGAGGTCGAAAATCCTCATGTTTGTGGGTAGTCAGCCTTGCAAATACATCTGGCGTATTACCCAACTGAGAGCGTACAGCGATGGTTATTCTTAGGAATAAGCACGTCGATATTTGTAAGTAGTTTCTACTTCAAAAATATTACACTGATAACACAGGTCTGTAAAAAAAATGTTTTTTGAAAGTTGTTTGAAATTTGATAACTGACTTTTATGTACTTTTCAGTGCTGATTTGAAAAATGCAATCCATTTTTTCTATCACGTCAGGTTTTCTCACAGAAAAGGGAGTATTTTTGGGTATAATAACAAAATTTAAGCAATTTATCACATTTTTTCCAACGTTATAAAATTTTATTTTATTTATAAATCGTGTTCTAAACTACATGTCCAGTACACTTCCATTTCTATTAAAGCTCATATGTCCTTATAATAACGCTTTCGCTTTCTGTCGAAGCTTCTTTTATTGCTTTTTCGACTGTGGGCTCGTTGATTATCATCTCTTTTTATCATCCAGCAGTACTCTGCTACCTTGATGACGTTCCATCTTCCTTGAAATCTCCTTTCCATTTCTTTGCTGTCTTGGTGGACTCTTTCACCCTCCTCTTCACTTACATCAACAAGGCTTGCACGGAAGTAGTCAAGATGTGAGTGGAGAAAATTAACTTTAATATTCGTGTTACAGCCCAGCTTCTTAAAGTTGTGAAGCATGACTGCGACGATTGTCTTGTACTTTGGATCTCTTTTGTTTCCTAGGAAACCGGTACCAACTAATTTAAAATATGTCCACGCTGCCTTTTCTTTTGTTTCCATTTTGTCCACAAAGTTGGGATGTGTCATTAGTTTTCTACTGTCTGGTCCGACAAAGATTCCTTCCTTTAGCTTTGCCTCGGATAAACCAGGAAACTGTCCACAGATATATCTGAAACACTTCCCTTCTTTTGGCAATTCCTTTACAAATATATCAGCGCACACTCCGCTGCAGAGTGAAAATCTCATTCTGGAAACACCCCTTTACAAATTGTTTCATCAGCCCCAACTTAACGCGAAGTTGTAGAAATAACACCTTTTTGCGATCGAAAAGGCTTTTCCTCTCCACATTTTTGACCCCTACCTGCAAGGTTTTTCTCAAGGGCCAAGCTTTTTTTATGTAATGTTGCTTTCTGTCTCTACTGTGCCATTCACAGAAAAAGCAAGGAAACTTCGTGTAGCCACTCTGTTGACCAAGCAGCATTGAAATGACTTTTAAATCACCACATAGTGTCCATTTGTGGCCTGAACAGCAGAGTTTGCTTAAAACCAGTTCAAAGTTTTCGTAACATTCTTTCAAGTGAACCGAGTGTCCAACTGGTATAGATGCGTACTTATTGGCATTGTGTAGAAGTACTGCTTTAAGTCTTCTTTTTGAAGAATCAATAAAAAGTCTCCACTCATCAGGAGCATATTCTATTTTGGAACGTGCCCTAAGCGTGTATCTAGTATAAAAAATGCTAAATGACAGTTTATGGGGATCCTAAAAACCAAAATTCAAACTCACTAGTGTGCTGAAATATCGAAAAACGCTAAAACTAGACTAGCAGTTTGTGAAATAACTGTACGTGACGGAATTTTTTCAGTATTTTCCCCGAAATCAGCGTTGAAACCACTATAAAAATCACTTAATAAATTTGAAACAATTTTTATGTCGCAGACCTGTGTAAGCTAAGTTTGCTGACGTGAGCACATGGTGTGTGTGTGTGTGTGTGTGTGTGTGTGTGTGTGTGTATTTGCTATACATCGTCAGGAAGCGTGGTGGTACTCACCTGTGGATGTTTGCTGCACC
This sequence comes from Schistocerca piceifrons, assembly GCF_021461385.2. Taxonomy (NCBI): domain Eukaryota; kingdom Metazoa; phylum Arthropoda; class Insecta; order Orthoptera; family Acrididae; genus Schistocerca; species Schistocerca piceifrons. The sequence continues at coordinate 1,253,742,274 of NC_060138.1, forward strand.
GTTCCAGCTCGACCAACCGTCGATGTCCTTGCTTCGCCTTCCTTCTTCCGAAGCAAGGACAACAAGTTGTCCAAAATCTCCTCGGCATCTGCGTCAGAGAAGAGCCTGTTCCACTTTCTGTCGAATGGTTTACGGTATAATAATTGCAGAAGACCTCGTAGCGGGATTCAGTTTTAGTTCTTTTTAAACGACACTAACATTGCCACTTCGAAAGTAAGACCAAGCCCAAATACAAAGACAGAGTCGTGAATGAAATCAACACTTAGAACTAAAAGCACAATTGATACTGACGCGAACGTACACCCAGAAGAGAATAGACCTTCTCCACGGAGAATACAGGTATTAACACACCGAGCGAGGTGGCGCAGTGGTTAGCACACTGGACTCGCATTCGGGAGGACGACGGTTCAATCCCGCGTCCGGCCATCCTGATTTAGGTTTTCTGTGATTTCCCTAAATCGCTCCAGGCATATGCCGGGATGGTTCCTTTCAAAGGGCACGGCAGACTTCCTTCCCTATCCTTCCCTAATCTGATGAGACCGATGACATCGCTGTCTGGTCTCCTCCCCCAAAACAACCCAACCCAACAGGTATTAAAAGAAACATCGAATATTTAGACAGTCATAGAACACCAACAACGCCATACACCATGCACAGCAGCGCGTGCCACTGCCCCCTCTCATGGGGAAACCCAATTTCAGAAGTTCTCCCTGCAACCATTTACACCACCCTGGATCTACACTACTGGCCATTAAAATTGCTACACCAAGAAGAAATGCAGATGATAAACGAGTATTCATTGGACAAATATATTATACTAGAACTGACATGTGATTACATTTTCACGCACTTTGGATGAATAGATCCTGAGAAATCAGTTCCCAGAAGAACCACCTCTGGCCCTAATAACGACCTTGATACGCCTGGGCATTGAGTCAAACAGAGCATGGATGGCGTGTACAGGTACAGCTGCCCATGCAGCTTCAACACGATACCACAGTTCATCAAGAGTAGTGACTGGCGTATTGTGATGAGCCAGTTGCTCGGCCACCGTTGACCAGACTTTTCGATTGATGAGAGATCTGGGGAATGTGCTGGCTAGGGCAGCAGTCGAACATTTTCTGTGTCCAGAAAGGACCGTACAGAACCTGAAACATGCGGTCGTGCATTATCGTGCTGAAATGTAGGGTTTCGCAGGGATCGAATGAAGGGTAGAGCCACGAGTCGTAACACATCTGAAGTGTAACGTCCACTGTTGGAAGTGCCGTCAATGCGAACAAGAGGTGACCGAGACGTGGAATCAATGCCACCCCATACCATCACGCCGGGTGATACGCCAGTATGGCGATGACGAATACACGCTTCCAATGTGCGTTTACCGCGATGTCGCCAAACACGGATGCGACCATCATGATGCTGTAAACATAACCTGCATTCATCCGAAAAAATTACGTTTTGCCATTCGTACACCCAGATTCGTCGTTGAGTACACCATCGCAGGTGCTCCTGTCTGTGATGCAGCGTCAAGGGTAACCGCAGCCATGGTCTCCGAGCTGATAGTCCAAGCTGCTGCAAACGTCGTCGAACTGTTCGTGGAGATGGTTGTTGTCTTGCAAACGTCCCCATCTGTTGACTCAGGGATCGAGACGTGACTGCATAATCCGCTACAGCCATGCGGATGAGATGCCTGTCATCTCGACTGCTAGTGATACGAGGCCGTTGGGATCCAGCAGGGCGTTCCGTATTACCCTCCTGAACTCACCTATTCCATATTCTGCTAACAGTGATTGGATCTTCACCAACGCGAGCAGCAATGTTGCGATACGATAAACCGCAATCGCGATAGGCTACAATCCGACCTTTATCAAAGTCAGAAATGTGATGGTACGCATTTCTCCTCCTTACACGAGGCATCACAACAGCGTTTCACCAGGCAAAGCCGGTCAACTGCTATTTGTGTATGAGAAATCGGTTGGAAACTTTCCTCATGTCAGCACGTTGTCGGTGTCGCCACCGGCGCCAACATTGTGTGAATGCCCTGAAAAACTAATCATTTGCATATCACAGCATCTTCTTCCTGTCGGTTAAATTTTGCGTCTGTAGCACGTGATCTTCGTGGTGTATCAATTTTAATGGCCAGTAGTGTAGATCTTGTCTATGGTTCTCTGTATCGCGGAAAGTAGCGTTCTCTACACTACGCCAAGCATTGACAGTAACCCCTGCCGTCGAATTATCGCGATCGTCGAAGGGGACTTCAATTTCCTAGAATTTCTCGAAGTCCATTAGCGCCTCTGGATTACAGCAGTGCTTCATACGAAGGAAATGGTCACTACCTCAGCCCTGTTTGTGTACTTGATGTGTGATCATACTCCTCAGCTTCATATGTGACGTCCGACAAGCGATGAAAGATGCAATAGGCCCAGAGTAGTGCGTCAGCAACTGTGTAAAATGTCTTCTTGGCTGCATCTCACTGGCCGGTGCTTGCCGCTCTAGCGCCCTTGAACTTTCTCCTGGGCGACCAGGATTTGTAAGCTTGTTGCTTCGGTTCTGGTGATGAGGTGTTTCACGTAATCGTAATGAGTATCCTGTGGTTGAAACTGGAACAGCGTATCAGGGGTTATTTTGACCTCGGGACACTGCAGCAAGGAGAACGGTAAGAAGCCTGTACTGTCTGCTTTCACTGTGTGCCATGCGAATGTCTCTATGGGCAGTATTGCATCCCAATTTATCTAGTTCACATCAGAGTACATCGACAAGAAATCAACCAACGTCCTATTAAAGCATTCTGTGAGACCATTCGTCTGTGGATGGTAGGCAGTTGTCATCCTAAGGGTGACCTCGCAACGCGAAAACATCTCTGATACATGTAGAGTGAAAATTTCATTCTAGAAACATGCCCCAGGCTGTGGCTAAGCCATGTCTCCGCAATATCCTTTCTTCCAAGAGTGCTAGTTATCCAACGTTCGCAAGAGAGCTTCTCTGAAGTTTGGAAGGTAGGAGACGAGGTAATGGCGGAATTAAAGCGGTGAGGACGGGGCGTGCGTCGTGCTTGGGTAGCTCAGTCGGTAGAGCACTTGCCCGCGAAAGGCAAAGGTCCCGAGTTCGAGTCTCGCTCCGGCAAACAGTTTTAATCTGCTAGGAAATTTCACCTCTGATACTAGTCTCGACTGGAAAAATTTTCCGAGATCATCACACAGAGAGCTCCTTGCTTCAAACGATATCCCCTACAAGAAACTTTCTAATTTCCGGAGTATTGGCAGTCGGCACGGCTTTGGCGACGGCACAGTGGATGAGGTAGACTGTGCAGATTGTCATCAAAATATTTCTGTTTGTCCAGTCTGGGATTCCAGTTCGTAATGATGGTGCTGTTGCAGGTTCTATTGGAAACAGGCGTTCTGGTGGTAACTGCATCACGCTCTTTTGTCGTAGGCGTTCCTCACAGAGGCCCATATAGCGTCGAAGGGATCTGTAAAGACCTGGCTAGTTATACCTGCGTCTGAATGAGTCTAGAGTCTTCACGAATCACCGCCGACCACATATTGCAGCATTGTGGAAATATTTCAGCACAGCTGGCCGTAGATGAGCCGGGATGGCGAGCAACCATTTCCGCCACATCGTATCGTTATCCCTCTTATGCGATGCTCCGTTCAGTAAGTAGGCTCCCCGTTTGCTCGGTTCGTTCGGTTCCACGTTCTTCAAGGGTTCTATGGTTCACAGCAATGATGCGTCTTCACTCTATTCGGTTTTCAGCAGTGCTGGATCTTCACTCTGATAAGTAACAATGTCATTTAACGCAGGGGTTACTAAGAAGTCGTCCACGTTGCTGTGTTCCGTCAAAGGATTCTTTGAAAGACAGTCAGTGTCATTCCGATTGCGCACATTTTTGTACATCATTGTCGCGTCGTACTCCTGAAACCACAGTGTCCATTTTGCGGCGGCGCGGTTCTTTCTGTCCCTTTACGACGAACCTGCATCTACCTGTGAACATTGTCTCAGCAGATCGTCAGTAGGAAAGCCGAGTGAAACCTACTGTACTTCGACGTGAACCAGGCTGCAATTTAAGTCGCTAATCTAAGTTTCGGGAGAAAGTTTCACAAGAAATGAAAGGTTGGAAATTTTGTCCTTAATTAATATATTCTGAAACTTAGGTGAACAAGTATCACTGCCAAGCCCGTGCTAGTCTTAACACAGTCACTCGCAATCCCTTTCACTCACGTTAGCAAGTTTATGGTGTTGTATTTCCCGAAAACGTAATAGCTACAAAAATACTGATTGTTTTTGATTGAGAATGCTCGCCAAATATTAAGTCTGTCGGTACCAAATTCAGTCACAGTTTTTAGCCACCGACCTGCTCAATACGCCACGCGGAATATATGTCTTTTCTCGTCACAAAATTCACTTAAAATTCCGAAATTTCTACACGCCCATCGCAATAATTATGCCGTCACTGTACCACACTTTTGATGTATGAAACACTGCTAGATCGGGCAACTTATCGTTTCCATCGGAACTACTACTACTCACGTCCGAACTGTTTCACGGCTAGGCTCCCACTCCTCCCTAAAATACTCTAAGTCTTCTCTACCAGCATAGCAAGGCGCGCGAAGAATGTTGCTTTACCATTGGTCGGTTGACTCAACAGCCAATTGCAAAACAACATTCTCCCGCGTCAGTCCGCGCTTTTCATCACTGACCAATCGCAAAATTGTAAACCTAACGACCGCACTTTTTACCGACGTAATTGTCTAATATGCTGAAGTTTTGCTTATGCATAAAGTTATTTACTATTGTTATTTATACCTGAATTAACTTTCTCTTTACCATAAACTTACTTTACGGATCTATTCTACAAAAATACCCATTGTCCACATCCATACTTCTTCGAAATGTTCCCACACTAAATCCTACTTCATAACTCGTTAAACAGTTATCTTCATATTAACCTTAAACCATACTCACTCTTCATTCATACTGCTAAAATACATTTACAACATTTTACATACACAAAAAGAAATAATAACACTTTATGAAAATACTAGAACAGTTTACGAAAACCATTCTATTACTTTAGTGCACTCTGGTGGGCACAATCTAAACTAAAATCACTGTCCCCCTATCCAATACTGTCCTCTATCGGCTGATACATAGACTACGTGCGCGTCCAGTCTAGCGTCACCATCTGTCACTATCCAGCTCTGAGGCACATCTCCCACTTAACCGCCTCCAAGGCAGGATCGGTATACGGCGCTACGCCTCAATTTCGCCAACTGACTCGACGGATCCTTCAGTCCAGTCACCTAGCATAGAGAATAGAGGTACAGCATGCTGGTGAATGGCTTACCAAATAAGTAAGGTCGAAACTTGTTGATGGAGCAGACAAGTGCGTGACAATTTTGTACGACTGAAGAACTTTTCATTTCACTTCGAGAGTACTCTGGAGGAGTTACTCTATCACCTTTCCAACGCCTACCTGAATTTATTCTACAACTGCCGCTTTCTCAAAACCACTGACGTCTGCGTGAAGTTCTGTCATGGAATTCTCGAAATACAATGCTAGAACTGGAGAAGATGTTACCTCCTCCTGAAGGACAAGCAAAAATATTCCTATCGTCTCGTTCAAGAAAATCTGGCATCTCCCTGCAGTACTCCTTGCAACGGACGTGCCTTAGTATGGAATCACCGGTAGTATGAGCACATTCCTAGAAAAACATTTCATATGACGAATGTGCCAAGGAATCAGAAAATAGGCGACTGCTCTTATTTTCTCTGGATCGGGACAAACTCCATTGCCGATCACTAGGTGCCCCAAGATTTTTATTTCTTGGGCGGCGAAGAGGCACTTTTTCGGATTCAGGTGGAGACCTGCTGTCTTCACACACTGCAACAAGGTTGTCAGGCGCCTGGGATATTCTCCAAATGTCTTCGATAAAACGAAAACGTCATCCTGATAGCAAAGACACATCGTCCATTTAAGATGTCGAACAGCCTGTCCATTATACGTTATATGGTGGGTGGGGTATTATGTAGATCAAGCGACCTTACTTTGAATTCATAGAGTTCATGAGGCAGTCTTCTTTTTCTTTCTTTTTTCCCACCATCAGCCTCTCAACCTCGATTTGACAGTATCCTGCCTGTACCTTCATGGTTGAGAAATACCTTGCTATTTTCAAGCAGGCCAGGGTCTCATCAATAGGCTACAATGATTAGACACGATTCTTCCCTCCAGAAGCTGTTTCGCGGCAATTTGTCACTAAGTTTTGCATTGCAAAAACCTTTTTCGCGTTGTTTCGCCAAAACACCTCCACTCTTAAACTCTTGCGCAAAGAGTAACGCAAACTCCATAGATTGTACTTCCCATAATTCTCGATAATGGATACGTGCTGTTTTATCGCGCCCGATATTTGGTGTTGCAAACAACAGGTTGCTACACAGGTATGCTCCTCTCACCCACTCAGACGTAGTGACACAGCGAAGTAGTCGGGACAGAGTACGTACATGAGCAGACGTGTGGCAGCAACTGATAAGCACATCTAAATCACAGTTTCCACCTTTTTGTACGATAGGCTGTTCTGTTAATTAACAAGGCTCAATTTCACATCAATCTTATAAATATTTTCTTAGACAGTTTAACGTTTCCCACCCTGCATCTTCCTTGCTTCATCTGTCTTGCGTTACTTTGCTTCCAAGGTAACAGATTTCCTTCACTTCTCTATTAAGTGGATCCTAATTTTGTTGGTTGAGTTTGTCAGTGGTTTTATTTTTGCTATTCCTCATTACTGTCGTCTTTCTTTGGTTTACTCTCGCTCTACATACACCACTCATCAGACCGTTCATTCGGTTCAACGTGTTATGTAACACATCCACACAGTCTCTGAGGACATCAATGTCGTCTTCGGATCTAATCGGTGATATCCTTTCCCCCTGAGTTTTAATCCCACTTCTCTTTCACTTTCGCCTCTGTTTCTTCGGATAAATCAGTGTATTCGTTACCTTCTATTTGCTTTGCGAATGGCGTTATATTAACCTACAAGATGCTGCACAAACATGTTTCAGGAATAGCGACTAATGACATTAAGCTTTGCCATGGCGCGAAAATATAAACATCAAATATAAAATCGTAGTAATTCTTAATAATAAGTATTGAGGTTTACGGGACAACTACAAGAAATTGTGATTTTTATGAGGGGAACAAACTACGTAAAATCTCAAAAACAGCAAGAAAATCCCAATTGCAGCAAAATATACGAAACTAAACAACCAGGGAAACATGATTCGTTTGAAAATTCAAAAAACACCAGATTAGGAGAAAACAGTTCTAAATGGTACCGAAAACTTTACTTGACCTATATAGCTCAACTTAAGTGCAATGTATCGAATTTTTTCAAGCACTTATTTCTCAGCACAACCTGTGCTGCAACAACCTTATAAGCTTTTCACAGCGTTCTGACCACCCTGTATAGGTTATTTTGTATGAAGGAACATGCTAAGAACACAATCGAAGGTCAACAGGGAAGTATTTGGAGGTCAGTTCCTATTTCTTCTTCTTCCGTTACAGGTCATCTAAGGACCACGTTTCACGAACTGAAATAGCTGTACGCTTTGCTCAACGCTCCATCATGTGTTCGTGTTTTTATTTCCTCTCTTGTGCTCTCTACTTTCTGTTCTATCTTTTTGGAACTGTTTTGTCTTGGAAATCTTTCTACTTCTTAATTTTGTTTCTATGTTTTCTAATTTCTTGCTTATTTGTACAAGAGAACAATATTAATACAGAAAGCCAGAAACGAATGACAAAAAAGAAAGCGAAAAGACAATATCAATACACGTAGAGAAAAAACACGAAAAGTAACGAAAGGCCGTACCGAAATACCATTTGAGCTGTAAAGTCCGTACCGATATGCGAACAGCAAACCAGAAAGCCAAAAGGGGATGTGAATACACGAAGCCAAAAATCGTTATGACTAACGAAAAGCGGTATCTGAAATATAACTTGACCTATATAGCTCAACTGAAAAGGCAGGTACCAACGCAGGGAACCAAATCTACGAAACTGGTTTCCATTGATGTGTCATTGGCAGCAGTGTAACATAGGACGTAAACAAACTCAGAAAGATGAAACATAGTATTAAAATAATGACCAACACTAACATCTCCAGTCACGAAATTTAAAAAGATCGTTTCTTACACATCGAAAACATCTATAACAAAACTTATAAGACACAAAATTTGCCATGAAAGAGAGACTCATGAACGGATTGAAACGGAAAGAATAAAAGAAAACCTAAGATAACAATTCCACACACGAAACAAACTTTACCGAAAGCTCTCCCATCCCATACAATGAAATAATAAACATACAAAGCCACCGAGTCCCATTTACCTTACAAGCTGGACCCTACAAATTTTCACTGTTACTTTAAAGAGCCGCCAAAAGACAAAGAAATCGTAAGGAATATTCTTTAGCACGCAGTGTTCATCAAAATGAGACTGCAGGACAAAACAGTGCCTTTTGCTTCTCCCCACAACAAATTTCAAAGCCTCCAATATCCCAGAGAGTATTCATATATAGCGCCGTCTCATAGTCTTTAAATTCCAGGTTATGGTTGGCAAGAAAGTGGTAGTTGGCCTTTATGCTCAACCCTGTATGAGAAGCAAACCCAGCTGACAGAAGCTTAGATCCTTCTGTAACCCGTTCGGAATACAACACTAGAAGGATCCCCACCCCCACAAACATAGACGTACCATATCGCGCTTCCTCCCACCCGCCTAACCAAAACGTGATTGGTCAGTTTCCTCTACCACTCCATGCCTGGCACCCCTCCTCCCCCGCCTCCCCCCCCCCCCTCTCCCCTATACACGTCCATTATATTTAATAAATTCATCACTTAGTTCCATACAAAAGGAAAACCAATCAATTCCTGTTTGTTTGTTGGTTCACAAACCCAGTTTTCGTGCATGGCATATCTTACAAAGGATTCTTAACAAAAATAATAAGGAACATTATATGGGAAGAAGACACGCACCGCACCCGATTGACCGGCACAAGTTATTGCGACGACACCTCCACGTGTAGCTGCCGGATGATAACTGAGACAAATGCATCTTAAAAAGACATATATGTGGCATCAATAATATTTTATGAGTACACCTATTATTTGTAAAAATTTAAAAATTATCCCTGATCTTCCATCTCCCTACACAAGATACTACCATGCAATATCAATGATGGATTAATTTTGCAAATCTACAGCGCGACTTCAGAAACCAATAAGATACTCGTAATGAAAAGAGTGAAAAAAACACAGAAATGAAACAACGGATTAATGTGTTACAAAACTATAGCACACAAAATGTGATTCGATTAGGAAGAGTCATTGCTGATACGAGACATCCGAATTTTTTTGTAATCCCCGTCCTCATACACGACACATCTTTAAATGAACAATGTTGAATTACTTCGTGATATTCTATCGTCATACACGGTGCATCTTTAAATAGAACAACCTAACAACCTTTCCAACAACTTTCAGCCACTCGCTTTATGTCGATCTAATGTTTTTTTTCAGACGGATATGCCCTCACTACAGTGATATTTACATAATTCATGCCCCTCAGGCAAGAGATGAGCGAAATGATGCCTTGCATAAGAGAACACATCACGTAAAGCGTCTGTTACCGCATGGTACCACACCTTAGCCCACAGTGCGTTGTATATCTGTACAACGAAAGCAAGTATAGTTTAGTCTTACAGCTAAAGTTTTCGTCAGCCGGATGTTCTTCCTCAGCAAATGATAAGTATACTGTTACATGCTGTTTCAGATTGGTGCTGTGCAATGGTAAACGGCGCCACCAGCCATTGCCTATAATAATAGGCAATGGCATCGCTCGTCAAGAATGTTAGAAAAGGGAACAAAAGCAACCCGGTGCTTTTCATTTGTTAAAAAGGGAAGTTGGTGTTTCTCCATTGACCACTTATCTTATTTTTGCTACTCCTCATCTATGTCGTCTTTGTTTGGTTTAGTCTCCGTCAGTATGGTGCATTCATTAACCCGTTTAATACATTCAATAGGTCCCGTAATTATTCCACACCTACGCTCAAGACAACAATGTCAGCTTCGAAAATAATCGTTGATTTCTTTTCTCCATGAATATCAATATAACTTATACATCTACATGCATCTTCATCTACACGGATACTCTGCAAATCACATTTAAGTGCCTGGCAGAAGGTTCATCGAACCACCTTTACAATTCTCTATTATTCCAATCTCCTATAGCGCGCGGAAAGAATGAACACCTATATCTTTCCATACGAGCTCTGTTTTCCCTTATTTTATCGTGGTGATCGTTCCGCCCTATGTAGGTCGGTGTCAACAAAATATTTTCGCATTCGGAGGTGAAAGTTGGTGATTGGAATTTCGTGAGAAGATTCCGTCGCAACGAGAAACGCCTTTGTTTTAATGATATCCAGTCCAAATCCTGTATAATTTCTGTGACACTCTCTCCCATATTTCGTGATAATACAAAACGTACTGCCTTTCTTTGAACTTTTTCGATGTACTCCATCAGTCTTATCTGGTAAGTATCCCACACCGCGCAACAGTATTCTAAAAGAGGACGGACAAGCGTAGTGTAGGTAGTTCCCTTAGTAGGTCTGTTACATTTTCTAAGTGTCCTGCCAATAAAAAGCAGTCTTTGGTTAGCCTTTCCCACAACATTTTCTATGTGTTCTTTCTAATTTAAGTTGTTCGTTATTGTAATACCTAGGTATTTAGATGAATTTACGGCTTTTAGATTAGACTGATTTATCGTGTAACCGAAGTTTAACGAGTTTCTTTTAGCACTCATGTGGATGACCTCACAGATTGTATCCCAAATCGTTTATATAGGTAAGGAACAGCAAAGCGCCTATAACACTACCTTGGGGAACGCCTGAAATCGCTTCTGTTTTACTCGATGACTTTCCGTCAATTAATACGAAGTGTGACCTCTCTGACAGGAAATCGCAAATCCAGTCACATAACTGAGACGATAGTCCATAAGCACGCAATTTTACTACGAGCCACTTGTGTGGTACAGTGTCGAAAGCCTTCCGGAAATCCAGGAATACGAAATCGATCTGAACTCCCTTGTCAATAGCACTCAGCACTTCATGTGAATAAAGAGCTAGTTGTGTTTCACAGGAACGATGTTTTCTAAACCAATGCTGACTGTGTGTCAATAGACCGTTTCCTTGGAGGTAATTCATAATGTTCGAACACAATACATGTTCTAAAATCCTGCTACATATCGACGTTAATGATACGGGCCTGTAATTTAGTGGATTACTCCTACTACTTTTCTTGAATATTGGTGTGACCTGTGCAACTTTCCAGTCTTTGGGTCGAGCGAACGGTTGTATATGATTGTTAAGTATGGAGCTAATGCATCAGCATACTCCGAAAGGAACCTAATTTTTATACAGTCTGGACCAGAAGACTTACTTTTATTAAGTGATTTGAGTTGATTCACTACTCCGAGGATATTTACTTCTGCGTTACTCATGTTGGCGCCGGCCGAAGTGGCCGAGCAGTTCTAGGTGTTACGGTCTGGAACTGCACGACCGCTACGGTCGCAGGTTCGAATCCTGCCTCGGGCATGGATGTGTGTGATGTCCTTAGGTTCGTTAGGTTTAAGTAGTTCTAAGTTCTAGGGGACTGATGGCCTCAGAAGTTAAGTCCCATAGTGCTCAGAGCCATTTTTACTCAAGTTGGCAGCCGTTCTCGATTCGAATTCTGAACGTCTGTCTTTACTTTCCACCGATGTTTCTTCGAATCAACCAGAGCGTTCTCCCTATCGTCGTCTTTAACCAATGGTGGTATATTAAGCCTTAGGCTGCTACACCAACATAATTTCAAAGTAGCAACCAATAACGTCTTCTTGCATCGACGCGATAATATAAAAGTCAAATATAGAATCATACTAATTCTTAATAAAATATTGGGTGTTAAAGGTTAACCTCGAGAAACTGGGGTTTCTAAAATCTAAAATAACAACAACAATATCTCAATAATTCTGAAATATAGTAAATTAACAAGCAGAAAAGTAATAAAAAAGGAATACGCAATTAGACATTCGTATTACTTGACCAACGCAGCGCATCTTAGAAGACCAGTACAAAATGTCAAAACGGACAGCATTACAAACAGCCAAAAGGCGATACTACTACACGCAGTGAAAGATCACGGAAACTAACGAAATAAAGTGTATAGAGAAACAGCTCCTACCGTTTTGCCAATACCAATAGAGAAAGCTGAAAGACATTAGAATAAAAAAGCCAAGATTTGCTACGACTAACTAAACGCGGTATCGACAGTTTCATTTGATTATGTAGCTCAATTGAAGGGGCAGGTACCACCGCGGAGAACCAAAGTCTACGAAAGTAATTACTTTGTATGTAACATACGATAAAAAAGAAATAAAAATGAACCATAGTATTAAGATGATAACCAACACTAACACCTCACTTACGAAATTTAAAAACGACAGCTTACACATAAAAAACATCTATAATAAACAAAAATTTTCCAATTAACCAGAGAAATGAAACAGAGATCGTGAATCTCGAACAGAAATAAAACCAAAGGACAGGAACAAACCGTCTTTCAGATAAAAGAATAGGCTTTGACATTCAGTTAACATAAAACGGAAGGAAAAAAACCTAACTACAAAAATTTCCATCTACGTAACAAACGGAACCGAAACCTCTCCCTGCTCACCCAGTACAATGAAAAAAATACCCACTGTCTCCCATACCCATTTGCCTTATATGCCAGGTCCTATATGTTTGCCCTGCTATTTTCATCAACTCGTCACAGGATAGAACAGCGCCTTTGCCGTCCCTAAAACAATTTCAAGTCCCCCAAAATCGCTTAATAGTGTTAAAACAGACCTTAGTCTCACAGTCTTTAAATTACAGATTGTGATTCACAGAGAGTTGGTTGTAAGCCTTCCTGCCCAACCACAAATATGAAACGAGCCCATCTGATATAGTCTTAGAACCTTTTGCTACTTATTCTTCTGTAAGAGAAACCAAATTTGGCTTACAATTAGTACGATATTCCACCACCTGATATACAATATCGGAAGAATACCTACATCCAAAACCAAGGACGCACCATCTCATGATCCCTACAACTCATCTTTTTACCTAAAGATTATTCGCTAATTTCCGCTAGCCCCGTTACAGACCACCTATATTTCATAGATTCAACACGTACCTCCGTTCAGAAAGGAAACCATTCTATCACTGTTCGTTCACAATAGGAATCGTATTAAAAACAGTGGGTTAACTTCACTATAAGACATAGACTAAGCCTCGATCTTTGAAACCAGGTACTATGCCTGATAACAACTGAGGTGAAACATACAGTATATAAGACTCATTAACAATTCAGTTCAACTCAATTTATTTCAAAGGATATTAAACCTGTTATTTGAAAACTCTAGACGTATCATATATATTCCATAATCATGGTGACATACAATGTTCTATATTATGTAATAGTATAAATTACGTTAACAGCAACCATTGGTGATACTAATGTAGAAATAAAACGGAAAATTAAAAGAATAAGAACCAATTAAAAAAACAACAAAATAAAAGGAATTAACTCATGTTTCCAGTGAACAACTGCGCATACCGTTGTAGGTGGTCTTGGTGTTCTTTCTTTTTTAAATTTGTTCTCCATTTTTTCTTATTTATACATTTATATGTATAAATATGTGACTGTAAATATGTATGTAGGTAATTTCAAAGAATGTTAGCCTATCAAAGGCGGGGCTCCGAAAAATAGACCTTAATGAAATTTATATGTGCCTATCATTATCTGTAATTGAAGACACGTTCTTGTCGTCTGTTTTCGTTACTTTGATTTTAAAAGCGCCCTCTTGACCTTATACACTGAAGGATGAACAGGTGCTTTCTAGGTATACGACCTGCTCTATCATACAGTCTGAAGTCCACTAGTTCTGATCTCAATCTAATTGTCTGCAGTCTCTCCCTCTACCTGAAAAACGGGGATATCTGAAAACGACAGTATCAGCGGAACTCCCCTCTCCGCATTGACGGTCTGGCGTATTACCACATCCCTCTCAATGGAAATGTTTAGATATGGACCGTGACCTGTTAACAGGAGCACCAAACCTAGAGTAGGGGCGATGGCGCGCAGTTTGAACCCTTTCCTGATGCTTGGGAATAAGCTATAAACCCACCTTAAAGTGCTTCTAGTGTCCCAGTTAGACTGCCTGTCATCTAACTTCCAGGTTGTTAAACACCTTTTATCAGTAATATGAATTCCTGGGATCTTGCAGACATGATCATATTTTTCACACTCCAAACAGTATAGCGCTGCCCTGTAACATACCATGATATCCATCAGGACATATCCCGAGATTCACCAGTAAACCCTCGACAGGTGTACTGCAAAAGGCACCGGTAAGTATCAGAAGTACAGAATGAGATTTTCACTCTGCAGCGGAGTGTGCGCTGATATGAAACTTTCCTGGCAGATTAAAAATGTGTGCCCGACCGAGACTCGAACTCGGGACCTTTGCCTTTCGCGGGCAAGTGCTCTACCATCTGAGCTACCGAAGCACGACTCACGCCCGGTCCTCACAGCTCTACTTCTGCCAGTATCTCGTCTCCTACCTTTCTCATTCTGGAAACATCCCCCAGGCTGTGGCTAAGCCATGTCTCCGCATTATCCTTTCTTTCAGGAGTGCTAGTCCTCCAGGTTCGCAGGAGAGCTTCTGTAAAGTTTGGAAGGTAGGAGACGAGATACTGGCAGAAATAGAGCTGTGAGGACCGGGCGTGAGTCGTGCTTCGGTAGCTCAGATGGTAGAATACTTGCCCGCGAAAGGCAAAGGTCTCGAGTTCGAGTCTCGGTCGGGCACACAGTTTTAACCTGCCAGGAAAGTTTCATATCAGAAGTACAGTCCGCTGAATACGTCGCAGTTTTGCTTTGTAGCTTGCTAGCAGAATGCGATGCGCCCAGTCGCTGCCAGCGAAGCCCACAATGGCTTCGTGACATGAGCGACGGTAATTTACAGGTTTGTGGGATTAAAGGGACCAGACTGCTACGGTCATCGGTCCCGGTAATTTATAGTCAGCAGTGCTACAACAGGCTGTCTTGTGCATAATTTTTTCTGCTTTCTGAATAATGGATTTTGCATGCTCTAGAAATTTAGTCTAGAAGAATGCCTAAACATCTACAAAAAGTGCTGCGTTTTACAGGCATTCCGTCACTCCTAAGGGAAGTATTTCAGGCAAGGAAAAGCCTTCATTTCGGAAATATGTATGTGGTTTATGAACAGCTATAGTCAGATTGTTGTCCCTGCACCAATGCTGCATCTGAGAAAACATATCATTAGCCTTTTCCTCAAGTTTCTCCCAGGAGTCTGCAGATACAACTACTTGGATGTCAACTGCGTATGCAACAGTACAATCAGTAGTATCTACCTCGTCTAACAGATGTGATACGGGTTCCGTACTAATATCTCAGAATAGTGGTTCGCATATGGAGTCTTGAGGACAGCCTCTGGCAATATGTCTGACTGTCTGGCTCTACCCCGCAATCCACTGGACGCAACTTTCACTAAGGAAATCTACAAAGCTTTTACATAGACAGTTGGGGACCCTGAGATCTCGTAGGCGACCGAATACCTCAGGCCAACAAAGATTATCGAATGCACATGCGATGCCAAACATGAGCGCGAGTGCAGACTTCACTGTAGAATCTTCTACACTCTGAAAGCCTCTGTTAACAGCATCATCTGTAGACTTCGGCTTTCGGAATCAATACTCACTCTGGTACGACCGAAGGGCTGCCTGTGGGCCTGTAATCGACCACAGAGCAGATTTTCCTGAACTTTGGCCAGGACGTTTAATATGTAAAGAGATCTATAGCTTTTTGGTGATGCCGCCTCTTTGTCCTTTCCCTTTTTAATCACTACTGTTCTAACTGTTTTCCATATAAAGGATCCTACCTATTAGCAAAGCCTCGTTTATTAATGCTATCGGAAATGTACCTATCAATCGGACGACCTCAAGGTAGACGCCATCTATACCAGTTGCCCTTCCAATTTTCTTCTTGGGCGAAAAGTATCGCCAACATCTGATTGTGGCATTCTTCACCTAGTTAACTTCGAAGCTGTATTTCAGTATCTGTCCTGTGATGTCATCAGGAAGTAGGGCGTTTAGCAAATATTCTGCTGACTCGCTCCATCCAGCTGTCACTGAGACATCCTAATTCCGAATTGTGGACAAGAGCTTTTCAGTCAGTAACTTATACGATCTTCCCCATATCTTAAATTACACTTACCTTCGTAGAAGCTTCTCCCAGTGCATTTTCTTAGTTCCCTGAAGCAATGTCATACTAACACGTTATTTACAAAATTTTACAAGTACACCTAACTTCAGTAAAAGTTTACCACAACATACGAATGTTATACGTAGAAAAACAGTCCAGATCGCACAAATCACATTTGTTGGTGACCTGTTTCAGACGGATCCGCGGAGCAGAGAATGCAGAAGTCTGTTCAAATGGCTCTGAGCACTACGGGACTCAACTGCTGAGGTCATTAGTCCCCTAGAACTTAGAACTAGTTAAACCTAACTAACCTAAGGACATCACAAACATCCATGCCCGAGGCAGGATTCAAACCTGCGACCGTAGCGGTCTTGCGGTTCCAGACTGCAGCGCCTTTAACCGCACGGCCATTTCGGCCGGCTCAGAAGTCTGTAGATTCTGTCAGCACCTAGACACTTCTGCAGTTCCGCCTCCGCGGATCCGTCTGAAACTGGTCACCAATAAATGTGATTTGTGCGACCTGGACTGTTTTTCTAAGTACGAATGTGAAATCGATCGTTGTTTTCCCAAAATGTTTTCGAAAATATATGTTATGATCATTAAATAAAAGGGAAGGATTTGTAACAACAACTACTGAACATATAATAAATTTTTTCTTCGGATTTTTTGATAAATTAGTATAAGCAATGTTCTGATGTCATTTCTTTTTCTTTTCGTGTTATTATGTTAAAGAAAATGTAAGCAACTTTAGATGTGAATATTAATATTTATGTCAGATTTCAAACAATGCTATAACAAAATTGAGGTGTAATCCCTGTTGAATCTATTGTAACATGTCTGAAATTGTAATTGTGCGCCTGGTCCATGCGTAGGCAATGTATTAAGATATGTGGAATATAAAACCTTTGGTGAATACCCTATCTGCAGGGGAGCAGTAAAAGGTGGATGGCAGGCGAGCGCGGGAAAATGCACACGGGCGCGGTACGGCATAACGGGCTCAGCAGCGGTAACAGTCGGAGTTGGGCATCGGTCTGAGGAACACGTACCGGATCGAGGAGGCTACCCTGGAAAAAGTGGTTCCATTGAGCCTCGGGTATGCCGTTCCAGCGCTCACACAGCATGGCAAAAGTCCATAGGCACTACATGGAAAAGTACTGCGACGCAAAGAAGAATTAAAGTGCCGATACGTCAAGAGCCATAGCTGTGATTGTATGTGTGCTGTGCGCCTCGCCATCTCGCCGCCCGCCAACCACCGCATCGACTCGCACAGGTTGAATCTTTAGAATTGTATTCGTGTGGACCTGTGTTAATTTTGTTCCTGACTATTCGATAATAACTTAAGTTTTACCAGATTTGTTCTATCAATGAATTATCCTAATCACTAACCTAGACAGGGTCCTTTCCACATGTTGTGCAATCCGAGTGTCCCGAAGTGAAGATTTAAAGTTTATGTTAATAAGAATTAACTGCAGACCTATTTATGCTAGAATGAATCTTAATGAGCTTTATTGTTAATGAAAATATGAGTAAAGAGCAAAGGTCTGACAGAGCACTAACATAAATTTGGAATTGACTTAGTAAGGAAGTTTAATTAATTTGAGACAAAAATAATGGTAGTTAAATGAGGAAGTAATTGGACAATAAGAGTAATAATTCATATTTTTTAAATCTTGAGTAATTAATGTTTCCAACAGTCAATGGTTTCAACATTGTGATCATAACAGTTTCAGGGTCCCCCCCCCCTCTTTCATTCTTTTCTTTTCTATTCATTTAAATTCTGAAGCGATTGCACTGATTTGACCAGCAAAGTTAAAGTCAAGATAAAACCTAAATTTATCAGTGTTTTACCATTATTAAAATTGACATTGTATGTGTGTGTGTCAAAAGTGCTATTTCTAGGGTGACCTATGTCCGATTTCAGTCGGATCAATAGACAAAACGCAGTTCGTAGTAAACATTGCAGTGTAATGTTGTGTATTTATAGCTTGTTCAAACTAGTACAAAAAGGAAAAATCTTAATTCAGTAGATTTTTCTGGCACTAAAATCCACCATATAATACAGTATTACTACGTGTGGTTATGCTTGTACGTACATCTACTTGTACAAGGGAAAAACTCACTCAATGCCTAATTAGGTTGGCGACCGTATTATTAACCATTAGTAGCATCTGCAGTGTACGTTTCTTACCTGTCCTAATGTGTAATTGCACTTATACTTGCTTGACGTATCATTGTTGTTACTGACTGGGTATAAGTCCGGTTTTGCTTCCATTCAGGTACACGCGGTCAACATATGTACTAAAATCCTTTCCTATAAGGTGAAGCGCGTCAACTTATCATAGTACAGGCTTTAAAGAGTTAACGTACGCCCGAGGGTGGACGTTACAGATTCACTCCGTGAATGGTACAGCGCGAGGTCAGAAACAAATGAAATAAAAGAAAAATAAAAATGAATCCAGGGAATAAAATAAAACAATATGACAAAGGGTTAATATGTTAAATAACTATAACACACAAGACACTCGTTTTCTCTAAAGAATTAGCATGCCGCACAAAAATTTTGTTTCCGAAAGGAAAACAGTACAGGATGTTTATAAATCAGTTATACAAAAATAACCTCTAATTGAGAAAAAGGTAAATAATAACAGAAATGTTTGACACAATACTGAATCCAGTACATCTTCAAGTTTTATTTACAAATGTTCAGTGTGGCTACCGCTTGTAACACGATAAATGTCTCATCTGATATCAGTTTCCTGCCAAAGCCTATGAATCAGGACTTCATGTACAGTCGCAGTTGCTTGTCTTATCCGTTGTCGCAGCTCGTCAACGCTTCCCGTACTCGGAGGAGAAAATACCCTCCCTGCCTTTAATGTAACCCCATACACACAAGTCCATTGGAGTTAAATCGGGTGGTCATGTTGACCAGAATATTGTTCCACCACGTGCAAGGGAAGTCCGCGTAGTCCTATGGGGAAACGCGACAACTTCACGATGATAATGCAGTGGCGCGCAATCTTGCTGGAAAATAAATCCTATGCCCATATTCTGTTTTATCTTATTTTAACTGAGGCAGTAGATACTGTACAAGCATTCCCAGGTACGATATGCTTGTTACAGTTGACTCGGCAAAAAAGTGAGGACCGTAAATCTTGTTACAGCTTGCAGCGAAAAAAACATTTACCTCAGTCCAGTCCCGTCAGCTTTCGATTACTTTACCACAGGTATCGTAGGTGGCGTTGTCACTGAATATCATCTTTAGTCTGCATTTTATTAAACATTTGTACACAAGACTCAGCTCGATTCCCTTGTCATTTTCTGTTGAAGCTTGCAACAGTTCCAATTTGTAGGGTTTGAATAATAGGCGTTTCCGAAATACCTTCCGCACTATAACCCTAGACGTATTCAATTCTAAGCTGGTAAGTCCGATTGATTTACCGGGACTACGAATATAAGACTGCTGAACATGTTCAATTACTGCGTCAGAGACTGGTGGCCAACCCTGAAACGGTGTCCTGGGTGATATAAAGCAAGTGGAAATGAAATGACTGTACCAATTAATAACAGTTTAGGTGGCGACTTGAGAACAAGGGCACCCTTCCGAAATTTTCTGGGGAGGGGAAGGGCAAGACTTGGGGATATGAAATAGTTGTAATATTTTGGAAGACGAATGGTGACTTGTAAGTATCCATGAAATGATCCAGTTGCGATGCTGTTAAACACCTACATAACACCGCGTATTTAATCATTTCTCGAAAGGAAAACACCTGACTACACTATACTTTTTCCTTCCCCTACTGGCGGATGAGGTTGGAGCAGGGTGGCATCTCTGCTTGCGATATTTAGTCCTGAATTGCCTCTGAACTGTATTAGCGAATTCATGAAGCCATAAACATCACTGTCCACGGCCTACACTGTTACAAGACTCTATGATGGCTATTGTAATAACTCAATAGTGTGTGCCACCTATCAGAAACGTCGGAACTAACAGTGTTATGCAGGAATAACACTTTAGGATATATTGCATTCAGTGAAGTATCAAGTATTTCTTTGCGTTATTTACCCTTTTCACAATTAAAGACTACTTTTGTACAATTAATGTAGAAATACTCCGTATTTTAATCTTCACGCAAATTGTAGTCAATGCTATTGTTCGCTACTAGACGATCAAAGACAGTTTGTAGCTTCTAAACGCTTAGGAGCTTTAGTCAGCACCTAATTCTGTGTCCCTATTTCTCTAATGTCAGCAGTATGTTCCTCTCCCCCCTCCCCCCACCCTCTACGTAGAAGCTCTCAACGTACTCTTTCTATCCAGCTTTATCCTCAGATATCTTTGCCTTACTGAAATTCCTTTGATTGGATTCCTGTTCTGTTCGCCCTGTGCTGTGGGTACACGTGTGGCAAATTATTTCTGTGATGTCGAAGATCAACGATAGCAGTTACTGACATCGAAAATCCGAATTCATACGTAATATCAGGCCGTCATGAACGTAACAACTTTAAATGGACAACTTTGAATTAGTTTGCAATATTTTGGCGTCATATACGGTACATCTTTAAATGGAACAACCCTTCCTGCGTCTTTTACCCACTCGCTTTATAACGGTATGATGTTTTACATGACAGTTAAGTAATTAGGAAATTTTTCATCTCCGGTTTGCCCACGCTATAGTGGTCTTCACACAACTCCCACGCGTTCCTCAGGCAACAGAAACGCGAAATGAAGCCTAGCGTTTGAGAACGCATCACGTAACGCGTCTATTATCACATGGTTTCATATCTTAGTCGTCAGTGCGTTGGATAATGATTAATCGCATAGATATACAGCGAAAACAAATATAGTTCAGACTTACAGCTACAGTCTTCGACAGCAGGATATTCTCGCTCAGCAAATGATGTGTATGCGGTTGCGTGCTGTTCCAGACTGATGCTACGCAACGTGAAACGGAGAATTCAGTCATTATTGAGCCTATTATTGAGGACTCCGCTCATTGCAGATGTTAAACATCGGAGGAAAATTTTAATTCAGCCATTGTCGGCTATAGCTACGCCTGAGAAAGGAATAGAAAACATTTCATTTAACTACCGTATTTTAAATTATATGTAAGTACTATTAATCGATAACTGTAATGAATACCACGTACGCTCTCGTACTGATAATCGCGTTATGCTGGAGAGCATTATCCTGAGACAGCAAAGTCGATATTCGCACATTCCTGCATGATAATGTAAAAACTACTCCCGAAAACAGATTTACCATAAATAGACAAGTAAGTGGACCGTTACGTACGCAAAATTTGGATTTATATCTGGAAACAGACGTAAGAATTCTACTTTTCTGACACTTATAGCAGAGAGGATGGATCACAGGGGGGGTTCGGCCAATTTCTATCAGCTGCTCATCTCTCTCTCTCTCTCTCTCACACACACACACACACACACACAAACACAAACACACACACACATGTGGGACCACACTCTCCCTTTCTGCAGTCAAGAAACTGAATTTGAAGCTTGCCATGATCGAAGGCAGACATTTTAAAGTGTAATTCATTTAACCATAGAAAAATAAATAGTCACTATCTACAGAGGGGGATCTAATGTCTGATTACTTTAGTTAGTCTTTCGACAGAAGTTTATTTATTTAATCGTATGGCTAGGGCCCCCCGTCGGGCGGACCGTTCGCCGGGTGCCGGTCTTTGAATTTGATGCCACTGCGGCGACCTGCAGTCGAAGAGGATGACAGGATGCTAATGACAGCACAACACCCAGTTCCCCGACCCAGTCGGGAATCGAACCCGGGCCCAGAGGATTGACACTCCATCACGCTGACTTTTTTTTTTTTTTTTTTTTTTTTTTTTTTTACCATTCAGCTACTGGGGGCGGACATCGACAGAAGTTAGAAGAGTAGACAAATGGGAGAATGAAATAATATCTGAAAATCATTGCAAGTAACCTGTGTAAAAGTGGAGCCAATGATTTAGATAAGTATGTGGGACCACATCGTCCAGTTGGCATACTGTACATCCAACATACTCTCTTTAATTCTTCAACCTGTGTCACAGGTGATTTTGAGACCCAATTTCTGCTCGTCAGTGAGATATGATGTCAATAGGTGCTAGACTGGATACAGAGATAACGCAAATACTTGATCAAACTGGAAATTTGGATGTTCTTCCTTCTCAAATAGACAAATATGTATCGTGCTCTGCATTCGACGTCCAGACGGATTATCACGGTGGGCGACCTCTTCCTTTGCAGTAATATGAAAAAACGAGAAACTTAACAAGGAAAAAGGTGATGGGAATAGATTATTCCGTGATGAGCATTATTCTGAAATGCAGGAAAAAAGACACGACTGAAACTCAACTGCCGATTCTACATGTGCACATACAGAGCATTGTAGGGAGGTGATTAATTTATTCATATGATCTCTTGGATTGATTGAGAGCTTCTAATGACACATGTGTCTGGATTTGACGCAAATGCTGAAATTACATACAAAAACCGCACGTTGTCTTAGCAACAGCTCATGAGACACCCACATTCTCCGGGATGAGACGAGGTCACAAACGAGTGAGGTACTGATTGATCCGGTTGGTGTGACTTTCTTTACCACTGCAAAAATTATTTGTGTCACAAACTGTATTACGTTAATGTATCAATAACAATCTACGTTTCTGCGTAACGATGCTTTATTGTATACTTAGTTTTATCGATTTCGAAGGTCCTACAGCATTTTCGAAAATAGTGGACATTTCAGCCTTGCCCGACGGCTGCGAACACGTGTACGAGCAAACAGACATGAAACTGTTGAGCAACTGGCCGCCCATCTACAGCTACATCTAAGTGGTTACTCTGCGATTCACACTTAAGTGCCTGGCAGAGGGTTCTTCGAACCATTTTGATACTACTTCTCTACAATTCCACTCTCGAATGGCTCGTGGGAAAAAGGAACACTGAAATATTCCCGTTCGAGCTCTGATTTCTCTTATTTTATTATGATGATCATTTCTACCTACGTAGGTGGGTGTCAAAAAAATATTTTCGCATTCGGAAGAGAACGTTGGTGATTGAAATTTCGTAAATAGACCTCGCCGCGAAGAAAACAGCCTTTGTTTCAGTGACTGCCACGCCAAGTCGCGTATCACATCAGTGACACTCTCACCCCTGTTGCGCGATAACACGAAACGAGCTGCCCTTCTTTGCACTTTTTCGATGTCATCCGTCAATCCTACCTGGTAAGGATCCCATACCGCCCAGCAATATTCCAACAGAGGACGGACAAGTGTAATGCAAGCTGTTTCTTTAGTGGGTTTGTCGCATCTTATAAGTGTTCTGCTAACAAAGCGCAGTCTTTGTTTCGCCTTCCCCACAATATTATCTATGTGGTCTTTTCAATTTACGATGTTCATAATTGTAATTCCTAGGTATTTAGTGGAACTGACAGCCCTGCGATTTATCGCATACCCAAAATTTATCTGATTTCTTTTAGTACCCATGTGGATAAACGCGCACTTTTCTTTGTTTAATGCCAATTGCCACTTTTCGCACTATACAGAAATTCTCTCTAGATCATCTAAGCGGGCTGCTCAGAGTATCACCTAGATCATTTATGTAAATCAGGAACAGCAGAGGGCCTACGACGCTACCTTTCGGAATGCCAGATATTACTTCTGTTCTACTCGATGATTTACCGTCTATCACTGCGAACTGTGACCTCTCTGAGGGGAAATCACGAATCCAGTCACACAACTGAGACGATACTCCAGACGCACGCAATTTTATTAATAGTCGCCTGTGAGGAACGGTATCAAAAGCCTTCTGAAAATCTAGGAATGTGGAATCGATCTGAGATCTCTTGTCGACAACACTCTTCACATCATGGGAATAAAGAGCTGGCTGTGTTGCACAAGAACGATATTGGTTATGTATCAATAAGTCATTTTCTTCAAGGTGATTCGTAATGTTCGAGTACAGTATACGCTCCCAGATAAGACGCTATCAACAGCGCCTCGTGAAAGACAGTTCCATAGACGTTGCTGCGCGTGGGACTCCGCACAACAGTCTCCTGGTTCATGAACCCGTGCTGACTGCTTTTCATCGGCGACGAGGGCTGAAATTTGCACGCCAAAAGCGCAACTGGACGTCAGCTGAGTGCGAAATGTGGCCCTTTCAGATAAATCACGTTTTATGCTACATCAGGCAGATGGCCGTTGCCTGGCACGGCATGAAACTTCTGGAAGCAAAGACTGAGAGAACGTTGTGGTGTGGTGAGTATTTTCGTAGCATTCCCTGGGTGACCTTGCCGTTCTGGAAAGCACAATGGATGAACACAGGTATGCCCTTGTCCTTGGGGACGATGTTCATTACTACAGGCAGTTTGTTTCTCCCCAGCACGATGGTGTTTACCAGCACGACAATGCAACGTAGCGCACAGCTCTCTGTGCGCGCGTGGTTCGAAGAGCACCGGGATGGGTGTACCATACTCTCCTAGCCACCAGACTACCCCGGATTTAAACCCAGTCGAGGATCTGTGCGGCCACCTCGGTCGGGCTGTTGGCGCCTCGCATCCCCAACCGAGAAACCTAGGGCAGCCGGCCACCCCAATGGAGTGGGGCATGGCTTCACATCCCTGTCGATACCTTCCAGAAGGCGACAGACTTTCTCCCTGCACGTCTCGCGGCTGTCCGCTCTGCAGAAGTTGGTTATTCAAGCTTTTCACACGTGGCCACATTAAAGTGACAGGACAGCGCACGATGTGCAAATCAGCAAACAGCCTATTGTATCTAGTGTGAACTACAGGGACTGTGTGTGTAATGTGTACCGCGGACTTTCAAATCAAAATAGAAATATGTTAATAAATTTTCTCACCGTGAAATAATATTAAGAACATTAATCTGGAATGTAAGATGTACCGATCACACGCGATTGCGTGGGCCACACGGTATCTATTGTGAACAGTAAGGACTGTTTGGCGCGTACGGTGGATTGTGAAATCATGTTACAAATATAGGGCGAGTCAAAAGTTCTTGGACACCATCATAAGTTGGAAGATTAAAGGGAAAATTGAAACGTGATGATGGGAACAAAGGTTTGACATGGGGCCGCAACTTTTGGAGTGAATGTCATTCGTGGCCGCCATCTTGAAATCCTCCATTTTGGATTCAAGTCTTTTTTTTTTTTAATGGGAAGGGGGTTTATGACACATCAGAAAACACTCGCTTGAGCTCTGGAATTGATTGGTGTAATTTGTTTTTGTCTATCTTGTACAGTTTAGAAGTTATTAAAGTTCAAAGTTACCTCGATGGGGATTCATGGTTCGGGATGGACAACACGTAGAACATGTGTTGTAGCTGTCGGTATGAAGGTAATTTCCCAACTTTGAAAATTAATAACCTCTAAACTGTACAAGATAGACAAAAACAAATTACACCACTAAATTCCAGAGCTCAAGCGAGTGTTATTTGATGTGTCATACACCCCCCTTCCCATTTAAAAAAAATGACTTGAATCCAAAATGGCGGATTTCAAGATGGCGGCTACGAATGACATTCACTCCAAAAGTTGCGGCCCCACATCAAACCTATGTTCCCATCATCACTTTTCAATTTTCCCTTTAATCTTCCACCTTATGAAGGTGTCCAAGGACTTTTGACTCACCCTGTATACTGACGTGCTTCCTTATCGAAGAGTGGTACTTTGAAATGTTCCGATTCGT
This sequence comes from Schistocerca piceifrons, assembly GCF_021461385.2. Classification (NCBI taxonomy): domain Eukaryota; kingdom Metazoa; phylum Arthropoda; class Insecta; order Orthoptera; family Acrididae; genus Schistocerca; species Schistocerca piceifrons. The sequence goes on from NC_060138.1 coordinate 1,253,768,341, forward strand.
GAACAAACGGGAAGCCAGTAATTCAAAGTTGTGACTATAAATTGCTAATAGGCGTTGTGGAGTCAGGATACATTACGTATTAACCGAATTCAGCGTGTCTTTCCTACGTCGCCGCTTGTAGATACGTATAATCCAGAAGCATCACGCTGTCCCACTTCAGCCACGAAAGGGCAACTGCGGTTAAGATCAGCACAACAACGATAATTACTGGACTGCACTCTCTTGGATCATGGTTAAACCGAGCGTAAGACGAGGACATGTCGATACCACCAGCTACATGGGAACTGACACTGCAGATGTTAAAAAAGCTCAACCTTCCTGACCAGTTACTGAAAAGAATTTTGTAATATAGCTATTATTTCTGCTCAAGCTGCATTGGTCTCTCTCTCTCTTTGCCACCTCCTCCTTCGTAACTGAAGCCCCCAAAAAGCTGAGCAGAATTTTTTCAATAACTTTCAATTTGAAAATAAAATTAATTTCGTTCATTAACTAACTTCTTGATTCTGTTAGTACAATTTGGCAGACACATTCTTTTTGATACTGCCCTCATTGCTGCAAATAGCTGCTATTATTTCTGAGGTCGTCACTCTCTATTTCTTTATTCGCATTTGTTGCCTATGCATACGTATTTTTTGAGTCGTCTTTAACTCTACAAGTCAACCAAAAGTTTTCAGAGTCGAAAAGCGTGTAATACGTATTATTTGTGGAGTAAATTCGCGGACGTCCTGTAGAAACCTCTTCAAAGAACTGGGTATACTAACTACTGCCTCTCACTATATTTACTCCATAACGAAATTTGTCCTAAATAATATATCTCTTTTTCCAACAAACAGCTCAGTTCATACTTACGATACCAGGAACAAAAATGATCTGCACAAGAACTTAATAGCACTTACCTTAGTTCAAAAAGGGGTCCACTACTCAGGAACACTTATCTTCAATAATTTGCCAGCACACATAAAAAATTTAGTTACAAATAAAGCTCAGTTTAAATGGAGTCTGAAAGACTTACTAGGGGCCAATTCCTGCTACTCCATTGACGAATTTTTAATAGAAACAAATGATGTGTTGTATATACTCATACCATTAGTATTGTTATTTCAGCTTAAAAAATGATGTATTGTATATACTCATACTGTTAGTATTGTTATTTCAGCTTAAAAAAAATTGACATGTTCCACATCCACGGGGATCTCCTCAGCACGGATCTATGGTACGAAAAACTAATCTAATCTAATCTAATCTAAAGTGTTACTTTTTGCAGTTGTCTGCTGCCTTCGTTTCGCTTGTCTTGCTGAGGTGATTATTGCCACATTTTGAGGACATACACGCAATGCGCAGTGTCCTCCATTAAGCTACCAGGCAGCAGTTAATCAGAAATAACAACATTGGTGAATTACTTAGGTAGCGCGAAAGTGTTGTAGGTATACATGAGATGATTTGCATTTGCTCAAACATCAACATTCATCACGATATGGTTTCCTAAGTCAGAGTAACGCCTAAACACATGTGTGTTAAAGATTCATACCAATTTCAATCTGTGTGGGCATAATAAATACGCCGGCCGGAGTGGTCGTGCGGTTCTAGGCGCTACAGTCTGGAACCGAGCGACCGCTACGGTCGCAGGTTCGAATCCTGCCTCGGGCATGGATGTGTGTGATGTCCTTAGGTTAGTTAGGTTTAATTAGTTCTAAGCTCTAGGCGACTGATGACCTCATAAGTTAAGCCGCATAGTGCTCAGAGCCATTTTATAATAAATACTGAGAATAGTCAAATATTCCTCGTCTACTTACCTTCAAACTTGTATGCGATACTGATTACACACTAGGGGTGACGTATTAGGGTTCCTTCACTTTTATGATTTAATTACAGTCATATTTAGAAACATTAATGTTTGAGGGTGTTCCTATTGCGACACATGCATTCTTCTTCTTCTTTTGCTTGCGCCTTTGTCCCGCCGGTTCCGCAAGGTGGACGTGGTTACCATCCGGTTTGGCGTAGTTAATTTGAATGGGTGGCCGGTTGCCCTTCCTGCGCCACCCCGTACCCACCACCCCACGCCCCTCCCCCCCCCCCCCCCCGAACCACGGCATGGAGAAAGTGTATCCCCAACTGTCTGCATCCGGTATAAATCATGAAATTGTGCGAAAGTGTTTCAAATGTCTGCGAGTCGTGCAACTGAGGCGTAACTTGGGGACCAGCCCGATATTCACCTAGTGGGATGTGGAAAACTGCCTAAAAACCACGTCCAAGGTGGCCGTCACACCGAATGCTTTCTAAAAACATGTTTTACAAACTCTGGTAGTAGTTCAAAGGAAGTGCTCTACAAAAAAAAATGTCTTCCATCATACTTTCATATGTTTCAAAGCACACAAATACCGTAAATTACGCACAATCTGAAATGGGTTCTTCTTTAATTTTTCGGTTAACTGTTCTCGAATTTAACCGGCCATATCGTTATTCTGCGTTCAGTGGTATTATCAGAAAGTGGTATTCTTTTCAGCTTATCTGACTCCTGCTTACCTAACATAATTTCATCCATATCCAGGGCTGCTGCCAAAGTAAGATTCTCGGCATCTGCCTGCGGGTTTCCTCTCTTAGAGCCTTGGTAGCTAGCTAATATTGCTTTCTCGTTGACACTGGATACCTAAAATCACGTAAAAATAAGGTTATATCAGAAAACAAACAAATAATGAATAACGTAATATTTTTTATCGACAAATAACAATACATTTTTATTACCTGGATTGTAGTGGTTTGCTGCTTTTTGAGCGTTTACGGTTACCTTTCGAAGAAATACAACGGTATGTCAGCTTTCTTGGGACGTTTAGTTCAGAGATGACACATAAGCTTTGACAATCCCATAGTCCAACGTGAAAATACTTTACCGCAAACTACACACTGAGGATTGTTAGTCACGTCAAGAAAACATACTCCAAATAATTGTCGTCATAAAGTCTCTTTTTTCGATTTTGATTCGCTTCCGCCATTGCCGCCTGTGCCAGACGTGGAAGGCTGCGCAAATCTTTTGAGAAACTTTTCCATTTTGTGCTCGCTCGGAGCGAAGTGCGAAGTTACAGTATTCACAATTACCACGGCTCGCTGGAGTACTCGGAGAACTGGCTGAAGCGAGCGAAAGCGCGCGCCTTTGCGATCGCTGATCCCTTCTCGCCCCCACGCCTCTAACGCGGCAAACTTTATATATAAAAATATCACTGCCCGCAGCGCTCTGCGACTACCTTGCTCAGTGCACTCCATCAGTGTGGTATCAATAGAAAGAAAATTGAATACGTTGCCTTTGAAATCACTGGCATAGTGTTGCTTTATTACTGTTATGAGGGCGGGAGGCTGGCCAGAACTGTTTTACTTGGAAAGCGGATGTCTAGTATAGAAGGTTCAGAAACACTGACCTAGACAGCAGATGTGGACAGTGAAAGCTATTGTCATCCACTCGGTGATGCACTCCCATCAAAATACTGACATTTAACCGAAAAAACACAGGCCATGTCTCGTTATACAATGCCACTTACCTATGGTGGGCATTAATACAGGGCCGGCTGGTGTGGCCGTGCGGTTCTAGGCGCTTCAGTCTGGAACCGCGTGACCGCTACGGTCGCAGGTTCGAATCCTGCCTCGGGCATGGATGTGTGTGATGTCCTTAGGTCAGTTAGGTGAAACGTCCCCTTTCAACAATTCTTACACGACTGTGCTTAAACTGACATAAAATATTTTTGTTAGCGCAACGCAATCTGACTTTCAAAATTCCCTACAAAAGAATGGCCCTGACTAACATTAAACTATACCTTTCACAAATCACTTACCTCACAAAAATCTTCGCTGCTCAAGCTACTGCAATACAGCGAGCGCCACTACTGCCAGCTAAATAAAAGATTCAAACTATGGAAGGCACTAACTACTGATAGGGATAGTTAGCAAATGAAAGATATTAATAGAGAACAAACAATGTATTTACCTTGATATCATCATATATAAATATAGCAGTTCATGACAAATTTCAAAACTCCGCCATCTCTCTCCCCACATCCACCACTGCTGGCAGCTCACCTCCAACTACGCAACGCTACGCGCTGTTCACAGCCAGCTGCCTAACACTACAATGGCGAGTATTACAACAATGCAAAGCAGCCACAGACTGCACACAGCACAGCCAGTGATTTTCATATTGAGCGCTACGTAACGTTGCCAATAAGAAAACATAAACAGCCTACTTACATAGAGAAAACATAAATAGCCTACTTACATAGCCCCCATGCTCCCCACAAAAAATTTTTACAAATGGTGTTGGGCACTGGCCAATACAGATTTGACAAAAATTTTTCACAATTACAGTAACAAAGATATAAAATGCATACACTTATTGATACAATGTTGGTCAAAATCTAAAAATTTCTCACAGTCCATAAAGACAGTCCTCATCATTCGTCACAGTAAAATTGCAGTGTTTTTCTCAAAGTCTGACCAGTAAAAGGCAATGGACACAGACGTAGTGGATTTCCATGCAGTCTTGAAGAAGTAGTGTTGTCCTTCCAACGGAAAGACAGTGCTGACTCTTGACATGCATACAGGTAATGGGCCACAACAGAGCAAACCCACAGCAGAGTCATTCGAAGTTCTGACGAATATTGGTAGGTAGGTCATCACAGAGCAGACCCACTGGAGTCCTGGTAGAGATTGTGGTATTGGTGGGCCACCAGAGGTGCAGACTCACTGCAGTCCTTGTAGAAATAATGGCATGGTGGGTCATCAAAGATGTAGACCCACTGTAGTCCTTGTAGAGATGGCCAGCAGCCATCTGTTGCGATTGTGCAGGTGCACAATCACCATCAAAGAGTCTTGCAGACAATATAGCAAGTCCATAACCACCACTTGTGCGCTCACAAAGTTTTTGGAATTGTCCTTAGAACCAGCAATGCTGTTATCCAGTCCCTTGCTGAATCATTAACACACGTGCAAACACTATCAGTCCCTACTTCTCACATATTGTCCACATACTATGACCAACAGAAACGTGTGCAGTGAAATGTAACTAACAAGTTAATAATGTCATGAACTGGTGACAATTACAATTTTATAACATAAGAATACAATTACAAAGGTACAAAATACATCATTAAAAACATAACAATACAGATAACATTTGTAGTAAAACAGGCGTTACAAAAGAATAGAAATAAACATATACATCAGTGTTACAAAAATAGTGACATAAGTACATACATAAAATAATGAGAATAGTTTTCGAAACATTAATTTCACACATGAACATTGAAACAGAACAGAATTGTAAACAACTTTACAAAGAAAATAACATATTATTAATGCAACTTATATTTGAGGATAACAGTATTCCTCCTCATAGTGAATATAGCTTAGTATTAGAAGAGAAAAAAAATTCTATGAAACAGTACACAGAGACAGGAAGAAAACAAATACTCAAGGGTACACAAACACATAGTGGGATAACACCAATAGGAAAGGACAGGGTTCGTTTTCAGTGTAACATTTGGTACTGCAGTCCAACCCAAAACTTCATATATCTTTCCTCTTATTTCATCCTCTGTTTCCACCAAAAAAAATTCTATCTAAGCATGCTTTCTGTATTTATATGTTCACACATTTCTTACCTCAACATTTATTTCCAAGAAAATCCTACCTAAACCTGTTTTATGTACTTTTTTCGTATTAATTCTCAATGCATTTCTTCCAATTCATCGCAACTCATTCTCTTATATAGTCTACCCCCTCTTAAGCTAACTTAAATCTACTGAGCTCAGATGCTAAACTAAGGGACGAGGCAATGCAGCATCACATAACAAATCAACACAAACAGCAATGCAAAAAAATGCAAATTGGCAAAGCTAGCAGCATAAATGAGCAAAAGTCAAATTCAATAACACTATGCCTGGCAAACAGCAGCAACTTATACCTAAACATGACATAGCGCAAGCAGAAAAAATATTACACTAAACAACAATGCAGATAAGGGAAATGTATCATCTTAATGTCTATGTAATTAAAGTGGTGCACCACAACAACTTATTGTAAAAGAAATATTACCATGTACTTGAAAAGAATATTATGTATGCAGTTACTAGTTCCTTCTTATTGTTCTTTCCTTTCCAAGTGCTCCTTTTTTAAAGAATGTGGATCATAAAATAATTATTTAATAGATCTGTTGACAGAAAGTGTTCACATTAGCAAATGCATTTTATTTTATAAAAGCAATGCTGCAACACAGCTGGAAACCAGATATCAAGTGAAATAAGCAATTACGCAAACCAAAGCATAAAAACATCATTCAATAGCTATGTGGCATTTCGTAAGTCAGTAGCTCTCAATTCTCGTAGAAAGACACTTGTCATTATCAGGTTTGCAGATGTAAGAATATTTCCAAGGATAATGGCCTCCCCTTTTTTTTTTTGTGCAACCTGTGCCGCTGAAAAGGGCTCGCAATAATGGCTTTTTCTCCAGGCGTCTGACACAGCTGGGTGCCCGCGACGCATTACGTGCAGGTGGTCACTTAACTTTCGTACGGAAATATTTACGACAGGAGATTCTGCTACCGTGGTAGTCTCATATAAAAATATTTCACAGGTCAAGAATTAGCGTTGCAAATCTGTAGAAACAAAACCCTATAAATATAACAGTGTCCAAAAAAATTTTCAGTGGCATTGTGATACATTCATGCATATACACACACATTTCATAACTCTTAAAGTACGATTCTTGGTTTCCAACAACCTTTTCATAAATCAGAGTCCCTAACCCCTACTCCTTATTCCTTACCTTATTACACATATACATATTCATATTCATCAACACGTCTTCAATATTTCATCATAATAGCTACATAGCATAATCAGATTCCTCATATAGCATCAGCTTATTTATCATAAACATACCTCAACAGCATAGTACACATCGTCGTCGTAATAATAACATCATAAGACTTCAGTCAAATCTTAAAATCGTCGTAACTTCCTCCAATAATTTCAAAACGTAAAAAAAAAAAATCTCTGCTCATTTCAATAGTGTCATCTACCTCAAACGTACTTTACAATCATGATCCCATACCAAATATCTCAAAGCTCTCATAGTATCACAATGAATCCGAAAAAATATGAACATTTCACAAAGTACAGACAAAATACAGTTTCATAAGTGTGAAGTTATCCAACTGTAATTGCGTAAACATCTGTCACTGACGTAGTAAAAAGAATGTTTGTTTCTCTGTCAAATAATCAGATAGCTGTGTAATTCTGTGTTAGAGAAATATGGTACCGACGTGTAAAGTTGTATAAGCAAATACCATATTAGCTAGGGTTCCTTGTGGTTGCCACACACATGGTACACAAAGTAAGTGTGTACCCCCCTGAGGATAAATGTAATTATACCCTCAGGTGTTACAGATTACAGCAATGGAATGTAATGTATCACGGAAAACTTTCTTTGTAATTAAAAAAACCTTTAAAAATAAATGTTTTAAGTACAAAATCTCTCAAATGCGTGTCCTGTAGCGCCAAATGTGCGTCTTGCTGTAAGATAATTCTGTGGAAGTGTCGTAATTATCGTCCTCCGAAAGCTAAGTTCTGCAGAAGTCAATGTACTTACCCCATCAGAAACAAAAGTAAAATGCTTTGCGTATAGATATCTTAGTTATTACGCTTATTGTTGTGATGATGAAAGTACTGTGCTGTAACGTATTGTTGTGCTATGGAAAAGGCTGTCTCCTTGTAGCTATACCACAAAAGTTACTAATAAAAGATGTTTTGATTTCCAGAAGAATTCAGAAAACTGTGCAGATATAAAACAGATACACTGCAAAAGCAACATTGTAAATTGTCACTCATTAGTAGCGTCGTGATAAAATCGTGTAGCTGTCACATTAACTAACTATTGTCTCATCTGGTATCTCACAGAAAGTACTTTAAATCCGGAATGTATTTTCAAGTAAACCAAAATGTTGCATTAAAATCTCATTAGCAGTACTGGTAAATGTTCTAATCGTGCAACTAACAAGCAAGAATGTACACACACAATTACACTGTGTCGTCTGTTCGCAATAACAATGCATTCGTAATTTCTGTTTAAATAATTTCTCTTGGTTCTTGGCTGGATATTTAACTTCAAACATTGTTACATGTTAGCAGTTTCTTAAGTCTAACACAGCATACTAGAAATGTGAAGTGAAAAGTTTTATGGCAAAGACGAAGTTAAAAAGCAGATTATCTTTCAATAATCGGTTTTACATGTGAAACGTGGTACAGTCTTTTACTCTTCAAAGTACTCAGAATTCAGCTTGAACGCAATTATCATGCAGTATACGTCGGTAAAGAATGCTAAAATTTTTCTCAAGGCTAGCGTCTTATGTTATTTTTCTCGGAGCCAGCGGGCGCACGCGGCTGCCTGCGGCGCGAGTCATTGCCTATTGTCTCTTTGTTGGCGCGCGTCGTTATTGGGATTTGGAGACCTAACTTCTACAAATTCACCGTGACGAGAGGGCCCTGCTCTGTTTGAATCCCTCCAGTTCTGATGCAGTTCAGGTCTGTCGTTACGATCATATCGTCTGTCGTCATGTCGGTAGATTCCATAGTTTCTTTCCTGTCGGTCACATGGTGGAGAATTTCTCCCTGAATCGTAACTGCGCGCTGGTCCGTTGCGTCTAAAGTTATTCTGTCTCCCTTGATAGTATTTCTTTTGGTTCCCGTATTGTCTGTTTATCTTATTGTCTCTGTGATAGTCATTACCATGGAGAGGTGATCTTTCCCTGTAGTTATTACTACTCTGCCAACGGTTGTCATACGGGTGGTGTCTGTTTTGGTCACGATTTGTGTTGTGAGAATAGCCTTGTCGTGTCAAGTTATTATTTCTTTCATCGTGGAATTGTGACAGATGTGACCTGTAATTGTTGTGCTCCTGTTTCCGCGTTCCCCGATTGTCAGTGTCAATTTCCAGTTCTTGTAATAGACCCTGAAATGCTTCAATGTCATCTTTGCAGCGTCCTGCTAAAATAATATGTCGTAAATGTTCAGGCAATTTGAGTAAGCAAATGCGGATGAGTTCTGAGGGGCTGTATGGGTTTGATAGATATTGATTCTTATGCAACATGTCTTCAAAATATTTGACAAGACTGGAAAATTCAGATTGTTCGAAATGTTTCATCATTATGATGCTATGTTTTACACGGTCTTGTGTGGCTTGAGACCAATATGCTGAGAGGAAGGCATGGTAAAACTCTCCTTCACTGTGGCAATCGTGAATTACCGATCGCATTCTTACAGCTGGTTCATTCTTTAAGTAGCCACACATAAATTCTAATCTGTGTTCCAACGACCAGTTGGGAGGAAAACAATGAGAGAATTGATGGAGCCATGCTTGTGGATGAATGTCGTTGCCAGAATTCTTAAATGTTTTGAATTTACGTGTAGTAATGAACAGCTTACAGTCAAAATCATCATGTCGGCGAGTCGCATATCGGTCATTGTTAGGTCGTGTCGGCCGTTCCCTCTCAAAATTCGCTGCACATTCCCAATTTCTTTCATTACTTCCGAAATGCCCTGTGTTATTTTGTGTCTGTTCCGTATTTGTATGTCCCTCTTCCCGTATTGGGGCGCGAGTGTCCTCTGAAATACGTAATTCTTGTACTACTTGTGCCAACTGATCTTGCACTTCCCGGATTTCTCTTTTGTACTGTGTATTGATTTGATTTTGATTTTGTTTGAATTTTCTAATTTGTTCATACTCTTCTGTGTCAGTGAAGGCTACAGGTGTTGTGTCATTCAGATCATCATCTACCTTTGTAGATAAGTTAGTGAACTGATCTGAAAGTTCGGCTACTTTATCCGATAGTGAAATCATTTCCTCTGTATGTTTTTCTGAACCAAGTTTCAGAGTGTCCATTTGTGTTGCAATCGTGTCTACTGTGTCTTTTAAGTTTTCTTGACTTTTTTGCAAGTTGCGTAACCGAATCGGTAGATGCAACTGCGTCAATTTTAGCTTGCAAGGTGTTGTGATTTTCATGAACAATAGTTTGCAGTTCTTTTATGGCTGCTTCGTGATTCTGTAATGCATTTTCATGACGCGAAAAAATAGGTTGGAAATGCTCACAAATTTGTGTTTTTACGTCGTTACAGACTTTTTGACATTTCGATTCAACGTGATGTAACTCAGCAGTTAAATCCTCACGTGTTCGTTCAAGAGTTTGCTCCAATGAGTCTAACTTTTTAAGATTTTGTTCCATTGTGTCTAACTTTTGAAGCTTTTGCTGTGTTTGTCTCTGATTTTGTTCCATTGTGTCTAACTTTTCAAGCTTTTGCTGTGTTTGTCTCTGATTTTGTTCCATTTGTTGCATTAATTGCAATAATAATGTATTAGTGTCTGGAATCTGTTTCTCTACGCTTTTCGGCAGTGCATTTGCACCGACAACATTCACATTTTGACAAGCAGAAAATGTGTCTTGACTTATTTGAGAAAACAGTGATGACCCAAAACCTGAATCTACAGTATTTGCGAAATTGTGTCCTGTCATTTCGGATTCCTGAGGCGAGCTG